>NC_092754.1:97974-408576 GCF_047496795.1 Chiloscyllium punctatum | reverse complement strand
CACTCAACAATTGCCACCAAACCAGGGGATCAACCCTGGTTCACTGGAGAGTGCAGGAGGGCATGCTTAGATATGATGCAGAGCTGGGCTGAGGAGTGGCAGATGGAGTTCAACCCTGCCAAGTGTGAGGTTGTCCATTTTGGAAGAACAAATAAGAATGCGGAATACAGGGTTAATGGTAGGGTTCTTAGTCAGGTGGAGGAACAGAGGGATCTTGGGGTCTATGTACATAGATCTTTGAAAGTTGCCACTCAGGTGGATAGAGTTTGTAAGAAGGCCTATGGTGTATTATCGTTCATTAGCAGAGGGATTGAATTCAAGAGTCGTGAGGTGATGTTGCAGCTGTACAGGACCTTGGTAGGGCCACATTTGGAGTACTGTGTGCAGTTCTGGTCGCCTCACTTTAGGAAAGATGTGGAAGCTTTGGAGAGGGTGCAGAGAAGATTTACCAGGATGTTGCCTGGAATGGAGATAGGTCGTACGAGGATAGGTTGAGAGTTCTCGGCCTTTTCTCGTTGGAACGGCGAAGGATGAGGGGTGACTTGATAGAGGTTTATAAGATGATCAGAGGAATAGATAGAGTAGACAGTCAGAAACTTTTTCCCCGGGTACAGCAGAGTGTTACAAGGGGACATAAATTTAAGGTGAAGGGTGGAAGGTATAGGGGGGATGTCAGGGGTGGGTTCTTTACCCAGAGAGTGGTGGGGGCATGGAATGCGCTGCCTGTGGGAGTGGCAGAGTCAGAATCATTGGCGACCTTTAAGCGGCATTTGGATAGGTACATGGATGGGTGCTTAATCTAGGATAAAAGTTCGGCACAACATCGTGGGCCGAAGGGCCTGTTCTGTGCTGTATTGTTCTATTGTTCTATTGTTCTATGCTCAGAGCAGCACGAGGCATTGCTGAAGATGAGGTGTCAATCTGGTGAAGCCAAACACGAAAACTTGCACGCTGTAAGTAGCAAGTGATAGACAAAGCAAAGCAATCCCACAACCAATGCTCTGCTATCCTGCCATATTGAGTTGTGAATGGTAGTGGACAATTAAACAATTCAGCAGAGGAGATTTCATAAATATCCCTATTGTCTATGGTGGAAGATACCAACACATCAATGCAAAAGTTAAGGTTGAAGCATTTGCAGCAAACTCCAGGCAGAAATGCTGAATAAATCATTCATCTTGGCCTTCTCCAGTGGTCCCCAGCATTACAGATACAGATACAGTCTTCAGCCAATTCAATTCACTCCATGTGATATCAAGAAATGGTTGGAGACACTGTATACTGTGAAGTTTATGGGCCCTGACGACATTTAGGCAAAAGGACTGAAGAGTTGTGTTCCAGAACTTGCCACTCCCTTAGCCAAGCTCTCCCAGTACAGTTAATCAATGGCATCTACTTGACAATGTGGAAAATTACATAAGAACATAAGAACCAGGAGCAGGAGTAGGCCACCTGGCACTTTGAGCCTGCTCCACCATTCAATAAGATCGTGGCTGATCTTTTTGTGGCCTCAGCTCCACTTACCCAACCTCACAGCGTAACCCTTAATTCCTTTATTGCCAATAAAAACTACTTTAGCTTTAAAAATGTTTACTGAAGTAGCATCAACTACTTCCCTGGGCAGGGAATTCCATAGATTTACAACCCTCTGGGTGAAGAAGTTCCTTCTTAATTCAGTCCTAAATCTGTTCTCCCTAATTTTGAGGCTATGCCCTCTTGTCCTAGTTTCACCTGCCAGTGGAAATATCCTCCCCACAACCATCTTGTCTATTCCCTTCATAATTTTATATGTTTTTATAAGATACCCCTTCATTCTCCTAAATTCTAGTGAATATAATCCCAGTCTACTCAATCTCTCCTCATAAGCAACTCCCTCAACTCCGGAATCAACCTCATGAACCTCCTCCACCCCCTCCACTGCCAGTTCATCCTTTCTCAAGTAAGAAGACCTAAACTGGACACAGTACTCCAGGTGCGGCCTCACCAGCACCCTGTACAGCTGCAGCACAACTTCCCTGCTTTTCAACTCAATCCCTTTAGCAATGAAGGACAAAATTCTATTTGCCTTCTTAATTACCTATTGCAACTGCAGACCAAACTTTTATGATTCATGCACAAAGGCACCCAGGTTCCTCTGCACAGCAGCATGCTGCAACTTTTTATGATTCAAGTAATAGTCCTTTTTACTGCTATTCCTACCAAAATGGATGGCTTCACATTTAGTAACATTGTATTCCATCTGCCAGGCCTTTGTCCACTCACTCAATATATCTATGTTCCTCTGCAAAGTTTCACAGTCCTCTGCACACTTTGTTTTACCATTCATTTTAGTGTCATCTCCAAACATTGATACACTACACATGGTCCTCAACTCCAAATCATCTATGAAAATCATGACTAATTGTGGTCCTAACACTAATCCCTGAGTCACACCACTAGTTACTGATTGCTGACCATAATAATACTCACTTATCCCCATTCTTTGCTTCCTGTTAGTTAATGAATCTTCTATCCATGCTAATACTTTACCTGTAATGCCATGCATCTTTATCTTATGCAGCAGACTCTTATGTGGCACCTTGTCAATGGCCTTTGGAAATCTAGGTACACCACATCTACTGGGTCCCCATTGTCCACTATGCTCATAATGTCTTCATAGAATTCCAGTAGATTAGCTCAGCATGAACCCATGCTTCTTCTGCCCAACGGGACAATTTCTATCTAAATGCCTTGCTATTTCCTCCTTGATAACAGACTCAAGCACCTTCTCCACTACAGAAGTTAAACTAATCTGTCTATAGTTCTCCATCTTTTGTCTACTGCCCTTTTTAAACAGTGGCATCATTTGCTGTTGCCCAGGTATGTCTTGTACACAAAAAGCAGGACACATCCAACTCTACCAATTACTGCCCCATCAGTCAACACTTGATCATCAGTAAAGTGATGGAAGGTGTCATCAACACTGCTATCAAGCAGCACCTGCTCAGCAATAGCCTGCTCTGTCACGCCCAGTTTGGGTTCTGCCAGGGCCACTCAGCTCTTCATATAAACCTTGGTTCAAACATGGACAAAAGAGCTGAATTCCAGAGGGGAGGTGAGAGTACCAGCCCTTGACATCAAGGCTGCATTCAACCAAATGTGGCATCAAGAAGTCAGAGCCAAACTGGAATCTATGGGAATCAGAGAAAACTTTCTGCTGGTTGGAGTCATAGCTGACACTTTGGAGGATGGTTTTGGTTGTTGGAGGGCAGCCATCTCAGCTCCAGGACATCTTTGCAGGAGTTCCTCAGTGTAGTAGCGTAGGCCCAACCATCTTCAGCTGCTTCATCAATGCCCATTAGTCCTTCATAAAGTCAGAAGTAGGGATGTTTATTGATGATTGCAAAATGTTCAGTACCACTTGCAACTCCTCAGATACTGAAGCAGTCCATGTTCAAATGCAACAAGATCTGGACAATATCAGACTTTGGCCAACAAGTAGCAAGTAACATTTATGCCACCCAAATGCTAGGCAATTACCATATCCAAGAAAAGACAGTCTAACCACCAGCCCATAACATTCAATGGTGTTACCATAATTGAATCTCCAACCATCAACATTTTTCGGGTTACCATGGACCAGAAACTCACTGGACTTGACACATAAACACAGTAATTACAGGAGCAGGTCAGAGGTGAGGAACACTGGTGAGTTACTCACACCCTGAACCCCCCTCACCCCCCCCGCCCCAGAGACTGTGCAACATTTAGAAGGCACAAGTCAAGGTGGTCCCTATTTACTTAGATTGTTGTAGTTCTAACAACATTCAAGAACCTTGACACCTACTTGATTGGCACCACATCCACAAGCATCCACTCCATCCATCACTGGCACTCAGTAGTAGTAGTGTGTACTATCTACAAGATGCACTAAAATGCAGCTAGCCAGCAACACCTGTGTACCACAAATTAATAAATAAAAGTTTCCTTCCCCAAAGGGCATTGAGGAACCAGATGAGTTTTTAGAGTGATTCATTAGTGACTTGAAATTTGAATCCTGTCTTGGAGAATTAGAGGCCTCTCTATTACTATTCCTAGAAGATAATTACTGTGCTGTCATTTCCCCAGCAATGTTTTTCTATCAATATCAGGAATCGGCTTAATTTTAAATTATTACATTTCATCAAGAATGCACTGTTTGGTATAATTTGTCAAATTATATAACAGTTGATCATGAGCAGATTAAGTGAGATGTTCAGGATTTAAAGAACAGTGAAATTCTTTTATCAAGAGAGTCTGTCACTTTGCAGGTAATATCAACTCAATCATTTTCCAAAACCTTAAGAAACTAAATCTCTCTTTGTAGCAAATACTCTCTAGTCAAGACAGCATCCTGGTAAACCTCTTTTGCACTATCTCCAAACTGTGCACACCTTTCTTACAGTGTGACTACCAGAACTGCATACAATAGATCAAAGGTGGCCTAACTAAAGTTTTATACAGTTGCAATATAATTTGTGAACTTTTATATTGAATGCTCTGACTGATAAAGTCAAGCATAGGTATGCCTTCTTTACCATCTTATTTATTCAGTTACTTCTTTATTGTTTCTTCACTGTTCTGGATTTCCTGTGCAGCATTTTTCTGTGCAGACCCTATCTTCATGCAGTCAGCAGTGAATTGGGAATTATGCAGAAAATGGAGCATTTCTTCCACATTTATGAAACTGTTGTAAATCCAGCCAAGGCTTGGCATCAATGAACCGTTAATGTGCAGCTATGGGCTTCACTTGCCGAGCTCCTGAATGAACAAATAAGGTGAATTTGGTAAAATTATATTCTGAAGTTAAGGTAAAGCAATCTGATTCTTCAACCATATTTTGAACAGGGAGCTGAGAATCTGACTCATGAGTAGTGCAAAGCTGATCTGAATCCAGATCCATGTCATTACCATTGCATTATCTCCCCTCACTGAGATAAAGTTTCCCTTTCCCTGGCCTGCCAGAGAGAAACAGGTGGCGACAATTCTCCACAAGAATCTGAGTGGGTACCTGGAGATTCCAGCTCACTACTTGCTCCTCCCAGCCCTCCATCTTGGGCACCAGGCAGTGATATCTCAGGGCATGTTCTCTGGAGGTTGGCATCAGGCAATGCACCAGCCTCACCATATCCTTATGGCACTTCTGTAAATCATTCGATATGTAGTCCTCTGCCTCAATGCTGCAATCAGAGTGCAGACATCTTGCTTTGTAATGTTGCTGCCAAGATGGTTTGTGCACAGGGACAGGCACCCAGTTCATAAAGTGGTGAAGAATGCACCTCAGGGCTCCTTGCTTGCTCGCTTCGCATTCATTTATTTGTGCCTATTTGGATAATCACAGCATCACTGCCTTGCTTTGTCTTTTTCTGCTTTGCTGCTTTATTCAGAAGTTTAAGGTTCTGTCCTTCTCTCTTCCCTTGCCTTTGAGAGCAGACACAAAGCCAGGCAGCAAATCCTAATTGTCCGCAGGGTCTAGTCAAGGGAATTGATATGCTGCTGCACAATGCTGTGCTAAATTAATTTAATGTCTACAGCATGCACCAGCTGCTTATGAGGCAACACACTGTATATGTTGCAAATGGCCATTACTTCAAGATTTAAGAGAGTCACCCTCAGTCAGATGAAATAGTCAGCCATAGCATAAAGCAGTTGGCTTCATCAACAGAAAATGTTTCCATTTTGTCAATGTACAGGTGATTTGTGGTCATTGCTGCCAACATCTGAACATCAGAAGTATATGGTACTCTGGGAGCTGCCATATACCTACATCCATGACAACTGCCATGTTCCTGCTTTGTTTCAAGGCAGAATGATGGTTACTGAGAGATGAGGGCTACCCTGTGTATCAATGGCTGATATCTCCATTATGTAACCCCATGATCGAGGCCACATAGACATAATACAGGAACTTCACCCGGGACTATCGAGGAGTAGATAGTAAGTCACCTGAAGATGAGATTCTGATGTGTGTAAGGGACATGGGAGGCGTAGAGTAAGTGATGACTCCAAACAGAGAGTGCTGAATTATCCAAGCATGGGGTGCTCTATAAAACTGGAGGAGGCAGATAGGGAGTGTGATGGAGGCTGAAGAGCTGGGAGATCAGGAACTGCCTTCTGAGGAGAAAGATGACAATATTGAGCAGGAGGAACATCATCTTCTGCATGAAACAGCATCAGCCATTACATGCCAGACGGGAACTTAATTAATGCTCAATTCCAGTGAAGCTGCGCAGGGTGCAGTAATCGCTCACTGAATGTAAATGTGTTTCTGCTTGAAAGCTAAGCAATTCCTGTGTGATCCCAGAAGCAAATGCGGCTTTTTGTGTTTCTTTTCTTCTCGTTATGCAATGTGGAACCATCACATTCTGGAACAATGAGAAGATGCTGGGCTTTACTGAGCATTGGGGAAAAGACAGCAGTCTCCCTGATGGGATTCTAATGTGTATAATGCTCAGGGTGGGATATTAAAGTGTGTGATGCTCAGGGTGGGATATTAAAGTGAGATGATGCTCAGGGTGGGATATTAAAGTGAGATGATGCTCAGGGTGGGATATTAAAGTGTGTGATGCTCAGGGTGGGATATTAAAGTGTGTGATGCTCAGGGTGGGATATTAAAGTGCGTGATGCTCAGGGTGGGATATTAAGGTGCGTGATGCTCAGGGTGGGATATCAAAGTGTGTGATGCTCAGGGTGGGATATTAAAGTGTGTGATGCTCAGGGTGGGATATTAAAGTGTGTGATGCTCAGGGTGGGATATTAAAGTGTGTGATGCTCAGGGTGGGATATTAAGGTGCGTGATGCTCAGGGTGGGATATTAAGGTGCGTGATGCTCAGGGTGGGATATTAAAGTGTGTGATGCTCAGGGTGGGATATTAAGGTGCGTGATGCTCAGGGTGGGATATTAAGGTGCGTGATGCTCAGGGTGGGATATCAAAGTGCGTGATGCTCAGGGTGGGATATCAAAGTGCGTGATGCTCAGGGTGGGATATTAAGGTGCGTGATGCTCAGGGTGGGATATCAAAGTGCGTGATGCTCAGGGTGGGATATCAAAGTGCGTGATGCTCAGGGTGGGATATTAAGGTGCGTGATGCTCAGGGTGGGATATTAAAGTGTGTGATGCTCAGGGTGGGATATTAAAGTGTGTGATGCTCAGGGTTGGATATTAAAGTGTGTGATGCTCAGGGTGGGATATTAAAGTGTATAATGCTCAGGGTGGGACATCAAAGTGAGATGATGCTCAGGGTGGGATATTAAAGTGTGTGATGCTCAGGGTGGGATATTAAAGTGTGTGATGCTCAGGGTGGGATATGAAAGTGCGTGATGCTCAGGGTGGGATATGAAAGTGTGTGATGCTCAGGGTGGGATATTAAGGTGCGTGATGCTCAGGGTGGGATATGAAAGTGTGTGATGCTCAGGGTGGGATATGAAAGTGCGTGATGCTCAGAGTGGGATATTAAGGTGCGTGATGCTCAGGGTGGGATATGAAAGTGCGTGATGCTCAGGGTGGGATATGAAAGTGTGTGAAGCTCAGGGTGGGATATTAAAGTGTGTGATGCTCAGGGTGGGATATTAAAGTGTGTGATGCTCAGGGTGGGATATGAAAGTGTGTGATGCTCAGGGTGGGATATGAAAGTGTGTGATGCTCAGGGTGGGATATTAAGGTGCGTGATGCTCAGGGTGGGATATCAAAGTGCGTGATGCTCAGGGTGGGATATCAAAGTGCGTGATGCTCAGGGTGGGATATCAAAGTGCGTGATGCTCAGGGTGGGATATTAAGGTGCGTGATGCTCAGGGTGGGATATTAAAGTGTGTGATGCTCAGGATGGGATATTAAAGTGTATAATGCTCAGGGTGGGACATCAAAGTGAGATGATGCTCAGGGTGGGATATTAAAGTGTATAATGCTCAGGGTGGGACATCAAAGTGAGATGATGCTCAGGGTGGGATATTAAAGTGTGTGATGCTCAGGGTGGGATATTAAAGTGTGTGATGCTCAGGGTGGGATATTAAAGTGTGTGATGCTCAGGGTGGGATATTAAGGTGCGTGATGCTCAGGGTGGGATATGAAAGTGTGTGATGCTCAGGGTGGGATATTAAGGTGCGTGATGCTCAGGGTGGGATATGAAAGTGTGTGATGCTCAGAGTGGGATATGAAAGTGTGTGATGCTCAGGGTGGGATATTAAGGTGCGTGATGCTCAGGGTGGGATATTAAGGTGCGTGATGCTCAGGGTGGGATATGAAAGTGTGTGATGCTCAGGGTGGGATATTAAAGTGCGTGATGCTCAGGGTGGGATATTAAGGTGCGTGATGCTCAGGGTGGGATATGAAAGTGTGTGATGCTCAGGGTGGGATATTAAAGTGCGTGATGCTCAGGGTGGGATATTAAGGTGCGTGATGCTCAGGGTGGGATATGAAAGTGTGTGATGCTCAGAGTGGGATATGAAAGTGTGTGATGCTCAGGGTGGGATATTAAGATGCATGATGCTCGGAGTGGGATATCAAAGTGCGTGATGCTTAAAGTGGGATATGAAAGTGTATAATGCTCAGGGTGGGATATGAAAGTGTGTGATGCTCAGGGTGGGATATTAAGGTGCGTGATGCTCAGGGTGGGATATTAAAGTGTGTGATGCTCAGGGTGGGATATGAAAGTGTGTGATGCTCAGGGTGGGATATTAAGGTGCGTGATGCTCAGGGTGGGATATTAAAGTGTGTGATGCTCAGGGTGGGATATGAAAGTGCGTGATGCTCAGAGTGGGATATGAAAGTGTGTGATGCTCAGAGTGGGATATTAAGGTGCGTGATGCTCAGGGTGGGATATGAAAGTGTGTGATGCTCAGGGTGGGATATGAAAGTGCGTGATGCTCAGGGTGGGATATGAAAGTGTGTGATGCTCAGGGTGGGATATGAAAGTGCGTGATGCTCAGGGTGGGATATGAAAGTGTGTGATGCTCAGGGTGGGATATGAAAGTGCGTGATGCTCAGAGTGGGATATGAAAGTGTGTGATGCTCAGGGTGGGATATTAAGGTGCGTGATGCTCAGGGTGGGATATGAAAGTGCGTGATGATCAGGGTGGGATATTAAGGTGCGTGATGCTCAGGGTGGGATATTAAGGTGCGTGATGCTCAGGGTGGGATATGAAAGTGCGTGATGATCAGGGTGGGATATTAAGGTGCGTGATGCTCAGGGTGGGATATGAAAGTGCGTGATGATCAGGGTGGGATATGAAAGTGTGTGATGCTCAGGGTGGGATATGAAAGTGCGTGATGCTCAGGGTGGGATATGAAAGTGTGTGATGCTCAGGGTGGGATATGAAAGTGCGTGATGCTCAGAGTGGGATATGAAAGTGCGTGATGTTCAGGGTGGGATATTAAGGTGCGTGATGCTCAGGGTGGGATATGAAAGTGCGTGATGATCAGGGTGGGATATTAAGGTGCGTGATGCTCAGGGTGGGATATTAAGGTGCGTGATGCTCAGGGTGGGATATGAAAGTGCGTGATGATCAGGGTGGGATATTAAGGTGCGTGATGCTCAGGGTGGGATATGAAAGTGCGTGATGATCAGGGTAGGATATGAAAGTGCGTGATGATCAGGGTGGGATATCTGTGTAGTTTGATTCTTATGCATGCAGTTACAGTGACAGTTGATCAGATAGATGCTGTTTAATCTCTTTCAATCCATGGTTTTATGTCAGATAGTTACACATAGCCATGTTTCTCGATTTGTGAAATGTTACTATATTCCCCAGATCATTCTTCATTTGATGAGAAAGTGTTTCTTTGGCTTTGCCTGTGGTGCTCACTAAATGTTTGATTGATTCTTGCTTTGACAATTTCCCATCAAGTACACAAGCCCATATATTCAGATTGCAGTCAACAAAAACTCCACATTACTCATAAAACCTCTCCTTTTTCCATATCCACTTTAAACTTCCCATTCTATTCTCATGTCGTTTTGTTTAAATTTTGACAGGCCCCAATAGATTGAGAATAAATTAGGAAGGATTGTTAATGATATAATAATAGAACTGCTCAACAAAGTGCAAGATCATTTAATCATAGACTTCGAACTCCCAATAGGCGAACAATGAAAGGCAAATGGGATTGGTGTGTGCAGAAATTTCAAAGGCTGCAGGAGCAGGTAAAATATCCACCTTAAGAAGCATTAACATTAATATAAAATGTCCTTTTTTGTTTATATG
Organism: Chiloscyllium punctatum; assembly: GCF_047496795.1. Lineage (NCBI taxonomy): Eukaryota > Metazoa > Chordata > Chondrichthyes > Orectolobiformes > Hemiscylliidae > Chiloscyllium > Chiloscyllium punctatum. The sequence goes on along the minus strand of NC_092754.1, from coordinate 398,358 downwards.
TCTGTTTCAAGTAACACAGGTACTATATCCAGTTTTGATTTTCCATTTTTCTAGAAAAAAGATAAAAATGTGAAATGACAAACATTTGCTGCAATGGTACTGCAGCTCCTCCTGAATGCTGAGATTAATTGAATGCGGTTTGGTTTTTAAAATCTGATATTGGTTCATTAAAGAATGTCCATTAGGCTTGAAGTTTAAATACTGCTGCATTGATTTACTGGTTGGATGTTGTACAAAAGCAGAAGCAGAGCTGCACTCAAATGAAGCACCAGCCTGTTATACAATGAGTCTGTGTGTTTTGGTGAACATGTAATCTTGTACTGATGGAGGATGAACCTTGCCTAACTGCAGTTATATAAGATCCTAACACATGTCACTAAATGACTAAGTTTTCAAACTACTACATTCAAATGTACTCCATCATGTGTTCCGATATTTTGAAATAACACATTCCCTAGAAGCAGTTTAATTTAAATTAATGTGTTGCTTTTGGTAAGGAAAGTCAGGGCAGGATTTATACAGTTAACGCTAAGATCCTGGGGAGTGCTGCCAAAGAAAGAGATCTAGGGGCGCAGGTTCATAGTTCCTTGAAAGTGGAGTCACAGGTAGATAGATTGGTGAAGATGGTGTTTGGCATGCTTGCCTTTATTGGTCAGAGCATTGAGTATAGGAGTTAGGATGTTGTGCTGCAGCTGTACAGGACATTGGTTCCTGCCACTTTTAGAATACAGCATTAAATTCTGTTCTCCTGCAATGCGAAAGCTGTTGTTAAACTTGAAAGGATTCAGAAAACAGTAACAAGGGTGTTGCCAGGGTAGGAGGATTTGAGCTACAGGGAGAAGCTGAATAGGCTGGGACTTTCTTTCCCTGAGGTGTCAGAAGGGTGACTTTATAGAAGTTGATAAAATCGTGAGAGACATGGATAGGGTGAATAGCCAACGTCTTTCTCCCAGGGTATGGGAATCCAAAGTTAGAGGGCATTGGTTTAAGGGGAGAAGGGAAAGATTCAAAAGGGACCTGAGGGTCAACAACAGAGGGTGGTGTGTGTATAGAATGAGCTGCCAGAGGAAGCGGTAGAGGCTTGTACAATTATGACACTTAAAATGCATCTGACTGCGTATATGAATAGAAAAGGTTTAGAGGGATATGGGCCATATGCTGGCAATTGGGACTAGGTCAGGTTGGGATGTCAGACTGAACGAGTCAGACTGAAGGGTTTGTTTCCATGCTTTATGACTCAATGCATAGAGGAGCTGGTGCAGATGGGTCAGCAGTGGGCTGCTAACTGGATTGTACATGGTTCCAGCCCTCAAATCCACCAGCAGCACAGAATATGGAGGCACTAGAACAGCAGGCAATAAGTAACTGACAATATTAAAGATTTGCACCATCTGTGTGGAGTTTGCACAATCTTCCCATATCTCAGTAGGTTTCATCCCACAATCCAAAGATGTGCAGGTTAGAATGATTAGCCATGGGAAAAAGCAGGGTTACAGGGAATAGGTGAAGGGGGTGGGTCTGGGTGAGCTGCTTTTTGGAGGTCAACGTGGGCTTAATGCACTGGATGACCTGTTTCGACCCTGTAGGGATTCTATGGTCACTTGTGGCTTTACAAATAGACAACCTTATTGATCTTTAAGAGACCCTAATCACTCCCTAGTTGATCTTTTGCCCTTCAAGTTCTTGTCGTATCTCATTGGATTCTGCTTTACCGTATCTGCCAAAGCCATATTGTGTTCCCTTTTGACCGTCCTGATTTCCCTCCTCAGTGTGCTCTGATACTCCCTGTACTCCAAAGAATTCACTTGATCCCAGCTGCCTATGCAGGCCTCCTTCTTTTTCTTGGTCTGGGCCTTGATAATTATCAGCCAAGGTTCCCTATTCCTACCAATCCTACCCTTCACGCCAACTGAAACACGCTGGCCCTGAACCCTCATTAACTCACTTTTGAAAGCCTCCTACTTAACTAAACATTTCTTTGCCTGCAAACAGCCTTCCCCAATCAACTATTGAAAGCTCCATTCTAAGATCATCAAAATTGGCCTTGCCCCAATTAAGAAATTTAACTAGTGGACCCTGAGCCACCCTTTTCTATAGCTATTTTAAAACAAATGAAATTGTGGTCCCTGGTGCCAACATACTCCCCCACTAACACTTCTGCCACTTCCTTTGTTTATTTCCCAAGAGGTGGTCAAGTTTTGCCCTTTCTCTAATAGGACCATCTACATACTGCATGAGACATTCTTCCTAGACAAACTTGACAAATTTCTCTCCATACAAGCTCTTAACACTATGGCAGTCCCAGTGGATATTAGGAAAGTTAACCTCCCCCTCACCAACCCCACACCATTACAGCCCTATTACTCTTGCAGCTATCTGTGATCTCCCTACATATTTGATCCTCAATATCACGCTGATGAATAGGGGCTTATAGTACAAAGCTATTAAAGTGATCTCCCATTTTTATTTCTCAGTTCCACCCACAGAGACTCAGTGAACAAACCCTCAAGAATATCCTTTCTCAGTACTATAGCGATGTTCTCCCGAATCAAAAACATAGCTCCCCCTCCTCTATTCCCTCCCCTTCCATCCTCCCACAGTATATATACCCCAGAACGTTGAGCTGCCAATCCTCAGCCATGTTTCTGTAATATCTATAATATCCCAGTGTCCCATCTACCTATCCATGCCCTGAGTTCATTCACCTAACCTGTCAAACCTCTTGCATTAAAATAAATGCAGTCTAACCCAGACTTTCCCAGCTTCCTGCCTTGATCTTGCCTTCTCTATCTAGTACTGGGATTACTAATGCTGCCTTTACTATTTCTGTTCTGAGGAAGGGTCACTCATTCTGAAATGTTAACTCTGATTTTTCTCCACAGATGCTGCCAGACCTGCTGACCTTTTCCAGCAATTTATATTTTTGCCTTTACTATTTAGCTTGCTCTCGTTAACCTGTTTTGAGTTCAACCTTCTCTTTTGTCCCTTTCTGTTTTGGATCTGCCCCGCTACCCCTGCCTCATCGTGTGATGCGGGTTTTTGAGCAGCAGTTTCCTCTTTTTAAATGTCTGTTGGCATTAATTGCTGTTAATATCTGTATCACTCAAACGGCAATGTTAGATTAGCTACAACAATGGCCTAATGCAATCTGCCTTTGACCAAGCATTTGACCCCTCAGCAAGTTCACTCTGTTTTAGTACAAAAGAAACAGTTGCAAAAAATGGAGCTGGAGTTTGGAAACAGATTCTTTCTGTATTTGCTCCTCAATATCCTAGCATCCAGGAGACATGGATCCCACATTTTTGCTATCACACACATGATTCTCAGCTATTTTCCAGCTACCTTTTATATTGAGAGGGGAACAAGTGATGACAGGCAATGCAGCTCACAAAGAACAGCCAATGGGCACTGCCTGATCACCAAGTACGCCCCCACCACCATCCACCCTGAGCGCTCATGCCTCCTTTTACCCTACACTACCTCAACAGCCCATTTCCACCCAATAACCCTCTCCCCCCACTCCCCCCGATATGGAGACCCTCCACATTGAAATTTCCCTCCTTTTGCCTTCCCTGCCCCTGAACCCTGACAGTACACATTAAAGATGCTCACTGTTCCCTTGTACAGGCCAGGGTGCGGTCACTACCAATAACCCATCTCCCAATACCTACACTCCTTGAGTTTCACCCATCATCTTTCATGTTTCTACGTTTACAAACGCCTCTGCCACACTCCCCCAACCTTGTTAGCAATGAGCTGCCTTATTCCATTTGCCCATATATCACCTCCCCTTGCAATCTCCATCAGGATCAACAAACCCACCCTTAGGACTGTAGTTGCCCCAGACTCTGACCAGCAGCCCCTGGACATGGCTGATCAGACCCACAGCTGCTGTTTATAGCTCCCTGATGGATGACTACTCTGACTACTACCGACCATGGCTAAGCCCCACTGACAGTGCAGCACTCCCTTGACACTGACCCCCCAACAGTGCATCAGTTCCTCAGCACTGACCCGCTGACAGTGCAGCACTCCCTCAGCACTGACCCTCCGATTGTGCAGCACTCCCTTGGCACTGACCCTCCAACAGTGCATCATTCCCTCAGCACTGACGCCCCCAAGAGTGCAGCATTCCCTTAGCACTGACCCCCTGACAGAGTGGCACTCCCTCAGCACTGACCCTCCGACCGTGCGACACACCATCAGCACTGACCATCTGACATTACATCGCTCCCTCAGCACCTATCCTCCGACAGTGCATCACTCCCTCAGCTCTGACCCTGCGACAGTGCGGCACTCCCTCAGCACTGACCGTCCGATAGTCCATCACCCCTCGGTATTGACCCTCCGACAGTGCGGCACTCCCTCAGCACTGACCCTCCGACAGTGCATCACTCCCTCAGCACTGAGCCTCCGACAGTGCATCACTCCCTCAGCACTGACCCTCCGATTGTGCCGCACTCCCTTGGCACTGACCCTCCAACAGTGTAGCACTCCCTCGGCACTGACCCTCCAATGGTGCATCCGTCCCTCAGCACTGACCCGCTGACATTGCAGCACTCTCTCGGCACTGACCCTCCGACAGTGCAGCACTCCCTTGGCACTGACCCTCCAACAGTGAAGCACTCCCTCAGCACTGACCCTTCGATAGTGCATCACTCCCTCGGCACTGACCCCCCGACCGTGCAGCACTCCTTCAGCTCTGACCCTACAACAGGGCGGCACTCCCTCGGCACAGACCCCCCGACAGTGCAGCAATCCCTCAGCACGGACCGTCTTAAAGTGCAGCACTCCCTCGGCACTGACCCTCTGACAGTGCAGAACTCCCTCGGCACTGACCTCCAACAGTGCCCAACCCGTCGGCACTGATCCCCCGACATTGCATTACTGCCGCGGCAATGAGCATCTGGTAGTGAGGCACTCGCTCAGCACTGAACCTCCGACAGTGCGGCACTCCCTCGGCACTGACCCCCCGACAGTGCGGCACTCCCTCGGCACTGACCCTCCGACAGTGCATCACTCCTTCGGCACTGAACCTCCGACAGTGCGGCACTCCCTTGACACTGACCCTCCGACAGTGCATCACTCCCTCAGCACTGACCCCCCGACAGTGCGGCACTACCTCGGCACTGATCCTCTGACAGTGCATCAGTCCCTCGGCACTGACCCTCCGACAGTGCGGCACTCCCTCGGCACTGACCCCCCGACAGTGCAGCCCTCCCTCGGCACTGACCCTCCGACAGTGCATCACTCACTCGGCACTGAACCTCCGACAGTGCGGCACTCCCTTGGCACTGACCCTCCGACAGTGCATCACTCCCTCAGCACTGACCCCCCAACAGTGCGGCACTACCTCGGCACTGATCCTCTGACAGTGCATCACTCCCTCGGCACTGACCCTCCGACAGTGCGGGACTACCTCGGCACTGACCCTCCGACAGTGCATCATTCCCTCAGTACTGACCCTCCGACAGCGCATCACTCCCTCGGCACTGACTCTCTGACAGTGCGGGACTACCTTGGCACTAACCCCTGACAGTGCAGCACTCCCTCGGCACTGACCCTCCGAAAGTGCAGCACTCCCTTGGTACTGACCCTCCGACAGGGTGACACTCCCTCAGCACTAACCCTCTGACAGTGCATCATTAACTCAGCACTGACCCTCCGACAGTGCATCACTCCCTCGGCACTGACCCTCCGACAGTGCATCACTCCCTCAGTACTGACCCTCCGATTGTGCTGCACTCCCTCGGCACTGACCCTTCGACAGTGCAGCACTCCCTTGGCACTGACCCTCCAACAGTGCAGCACTCCCTCGGCACTGACCCTCTGACAGTGCGGCACTACCTCGGCACTGACCCTCCGACAGTGCATCACTCCCTCGGCACTGACCCCCCAACAGTGCGGCACTACCTCGGCACTGACCCTCCGACAGTGCCCACTCCCTCAGCACTGATCCTCGACAGCGTGACACTCCCTTAGCACTGAGCCTCCGACAGTGCATCACTGTCTGGATAATAGTAACAGGATAGGACAGAGTCAGCATGGATTTATGAAGGGGAAATCATGCTTGACTAATCTTCTTGAATTTTTTGAGGATGTAACTCGGAAGATGGACGAGGGAGATCCAGTGGATGTACTGTACCTGGACTTTCAGAAAGCTTTTGATAAAGTCCCACACAAGAGGTTAGTGAGTAAAATTAGGGCGCACGGGATTGGGGGCAAAGTACTAGATTGGATAGAGAATTGGTTGGCTAATAGGAAACAAAGGGTAGTGATTAACGGCTCCATTTCGAAATGGCAGGCAGTGACCAGTGGGGTACCGCAGGGATCCGTGCTGGGACCGCAGCTTTTTACAATATATGTAAATGATATAGAAGATGGTATCAGCAATAACATTAGCAAATTTGCTGATGACACAAAGCTTGGTGGTAGGGTGAAATGTGATGAGGATGTTAGGGGATTACAGGGTGACCTGGACAAGTTAGGTGAGTGGGCAGATGCATGGCAGATGCAGTTTAATGTGGATAAATGTCTGGTTATCCACTTTGGTGGCAAGAACAGGAAGGCAGATTACTACCTCAATGGTATCAAATTAGGTAAAGGGGCTGTTCAGAGAGATCTGGGTGTTCTTGTCCACCAGTCAATGAAGGCAAGCATGCAGGTACAGCAGGTCGTGAAGAAGGCTAATAGCATGCTGGCCTTCATAACAAGAGGGATTGAGTATAGAAGCAAAGAGGTGCTTCTGCAGCTGTACAGGGCCCTGGTGAGACCACACCTGGAGTACTGTGTACAGTTCTGGTCTCCAAATTTGAGGAAAGACATTCTGGCTATTGAGGGAGTGCAGCGTAGGTTCACGAGGTCAATTCCTGGAATGGCAGGATTGCCTTACACGGAAAGACTGAAGCGACTGGGCTTGTATACCCTTGAGTTTAGAAGACTGAGAGGGGATCTGATTGAAACGTATAGGCTTATGAAAGGACTGGACACTCTGGCAGGAGGGAACATATTTCCGTTGATGGGGGAATGCCGAACCAGAGGACACAACTTAAAAATACGGGGTAGACCATTTAGGACAGAGATGAGGAGAAACTACTTCACCCAGAGAGTGGTGGCTGTGTGGAATGCTCTGCCCCAGAGGGCAGTGGAGGCCCAGTCTCTGGATTCTTTTAAGAAAGAATTGGATAGAGCTCTTAAAGATAGTGGAGTCAAGGGGTATGGAGATAAGGCTGGAACAGGATACTGATTAGGAATGATCAGCCATGATCATATTGAATGGCGGTGCAGGCTCGAAGGGCAGAATGGCCTACTCCTGCATCTATTGTCTATTGTCTATTGTCTTGTCTATTGTCTACTCCCTCAGCACTGACCCTCCGATTGTGCCGCACTCCCTTGGCACTGACCCTCCAACAGTGCAGCACTCCCTTGGCACTTACCCTCGGACACAGCATCACTCCCTTAGCACTTCCCTCCGACAGTGCCCACTCCCTCAGCACTGATCCTCCGACAGCGTGACACTCCCTTAGCACTGACCCTCCGACAGTGCATCATTCCCTCAGTACTGACCCTCCGACAGCGCATCACTCCCTCGGCACTGACTCTCCGACAGTGCAGCACTCCCTCGGCACTGACCCTCCGACAGCGTGACACTCCCTTAGCACTGAGCCTCCGACAGTGCATCACTCCCTCAGCACTGACCCTCCGATTGTGCCGCACTCCCTTGGCACTGACCCTCCAACAGTGCAGCACTCCCTTGGCACTTACCCTCGGACACAGCATCACTCCCTTAGCACTTCCCTCCGACAGTGCCCACTCCCTCAGCACTGATCCTCCGACAGCGTGACACTCCCTTAGCACTGACCCTCCGACAGTGCATCATTCCCTCAGTACTGACCCTCCGACAGCGCATCACTCCCTCGGCACTGACTCTCCGACAGTGCAGCACTCCCTCGGCACTGACCCTCCGACAGCGTGACAGTCCCTTAGCACTGAGCCTCCGACAGTGCATCACTCCCTCAGCACTGACCCTCCGATTGTGCCGCACTCCCTTGGCACTGACCCTCCAACAGGGCAGCACTCCCTCGGCACTGACCCTCCAACGGTGCATCTGTCTCTCGGCACTGACCCTCCGACAGTGCAGCACTCCCTCGGCACTGACCCTCCGACAGTGCGGCACTACCTCGGCACTGACCCTCTGACAGTGCATCACTCCATTGGCACTGACCCTCCGACAGTGCGGCACTACCTCGGCACTGAACCTCTGACAGTGCATCACTCCATCGGCACTGACCCTCCGACAGTGCGGCACTACCTCGGCACTGACCCTCCAACAGTGCATCACTCCCTCGGCACTTACCCTCGGACACAGCATCACTCCCTTAGCACTGACACTCCGACAGTGCCCACTCCCTCAGCACTGACCCTCCGACAGTGCAGCACTCCCTCAGCACTGACCCTCCGACAGCATGACACTCCCTTAGCACTGACCCTCCGACAGTGCATCACTCCCTCAGCACTGAGCCTCCGACAGTGCATCACTCCCTCAGCACTGACCCTCCGATTGTGCCGCACTCCCTTGGCACTGACCCTCCAACAGGGCAGCACTCCCTCGGCACTGACCCTCCGACAGTGCAGCACTCCCTTGGCACTGACCCTCCAACAGTGCAGCACTCCCTCGGCACTGACCCTCTGACAGTGCGGCACTACCTCGGCACTGATCCTCTGACAGTGCATCACTCCATCAGCACTGACCCTCTGACAGTGCGGCACTACCTCGGCACTGACCCTCTGACAGTGCATCACTCCATCGGCACAGACCCTCCGACAGTGCGGCACTACCTCGGTGCTGACCCTCCGACAGTGCATCACTCCCTCGGCACTTACCCTCGGACACAGCATCACTCCCTTAGCACTGACCCTCCGACAGCGTGACACTCCCTTAGCACTGACCCTCTGACAGTGCATCACTCCCTCATCACTGACCCTCCGATTGTGCCGCACTCCCTTGGCACTGACCCTCCAACAGTGCAGCACTCCCTCGGCACTGACCCTCCGACAGTGCATCACTCCATCGGCACTGACCCTCCGACAGTGCATCACTCTCTCGGCACTTACCCTCGGACACAGCATCACTCCCTTAGCACTGACCCTCCGACAGTGCCCACTCCCTCAGCACTGACCCTCCGACAGTGCCCACTTCCTCAGCACTGACCCTCCGACAGCGTGACACTCCCTTAGCACTGACCCTCCGACAGTGCGGGACTACCTCGGCACTGACCCTCCGACAGTGCAGCACTCTCTTGGCACTAACCCCTGACAGTGCATCACTCCCTCGGCACTGACCCTCCGACAGTGCGGCACTCCCTCAGCACTAACCCTCTGACAGTGCATCACTAACTCAGCACTCAACTTCCAACAGTGCAGCACTCCCTCGGCACTGACACTCCGACAGTGCAGAACTTCCTCAGCACTGACCCTCCGACTGTGCTTCACTCCCTCAGCACAGACCCTCCGACTGTGCTTCACTCCCTCAGCCCTGACCCCCCGACAGTGCAACACTCCCTCGTCACTGACCCTCCGACAGTGCATCACTCCCTCAGTACTGACCCTCCGACAGTGCAGCAGTCTCTTGGCACTAACCCCTGACAGTGCAGCACTCCCTCGGCACTGACCCTCCGACAGTGCAGCACTCCCTCGGCACTGACCCTCCAATGGTGCATCCGTCCCTCAGCACTGACCCGCTGACAGTGCAGCACTCCCTTGGCACTGACCCCCCGACAGTGCGGCACTCCCTCGGCACTGACACCCCGACAGTGCAGCACTACCTCGGCACTGACCCTCCGACAGTGTGGCACTCCCTCAGCACTGACCCTCCGACAGTGCAGCACTCCCTCGGCACTGGCCCTCCGACAGTGCAGCACTCCCTCAGCACTGACCCTCCGACAGTGCAGCACTCCCTCAGCACTGACCCTCTGACACTGCATCACTCTCTCGGCACTGACCCTCTGACAGTGCGGAACTCCCTTGGCACTGACCCCCCCCCCGACAGTGCAGCACTCCCTCGGCACTGACCCTCCGACAGGGCGGCAGTCCCTCAGCACTGACCCTCTGACAGTGCGGCACTCCCTCAGTACTGACCCCCCGACAGTGCATCACTCCCTCGGCACTGACCCTTCGACAGTGCGGCACTACCTCGGCACTGACCCTTCAACAGTGCAGCACTCCTTCGGCACAGACCCCCCGACAGTGCAGCACTCCCTCAGCTCTGACCCTCCGACAGGGCGGCACTCCCTCAGCTCTGACCCTCCGACAGGGCGGCACTCCCTCAGCACTGACCCTCCGACAGTGCATCACACCCTCAGCACTGACCCTCCGACAGTGCATCACTCCCTCGGCACTGACCCTCCGACAGTGCATCACTCCCTCGGCACTGACCCTCCGACAGTGCATCACTCCCTCGGCACTGACCCTCCGACAGTGCATCACTCCCTCGGCACTGACCCTCCGACCGTGCGGCACACTCTCAGCACTGATCCTCCGACAGTGCCCACTCCCTCAGCACTGACACCCCGACAGTGCAACACTCCCTCAGCACTGACCCTCCGACAGTGCCCACTCCCTCGGCGCTGACCCTCCGACAGTGCAGCGTTCCCTTAGCACAGATCGTCTGACAGGGCAGCACTCCCTCGGGACTGACCCCCCCCAACAGTGCATCACTCCCTCGACACTGACCCTCCGACAGGGGGGCACTCCCTCGGTACTGACGCTCTGACAGTGCGGCACTCCCTCAGTCCTGACCCTCTGACAGTGCATCACTCCCTCGGCACTGACACCCCGACAATGCAGCACTCCCTCAGCACTGACCCTCTGACAGTGCATCACTAACTCAGCACTCCACTTCCAACAGTGCGGCACTCTCTCGGCACTGACACTCCGACAGTGCAGAACTTCCTCAGCACTGACCCTCCGACAGTGCATCACTCCCTTAGCACTGAACCCCTGACAGTGCAGCACTCCCTCAGCACTGACCCTCCGACAGTGCATCACTCCCTTAGCACTGAACCCCTGACAGTGCAGCACTCCCTCGTCACTGATTCTCTGACAGTGCATCACTCCCTCAGCACTGACCCTCCGACAGTGCAACACTCCCTTAGCACTGAACCCCTGACAGTGCAGCACTCCCTCGTCACTGATTCTCTGACAGTGCATCACTCCCTCAGCACTGACCCTCCGACAGTGCAACACTCCCTTAGCACTGACCCTCTGACAGTGCATCACTCCCTCAGCACTGACGCCCCCAAGAGTGCAGCATTCCCTTAGCACTGACCCCCTGACAGAGTGGCACTCCCTCAGCACTGACCCTCCGACCATGCGACACACCATCAGCACTGACCCTCTGACATTGCATCCCTCCCTCAGCACCTATCCTCCGACAGTGCATCACTCCCTCAGCTCTGACCCTCCGACAGTGCGGCACTCCCTCAGCACTGACCCTCCGACAGTGCATCACCCCCTCAGCACTGACCCTCCGACAGTGCATCACTCCCTCAGCACTGAGCCTCCGACAGTGCATCACTCCCTCAGCACTGACCTCCCCGCCAGTGCCCACTCCCTCGGCACTGACACCCCGACAGTGCAGCACTCCCTCAGCACTGACCCTCTGACACTGCATCACTCTCTCGGCACTGACCCTCTGACAGTGCAGAACTCCCTTGACACTGAACCCCGACAGTGCAGCACTCCCTCGGCACTGACCCTCCGACAGGGCGGCAGTCCCTCAGCACTGACCCTCTGACAGTGCGGCACTCCCTCAGTACTGACCCCCTGACAGTGCATCACTCCCTCGGCACTGACCCTCCGACCGTGCGGCACACTGTCAGCACTGATCCTCCGACAGTGCCCACTCCCTCAGCACTGACACCCCGACAGTGCAACACTCCCTCAGCACTGACCCTCCGACAGTGCCCACTCCCTCGGCACTGACCCTCTGACAGTTAGGCGCTCCGTTGGCGCTGACCCTCCGACAGTGCAGCGTTCCCTTAGCACTGATCGTCTGACAGGGCAGCACTCCCTCGGGACTGACCCCCCCCCAACAGTGCATCAGTCCCTCGACACTGACCCTCCGACAGGGGGGCACTCCCTCGGTACTGACGCTCTGATAGTGCATCACTCCCTTGGCACTGACCCTCCGACAGTTCCCACTCGCTTCGCACTGACCCTCCGACAGTTCCCACTCGCTTCGCACTGACCCTCTGACAGTACATCACTCCCTTGGCACTGACCCCCCCCAACAGTGCATCACTCCCTCAGCACTGACCCTCCGACGGTGCATCACTCCCTCGGCACTGACCATCTGACAGTGCAGTACTCCCTCAGCTCTGACCCTCCGACAGGACGGCACTCCCTCAGCACTGACCCTCCGACAGTCCAGCACTCCCTCGGCACTGACCCCCCACCGACAGTGCAGCACTCCCTCGGCACTGACCCCCCGACAGTGCAGCACACCCTCAGCTCTCACCCTCCGACAGGGCGGCACTCCCTTAGCACTGACCGTCCAACAGTGCATCACTCCCTTGGCATTGACTCCCCGACCGTGCAGCACTCCCTCAGCACTGACCCCCGACAGTGCAGCAATCCCTCAGCACTGACCATCCGACAATGCCCACTCCCTCGGCACTGACCCTCTGACACTGAATCAATCTCTTGGCACTGACCCTCTGACAGTGCAGCACTCCCTTGGCACTGACCCCCTGACAGTGCAGCACTCCCTCAGCACAGACCTCCGACAGTGCCCCCCCGTCGGCACTGTTCCCTAGACAGTGCATTACTCCCTCGTCACTGATCCTCCGACAGAGCGGCACTCCCTCAGCACTGACCCTCCGACAGTGCGGTACTCTCACAGCACACACCCACCGACAGTGCATCACTCCCTCGACACTGACCCCCTGCCAGTGCCCTCTCCCTCGGCACTGACCATCCAACAGTGCAGCACTCCCTCGGCACTGACCCTCCGACAGTGAGGCACTCCCTTGGCACTGATCCCCTGACAGGGCATTACTGCTTCGGCACTGATCATCCGGCAGTGTGGCACTACCTCGGCACTGACCCTCCAACAGTGCATCACTCCCTCGGCACTGACCCTCCGACAGTGCGGCACTACCTCAGCACTGACTCTCCGACAGTGCAGCACTCCCTCGGCACAGACCCCCCTTACAGTGCAGCACTGCCTCGGCACTGACCCTCCGACAGTGCAGCACTCCCTCGGCACAGACCCCCCAAAAGTGCAGCACTCCCGTGGTACTGACCCTCCGACAGGGTGACACTCCCTCAGCACTAACCTTCTGACAGTGCATCATTAACTCAGCACTCAACTTCCAACAGTGCAGCACTCTCTCGGCACTGACACTCCGACAGTGCAGAACTTCCTCAGCACTGACCCTCTGACAGTGCATCACTCCCTCAGCACTGACCCTCCGACAGTGCATCACTCCCTCAGCACTGACCCTCCGACAGTGCAGAACTCCATCAGCCCTGGCCCTCATACATTGCATCACTCCCTCGACACTTACCCTCGGACACAGCATCACTCCATTAGCACTGTCCCTCGGACAGTGCCCACTCCCTCAGCACTGACCCTCCGACAGTACATCACTTCCTTGGTACTGGCCATCCGACAGTGCAGCACTCCGTCAGCACTGACCCTCCGACAGTGCATCACTCCCTCAGCACCTACCCTCCGACAGTGCAGCACTCCCTCGGCACTGACCCTCCGACAGTGTGACATTCCCTTAGCACTGACTCTCCAACAGTGCATCACTTCCTCGGCACAGACCCCCCGACAGTGCAGCACTCCCTCGGCACTGACCCTCTGACAGTGCAGCACTCCCTCGATACTGACCCTCCGACAGTGTAGCACTCCTCGGCACTGACCCTCCGACAGTGCAGCACTCCCTCGGCACTGACCCTCGGACACTGCATCACTCCCTTAGCACTGACTGTCAGACAGGGCCCACTCCCTCAGCACTGAACCTCCAACATTGTGACACTCCCTTAGCACTGACCCTCCAACAGTGCAGCACTCCCTCGGCACTGACCCTCTGACAATGCAGCACCTTCTCAGCACTGACCCTCTGACAGTGCATCACTCCCTCGCTACTGACCCCCTGACGGTGCGGCACTCCCTCAGCACTGACAATCCAACAGTGCATTACTCCCTTCGCATTGACCCTCTGACAATGCAGCACTCCCTTAGCAATGACCCTCCACCAGTGCAGCATTCCCTCGGCACTGACCCTCCGATAGTGCAGCACTCCCTCAGTAGTGACCCTTAACAATGCAATGCTCCCTCAGAAGATCCCTTCCTACAATGTAATGCTGTCTCAGGACCACAGTGAAGGCCTTTTCTTCTCATGAATCTTCTACACAGAGGGGTTAATTTTTCAATCACCAACTTGTCAATTTGATTAAATTAAAATCACCCAAATTTGGATAATAGACATTTTTGGAATGACAATAGACCATAGACAATAGTTGCAGGAGTAGGCCATTCTGCCCTTCGAGCCTGCACCACCATTTCAATATGATCATGGCTGATCATCTTAATCAGTATCCTGTTCCTGCCTTATCTCCATAACCCCTGATTCCACTATCCTTGAGAGCTCTATCCAACTCCTTCTTAAATGAATCCAGAGACTGGGCCTCCACTGCCCTCTGGGGCAGAGCATTCCACACAGCCACCACTCTCTGGGTGAAGAAGTTTCTCCTCATCTCTGTCCTAAATGGCCTACCCCTTATTTTTAAGCTGTGTCCTATGGTTCGGCACTCACCCATCAGCGGAAACATGTTTCCTGCCTCCAGAGTGTCCAATCCTTTAATAATCTTGTACGTTTCAATCAGATCCCCTCTCAGTCTTCTGAACTCAAGGGTATACAAGCCCAGTCGCTCCAATCTTTCAATTCTTCCAATAAACTTAATTATCTAGCTACTTGTGTATATATAACATAATTCAAGATTTCTTACCAACAGGTTGCTTGACTTTACAGATAGTGCTGAATTCAGAGACAATGCCAGGATTCTAAAGAATCATGAAACAGCTAGCAAACACCATCTAGTGTCAGGAAATCATCGTACAGGTACATGATTTAAATTATACAAGCAGCTCGGGTTTGCGATAAAATCAGTCTCACAGCAACATGTTGCAAAAGAATGAAAAGACTTTCTGATATAAGAGATTTGAATTTCTCTAAAAAAAAATCAATGTGTAACATGCAAACTAGAACTTGCAGGTTTTATTGGAACAGACGTCGATGTTAGAGTTCAGGAGAAAAAAGCAATTGCTTGCTGATGTGCCAATTTACAATTATTCTTATACACTGAATCTATGTCTGATATATTTAGGAAGATAATTTCTAGACTGTAACCTGACAATGAGGATAAATAAATGCAACTGATTATTGAATTCTGGATTAGTGATGCTGGAAGAGCACAGCAATTCAGGTAGCATCCAAGTAGCTTCGAAATCGACGTTTCGGGCAAAAGCCCTTCATCAGGAATAAAGGCAGTGAGCCTGAAGCATGGAGAGATAAGCTAGAGGAGGGTGGGGGTGGGGAGAAAGTAGCATAGAGTACAATGGGTGAGTGGGGAAGGGGATGAAGGTGATAGGTCAGGGAGGAGAGGGTGGAGTGGATAGGTGGAAAAGGAGATAGGCAGGTAGGACGAGTCTGGACAAGTCATGGAGACAGTGCTGAGCTGGAAGTTTAGAACTAGGGTGAGGTGGGGGAAGGGGAAATGAGGAAACTGTTGAAGTCCACATTGATACCCTGGGGTTGAAGTGTTCCGAGGCGGAAGATGAGGCGTTCTTCCTCCAGGTGTCTGGTGGTGAGGGAGTGGCGGTGAAGGAGGCCCAGGACCTCCATGTTCAAGCTCTGAAATGAAATCTTGTCACAGAAAGCATTTCCACTGATTTCTGTATCAATGAACTTTCCATTCACAATAAATAACTGGAACTAAGTTGTAAAAAATATAAGGAGACATTCTTCTGCAAAAATCCAACTTTGCACAAAATATTAATCCACGGCCTCAATTGCTATTTTTCAGATGGAGATTTTAAAAAATGCATGGCATTTTTTGACAAGAGCAGGAAAGCTTTCTCATTTTATTGATGTTGTTTGAAGAATAAATATTGTCTGTTTGTCAGCACTTTGAGGTATGTGGGATCTTGCTGTGAAAGATTTGGCTGTCAGGTTTTATACAACACCCAGGTAAACATAACTGAGATTAGCTGAAAACCAGAAACTAAAACAGAAAATGCTGGAGAAAATCATGGCTGATCATCCTCAATCAGTATCCTGTTCCTGTCTCATCTTCATAACCCTGGAGAAAATTGATAGGTCTGGCAGCATTTGTAGAGAGAGAAACAGGGTTAATGTTTGGAGTTCATAGGCCCTTCTTCAGAAGAGGACAAGTCACTGAACTCAAAATGTTAACCCTGTTTCTCTCGCTACAGATACTGCCAGACCTGCTGAGTTTTTTCTGCAATTTCTATATTTGTTTCTTATTTCCAGCATCTGCAGTTCTTTGGGCTTTTTAAAAATTAGCTGTAAATCACTCATACAGTCTGTGGATGCAAAAGACACTATATAAATGCAAATCTTTCTTTATCGCTCAGATTGATTACATTCTTCAACCACAGCAAAGTGATTAACAGGGTCATCAATAGTAATATCATGCAGCATTTGCTCACAGATATTCAGCTTGGGTTCTGCCAGGACCATTTGGCTCCTGACATCATTCAAACTTTGTCCAAACATTGACAAAAGAGCTGAATTCCAGAGGTGAGGTAAGAATGCCAGCCTTTGACATTAAAGCAGCATTTGACCAAGTGTGGCATCAAAGAGTCTCAGGCAAAACTGGAGTCAATTAGAATCAATGAAGAATCTCTCTGCTGGTTGGACTCATACCTGGCATAAAAGAGGATGGTTGCAATTGTTGGAGGTCAGTCGTCTCAGCTCCAGGACATCTCTGCAGGAGTTCCTCAGGATAGTGTCCTAGGTCCAACCATCTTGAGTTCATCAGTGACTTTCCCTCCATCATAAGATCAGAAGTAGGGGTGTTCGCTGACAATTGCACAATGTTCAGCACCATTTGCGGCTCCTCAGATACTGAAGCAACCAATGTTCAAATGCAACAAGATTTGGACTAAAAGCAGGCTTGGGCCAACAAGTAGCAAGTAATATTCTCACTAGGTGAATGCCAGGAAATTACCACCTCCTACAAGAGACAATCTAACCATCAAATGCCTTCACAGTCAATGATGTTAATATCATTGAATCCCTTATTATCAACATGCTGGAGATTACCTTTGATGATAAACTGAGCTGGACTAGCCATATATTTAGTATCCTGACAAGCAAGTCGAGACTAGGAATCCTGCAACAAATAACTCATCTCCTACTCTCCAAAGCTGGATGATTGCTTTTCCAATAACATTCAAAAATTGTAACACCATGCATGAAAAATGTAGCCCAATTGATTATTACTCCACCCACCAACTTCAATGTTCACTCCCTCTATCACTCATGCTCAGTTGCAGTAGTGTGTCCTATCTACAAGATGCACTGCAGAAATTCAAAGATCCTCAGACAGCATCTTCCAAAGCCAGGACACTAACATCTCGAAGGACAAGGGAAGCAGATAAATGAGAACACCATCATCTTCAAGTTTCCCTCCAAGCCACTCACCATCTTGACTTGGAAATATATGACCCATTCACCGCCATCCTCTTAAGGGCAACTAGGGATGGTTAATAAATACTGATCCTATGAATGAGCATGCCAGAGTGCTTAAAATTTGCATATTGGCTGTTAACTGACTTTTTAAACACTTCCCTATCTAACATTATGATAAAGACTATACATGGTGGCTTCGCACTGCTGCCTCACAGCAGCAGGGACCTGGGTTCAATTCCAGCCTCAGGAGACTGTCTAAGTGGAGTTTGCACATTCTCCCAGTGTCTACATGGGCTTCCTTAGTTTCTCCGGTTTCCTCCCATAATCCAGAGATGTTCAGGTTAGGTGAATTGACCATGCTAAATTGCCCACAGTGTTCAGGATGTGTAGGTTAGGTGCCTTATTCAGGGGTAAATGTTGAGTAGTAGGGGAATGGCACTGGCTGGGTTACTTTTCAGAGGGTCGGTGTGAACTTGTTGGGCCAAAGGGCCTCTTTCCACACTGTAGGGATTCTATGATTCTATGAAAAGTCTTTCTCATGAAACATAATTTATCATTCACTGGTGGCAGAACTATTTCTTAATCAGAGAACTGAAAGAACTATGGATACTGGAAATCAGAAACAAAAACACAAATGCCTGAGAAAAACTCAACAAATCTGGCAGCATCTGTGGAGAGAAAGCAGAAATAATGTTTTGAGTCCAGTGACCTATCTTCACAACTGATGGTAGCTAGGTATACAGAGGAACCTCGATTATCCGAATGAGATGGACGGCACTATTTTGTTCGGTGCAGCATGGGCGCGTGAGCCCCCCCAACCCCGTCCAACACCGACCCCTGCCTGTGCCCCCAGTCCAACACTGCACCCCCCGCCCACTCCCACCCCCACTCCGGGGCAGCCCCGGACTGGACACCAACAAGGATGCTGCTGCTGCTGCCTTTTGAGGGGTGAGTCTCCAAATAGCGTGACACACGTAGCACACACACAACTTTTTAGTGCAACTTTTTGATAGGTTCTACCTTTGCCTTGTACAGGACAATGATAGAGCGAGTATCTGAAGAAGGGGATTTTAGGGTACACCGCTCTGTAAAACACCAGGGAAAATGTTGGGGGAGAGAGATAGGGCGGGAGGTCAATCATTTGGAGATGGTGCCTGTTTAACCATTGTAAACAAAAGATGAGATCAGTGATGGAAACATGTCTTTAATATAATGTTTTTATCGGGAGCTTGAGATCTCCTTTGGATAGTCCGATATTCGGATAATTGATATTGAGATAATCGAGGTTCCTCTGTAAAATGGGGGAGGACAGGGAAAATAAACTATAGGTGGAGACAGAGGCCAAAGAGAGACAACAGTTGGACAGACAAAGGAGTGAGCAAAGGTCAGCCTGGGACAATGAGTAGCTGTTAATGGGGCTAATAGTGACTGACAATTGGTTGTGTGTGTGGCAGTCAATGTGATAACAAGGCCTGGTGTGTGGGAGTTGGGGTTAAGGATGTGGGAAAAGGTGCCTTAAGACCTGAAATTGTTGAACTTGATATTAAGTCCAGAAGACTACAGTTCCCAAGTGGAAAATGAATTCTTGTTGTTCCAGCTTGGACTGAACTCCACTGGAGCACTGCAGCAAGTCTGAGACAGAGATGTTGGCCAGGGAACAGGGTGGTCTATTGAAGTGGCAGGCAACTAGAAACTCAGGGTCTTTCTTTTGGGCAGAACGTAGATGTTCAGCGAAACAGTCACCCAGTCTATACTTTGTTTCCCCAGTGGAGAGGAGACCACATTATGAACAGTGAATGAAGTAGACTAGATTGTGAGAAGTGCAGGTAAAGTGCTGCTTCACCTGGAAGGTGTATTTGGGCCCTTGGATAATGAGGGAGAAAGGAGGTAAATGAGCAGGTGTTACACCTCTTGCAATTGCAAGAGAAGGTGCTGTAAGTCTGTAGGGGAGTGTTGGGAGTGAAGGAAGAGTGGACCAGGGTGTCCCGGAGTGAATGGTCCCTGTGGAAGGTGGACAAGGGGGGCAGGGAATGATGGTGATATCCCACCTAGATGGCAGAAATAGCAGCTAATGATCGTCTGGATGTGGATGCTGGGGGAATGGTAGGTAAAGACATGGGCAACCCTATCACTGTTGTGGCAGGGAAGAGAGGGGGTGAGGGCGGAAGTGCAGGAGATGGGTCAGACCCAGCTGAGGGCACTGTCAACAACATGCTGGGGAACCCTTGGTTGAGGAAAAAGATGGGCACTTTGGAGGCTTCGTTGTCAAAGCTGGCATTGTCACAATAGATGCACTGGAGATGGAGGAGTTGGGAGAATGGAATACAGACTTTACAGGAAGTTGTGAGAATGCATAGCAA
The DNA here is from genome assembly GCF_047496795.1 of Chiloscyllium punctatum. Classification (NCBI taxonomy): domain Eukaryota; kingdom Metazoa; phylum Chordata; class Chondrichthyes; order Orectolobiformes; family Hemiscylliidae; genus Chiloscyllium; species Chiloscyllium punctatum. The sequence continues at coordinate 378,272 of NC_092754.1, read as the reverse complement.
AGGTAACTGTAGGAGTCAGTAGGTTGTAGTGGATATTGGTGGCCAGCTTATCTCCAGAAATGGGAACAGAGATACTGAGGAAGGAAAGGGAAGACTAAGAGATGGACCAGGTGAGAACAGTTGGAAATTGGAAGCAAAGTAAATAAACCTTTCCAATTCTGGACAAGACAAGGAATTGGCAACGAAGATATCATCGATGTTCTGCAGAAAGAGTTGAGAGTGGGGGCTGAATAGGACTGGAACAAGGAATGTTCCACATACCCCACAAAGAGACAGTGTAACTGGGGTCCATGCCAGCACCCGTGGCCACAGCTTTGACCTTTGACTGGCCTTCTTAATCAAACTTATTCCATTTCAACTAAAACATCCAGCCCATATTCACTGCGTGTACACAGCTCCACGGCTGGGAATAGGTTACAGGATCATCCTTATATTGATTTCTAATTGAAGAATGTTTTTAAAGCAAATTTGCATATAATTTATTTTAAATTGTAGCTTTAGATTCAGTAAGACCAATGCATCGGTATTCTGTAAAAGCAGGAATATTCCACGGGTCACAGGCTTACAGTCACACATGGATAGCTCGGCGAGTATTAGATTGCCTTATATTCAGCAGATCAACCCTGAGTATTAAATCAGAACTGCTAAGCTCAGAGTGAAATTCTGCAACAAAAACTTTGTTTGGTAATTCTCATCTGTTCTGCGGTGAAAGTAACAGAAGGTCAGACAGAAGGTCAAGATGAAGTTTAACCCATGAGACAATCAGTTTCATGATTACTGGTATCATATCCTCCACGAACAACTAGTTTTATCCTGAGCTAGGCTACAAGATGTGCATGGCCAATGGGTGAAAATAGTTTATATCACTTCAAGCACACTGTGTAACGAGATCACAAAAACCTGCAGGTACTCGATATAAACATGTGAACCATGGACAGAAGGTTTTATTTTAAATCATTCACTTGTGACCATCACTGGTTGGGTCAGCATTTATTGTCCTTTGAGGTGGTGGTGGTAAACTACCCTTTTGAAGCACTGTAGTTTACATACTGTAGGTTGATTGGTATTACCCTTTGGATTTGGACCCAGTGACAATGAAGGAATAGCGATATATTTCCAACTCAGAATGTTGAGTAGCTCCAAGAGGAACTTGCAGATGGTGGTGTTCCCATGTACTTGTCATTCTAGATGGAGGTGGCCATGGGTTTGGAAGGCGCTGTCTAAGGAGACTTGGTGAATTTCAACAGTGCATCTTGTGGCTAGTACACGTTGCTGCTGATGTATATCAATTGTGAAGAGAGTGAATGATTGTGGATGTCATAGAGTCATAGAGATGTACAGCATTGGAAACAGGCCCTTCGGTCCAACCCGTCATGCCAACCAGATATCCCAACCCAATCTAGTTCCACCTGCCAGCACCCTGCCCATATCCCTCCAAACCCTCCCTATTCATATATCCATCCAAATGCCTCTTAAATGTTGCAATTGTACAGCCTCCACCACATCCTCTGGCAGCTCATTCCATACACGTACCATCCTCTATGTGAAAGAGTTGCGCCATTAGTCATTTTTATATCTTTCCTCTCTCACCCTAAATCTATGCCCTCTAGTTCTGGACTCCCTGACCCTAGGGAAAAGACTTTATCTATTTATCCTATCCATGCCCCTCATAATTTTGTAAACCTCTATAAGGTCACCCCTCAGCCTCCGACGCTCCAGGGAAAACAGCCCCAGCCTATTCAGCCTCTCCCTGTAGCTCAGATCCTCCAACCCTGGCAACATCCTTGTAAATCTTTTCTGAACCCTTTCAAGTTTCACAACATCTTTCCGTTAGGAAGGAGACCAGAATTGCACGCAATATTCCAACAGTGGCCAAACCAATGTCCTGTACAGCCGCAATATGATCTCCCAACTCCTTTACTCAATACTCTGACCAACAAAGGAAACCATACCAAACGCCTTCTTCACTATTCTATCTAGCTGTGACTCCACTTTCAAGGAGCTGTGAACCTGCACTCCAAGGTCTCTTTGTTCAGCAATACTCCCTAGGACCTTACCATTAAGTATATAAGTCTTACTAAGATTTGCTTTCCCAAAATGCAGCACCTCGCATTTATCTGAATTAAACTCCATCTGCCACTTCTCAACGCATTGGCCCATCTGGTCCAGATCCTGTTGTATCTGAGGTAACCCTCTTCGCTGTTCACTACACCTCCAATTTTGGTGTCAGCTGCAAACTTGCTAACTGTAGCTCTTATGCTTGCATCCAAATCATTTATGTAAATGACAAAAAGTAGAGGACCCAGCACCGATCCTTGTGGCACTCCACTGGTCACAGGCCTCCAGTTTGAAAAACAACCCTCCACCACCACCCTCTGTCTTCTACCTTTGAGCCAGTTCTGTATCCAAATGGCTAGTTCTCCCTGTATTCTGTGAGATCTAACCTTGCTAATCAGTCTCCCATGGGGAACTTTGTCCATATAGATCACATCAACTGCTCTGCCCTCATCAATCTTCTTTGTTACTTCTTCAAAAAACTCAATCAAGTTTGTGAGACATGATTTCCCACACACAAAGCCATGTTGTCTATCCCTGATCAGTCCTTGCCTTTCCAAATACATGTTCATCCTGTCCCTCAGGATTCCCTCCAACCACTTGCCCACCACCGAGGTCAGACTCACCAGTCTATAGTTCCCTGGCTTGTCTTTACCGCCCTTCTTAAACAGTGGCACCACGTTTGCCAACCTCCAGTCTTCCGGCACCGCACCTGTGACTATCGATGATACAAATATCTCAGCAAGAGGCCCAGCAATCACTTCTCTAGCTTCCCACAGAGTCCTCGGATACACCTGATCAGGTCCTGGGGATTTATCCACTTTTAACTATTTCAAGACATCCAGCACTTCCTCCTCTGTAATCTGGACATTTTGCAAGATGTCACCATCCATTTCCCTACAGTCTATATCTTCCATATCCTTTTCCACAGTAAATACTGATGCAAAATATTCATTTAGTATCTCCCCCATTTTCTGCGGCTCCACACAAAGGCCGCCTTGCTGATCTTTGAGGGGCCCTATTCACTCCCTAGTTACCCTTTTCTCCTTAATATATTTGCCAAAGCTATCTCATGTCCCTATTTTTCCCTCCTGATTTCCCTTTCAAGTATACTCCTACTTCTTTTCTACTCTTCTAAGGATTCACTCGATCTATCCTGTCTGTACCTGACATATGCTTCCTTATTTTTCTTAACCAAGCCCTCAATTTCTTTAGTCATCCAGCATTCCCTATACCTACCAGCCTTTGCTTTCACCCTGACAGATATTGTCAAATTAAATACAGAAATGGAAATATGGTGAATAATTACTTTCCATCAACACAGAGCAAGTTGTCAGTATGCCTAACATTCCCTGGAATGAATACTGAATCAGAAACAGGGGGCTGCATTTTACCAGTCTCTGGAGACAGACACGTTTAAGGGGGAAGTGGGTGTGAGGAATAAGCGTTTTTGTGGATGACCTATTAATGTAAAAGTGGGAAACATCGAGAGAGGACTTTCTTCCTGTTTCAACAAGGCAGCAAATGGATGTAGTACTGCTCATCAACTGGAGGCAGCAATCAATTGGCCAACTTGTGGCTCAGTGAAATTCTCCCTGCATCTGAATGAAGCTGTTCATTGCATGAAACTGTACAGTCAAATGTGACAGTCTCCCAGCTGGATCCTTCCTTTCTGGCTGCTCCCTACCTCTTGAAGGGGACCCAGTACAAATAACTAGTTAGCTACTTCAACAGGTCTGACTAATGCTCCAGCTACGGTGCTCCTCACTCCAGTGTCCAAGTCATAGTCCACAGAGCTCATCTCTGGTCCCAATCACTCAGGGGGGCATGCTGCAATTTTGAAAGTGAAGGTGGGGGAAGAAACAAGGAACTTGTTTACTTCTAATTCATATCCAAGGTCATAAAAGATGATTAGGGAGATGCAGAAATGTTGAGTTGAGGTGAAGGTCAGATCAGCCATGATCATGTTGAATAACGAAACAGACTCGAAGGGCTGAGTTATTTATTGTACTCTGATATGCCATTAAAATCCTTTCAGAACTTCCAAAGAGGGTGGTACGTGTATGGAATGAGCTGCCAGAGGAAGTGGTGGAGGCTGGTACAATTGCAACATTTAAGAGGCATTTGGATGGGTATATGAATATGAAGGGTTTGGAGGGATATGGGCCGGGTGCTGGCAGGTGGGACCAGATTGGGTTGGGATATCTGGTTGGCATGGACGGGTTGAACCAAAGGGTCTGTTTCCATGCTGTACATCTCTATGACTCTATGACTCTAAATGTGCTGGTGTAATATTCAGGAGAGATTTCAACAAATATGTGAACAAACCGATTCATGCCAGTACATCGCTATTGAGTTCACAATCGGAAAAAGGGCAAAGTATAAGTTTATCGTTGTTGAACCTCCAAGAATCTTGTACTCAAATGTGTTCAGTGTCTCATTCACCCACAACTTCAGGTCACTCTGCTGCTACTCTCTGAGGCACTACCCATTCTCTGTGACCATGCAGCACAGCCGTACCCTGGTTACTGTCTACCTTTGCTAATTGCATCAGGCATGATTTCCTTGGAGGTACTCATTAGCACTAATTGAGGACCAATTTCGCCTCTTGCTGAATTAGAGATTTACGTTTAACGATAACATCTTGTGAACAACTCTACCTAGGCATGAGGTCAGGACCCAAATTTGGCGTTGTGTTTCCAAACTCACTTAAAAATTCATCCCCATCTACACTCTTCGGAATTCTCTTGGTTCAGGAAATGTCCCTTTTGAGTGGAACATTGTAGATGTCTTTCAAAAGAGTGAGAAAGTGAAACTGAGGAATTCTAAAGTCAGTTGTTGAGAAATTGAGAGCAGAAATGCACAAGTCTGAGTAGGCACCACCTTTCAAATAGGTAAAAACAAGGACTGCAGATGCTGGAAACCAGATTCTAGATTAGAGTGGTGCTAGAAAAGCACAGCAGTTCAGGCAGCATCTGAGGAGCAGGAAAATCGACATTTCGGGCAAAAGCCCTTCATCAGGAAGGGCTTTTGCCCGAAATGTCGATTTTCCTGCTCTTCAGATGCTGCCTGAACTGGTGTGCTTTTCTAGCATCACTCTAATCTAGAACCACCTTCCAAATAGGCAACAGTGAACACTGATACACAGACAAGTGGGTACTAACTTTCTATTCTCTTGAGCCCCCTATAAATCAATACAAACTGAAATGGCAGGTCTTAGGTGTGTGTTGGTAATGTGTCAGTTTATAGAAATACACAAAATACACAAACAAATGAGAGGAGATAGGATTCAGTTTTATCCTTCACAATGTAACTTTCTGAAATAGAATCACCAGTATGGAATTGTTAAGATTAGATAACATGTAGAATCTGATTGACATTTGTGTAAAGGTGGCTAAAGACGTAGAGAAAGTCTTTTGGAAATGGTATTTATTTGGATTTTCAGAAGATACTTCACATAGTCCCTCAAAAGAGACTTTTGATTAAAACTGAAATTCATGGAATTGAAGGCAAATTATTGATCCACCAAGTCTCTGTCAACAGCACCTTCCAAACCCGTGGCTACTTCCGTGTACAATGACAAGGGCAGCAGATACATGGAACACTGCAATCTGACATTTCCCCTCCAAGCCATTCCCCATCCTGACTTGGAAATATATTGCTTTTTCTTCACTGTCACTGGGTCAGACTTCTGGAATTCCCTCCCTAATGGCATTGTGGGTCTATCTACACACCAAGGACTGCAATGGTTCACGATTACAAAACATCAACCTCTGCAGGGCAATAAGAGAGGGATAATAAATGTTGGCCCAGCCAGCAGCACCATTATCCAGTGAGAAAATCTTTAAATGAAATCATCTTGTAATATGACAACGCCATTATGTAAATTCCCTATCGACAGTTTGGATAAGTTTCACCACACAGACTGCAGCCTTTTACAAGTAAGCAACATTCCAACACGTACTCCAGGACAGTTTATGCTCACCTTGTGATCACAATCAATGATCCAAGACCGATATTTTTCCAAGTATCCGAGATGATACTTCTGTGGCAACCTAACTGACAAATTGATTGCTCAATCCTGCTCTGCAATATGTTTTTTTTACACTGCTATCCTTCAGGGAACATTTTCTTTTGTTAGATAAGGTTTATGAACAAAACATTAAACTGGATTAACGTGATTGCACTTGTTCCTCTTAACTTTGTCTCTCAAACTGAATAGGTGAAGCCAAAAAACCTACAGCTGCAACAGATTGAAGCTGAGTGAAGCAACTCATCAATAGAGTAGGGGCAGCATGGTGGTTCAGTGGTGAGCACTGCTACCTCACAATGTCAGGGACCCAGGTTTGATTCCATCCTCGGGCGAGTGTTTGTGTGGAGTTTGCACATTCTCCCTGTGTCCGTGTGGGTTTCCTCCGGGTGCTCCGGTTTCCTCCCACAGTCCAAAGGTGTGCAGTTTAGGTGGATTAGCCATGGGAAATATAGAGCTACAGGAATAGGATGGCGATAGGTCTGCTCTTTGGAGGGTTGGTGTGAAATCATTGGGCCAAATGGCCTGCTTCCACACTGTAGGGGTTCTATGAATCCTCTTCTCAAGAAGAACATTGCATACTCAGGATTTATAAATTCATGTACTCAAGACAACATCAGAAGAGAAAGGTTTGAGGAAATATATTTCAGAGCAGAAATGCCAAAGTTCAAAGGCTTATGTTAATTGTCAATTTCAATAAAGTCCTGTCTGTTAAAACATGGTTGGAAGCATTTTCATTAACTCTGCTTGCACAATAGGCAAAAATGTAAATATTTCTGTGCCTTACATAAAGTGGAAAAGCCATCGTCAACTCCATCAGCTTCATATTCAGATTGAGAACGGCCAAGACCAATAGAGTAATCTCTGTGCCTGCAGCTTCCAGAGCGTGACCTCCTTTGATTGTTCCATTTTGTTCCAGCTGAAAGAGTTAGAACAGAATGAGGCCAATGCAGTGTCACCAAACTTACAATGTGTTTCAATTCATTTGAAATTAATTAAAAATCTATCTCCCTTTCCAAATGGAAAACAAACCTGTTTTAAGCTGCAAAACATGACTGCAGCTATGCACACTGTGGAATATGGTACTATTCTTTAGCTATGAGTAAATACTGCATGAATATCCAGGTCAGAATAAATAGGAAATTATCAAGTCTTGGTCATTTCTATTCAAAGAGATATACCTCAATTTTGACCTCTTCTAACTTCAGAGTTCTTCCTCATAGAATTCTACTCTTTCTTCTTAAAGATATTGAAGTAGACCATGTTCAAATGCAACAAAATCTGGATAATATCCAAGTTTGTGCTGAAAACTGGCACATAACATTTGTGTCACACAAATGCCAGGCAATAACAATCTGCAAGAAGAGACACTTTTATTCGAATTCTATGATGAAGTGACTAGGAAGATTGACGAGGGCAGGGCAGTAGACATAGTTTATATGGGTTTCAATAAGGCCTTTGATAAGGTTCCACATGGTAAGCTGCTCTGGAAGGTTAGATGCATGGACTACAGGGGAAGCTAGCAAATTGGATACACAATTGGTTTGATGGTAGGAAGCAGATGGTAATAGTGGACAGATGATTGTCAGGCTAGAGTCCTGTGACTAGTGGAGTGCCTCAGGGGTCGGTGCTGGGCCCATTACTGTTTGTTATCTATATCAATGATTTGGATGAGAATGTGCAAGGCATGATTAATAAGTTTGCTGATGATAGTAAAATAGGTGGTATTGTGGACAGTGAGGAAGGTTATCAGAAATTGCAGCAGGATCTTGATCAGCTGAGGAAGTGGGCCGAGAAATGGCAAATGGAGTTTAATATAGATAAGGGTAAGGTCTTGCATTTTGGAAAGTCAAATCAAGGTAGGGTTTTCATAGTGAATAGTAGGGCCTTAAGTAATGTAGTGGAATAGAGGGACCTTGGTGTTCAGATGCATGGTTCTTTTGACACTGGCCTTCATCAGTCAGGACACTGAGTTTAGAAGTTGGGAAGCTATGGTGTAGTTATACAGAACATTAGTGAGGCTGCACTTGGAGTATTGTGTTCAGCTTTGATCACTTTGCTATAGGAAGGATGTCATTAAACTGGAAAGAGTGCAGAAGAAACTTACAACGATGTTGCCCGGACTCAATGTCTGAGTTAAAGGGTGAGGTTGGACAAGCTAGGACATTTTTCTTTAGAGCATAGGATTCTGAGGAGGGAATCTTATAGAAATGTATAAGATCATGAGAGGCATGGATAGAGTGAATGCACTCAGTCTTTTTCCCAGGGTTGGGGAATCGAGAACTAGAGGGCATCAGTTTAAGTTTAGAGGGCAAAGAATATAAGGGAACCTGCGGGGCAACCTTTTTTACACAGAGGGTGGTACGCATATGGAATGAGCTGCCAGCAGAAATGGTTGCCATGGGTACATTAACAACATTTAAAAGGCATTTGAACAAATACATGGGGAGGAAAGGATTAGAAGGATATGGGCCACGTGCAGGAAAATGGGGTTAGCATTGGTCAGCGTGGACCAGTTTGGGCCAAAGGGCTTGTCTCCATGTGGTAGGACACTATGAATCTCTGACAATCTAACCACCACCCCATGACATTGAATGGCACTACCATCACTGAATCCTACCATCAATAACCACACCATGGGGATTGCCATTGAGTAGAAACGGAACTGGATTCTCTGTATCAAATATAATACTAATAAGAGCAGGTCAGATTTTCAGAATACTACAGGAAGTAACTCACCTCTTAACTCCCCAAAGGCTGTCCACCATCTACAAGACACAAGTCAGTTGCAGCAGTGTATACCAACTACAAGATTCACAGCAGGAATTTGCCAAAGGTCCTTAGACAGCACCTTTCAAACCCATTACCACTTCTTCTAGAAGAACAAGGGCAGCAGATACATGGGAACACCACCTTCTGAAAATTGTCCTCCAAGCCACTCACCATCCTCATTTGGAAATATACCACCATTCCTTTACTGTCTCTGGGTCAAAAATCTTAGACCTCCCTCCCTAACAGCATTGTGGGTCTTCCTACAGCACATAGACTACCGCAGTTCAAGGCGGCAGCTCACCACCACCTTCTCCAGACTAACCAGAGACACCCATGTCCCATGAATTTTAAACAAAAATCCCTCCATTCATGTTGCACCTTGTTGGTGTTGTATGATTGCACCCACAGAAAACATTAATCCCAAAGTTTCCAGGTAGGGGTCCTGTTGAAGCAGCAGTATTGTCAGTCAGGGTGGGGGTGCTCTGATTTTATTTGGTTTTTGAAGGCACAATCCTGATATTATAGTGATAACTAATGTCACATTGATAGGATTGTTGTACTGTTCTGAAGGTGCAAAGTGTATAACTGAAGGTACAAAATTCCACAGTGCTGAGACAATTAAAGCAGACAGGGAAAGAAGATAACAAAATATAAAATCATAGATTTCAAAATTATGGTTACAACAATAACCATAACAGACACAGAAAGGAGTTCAACATGTTTTAGGTCCTGAAACATAATTTATTGTAAAAGAAGATGTTTTGTTTGAAGCAGAGGAGATGGAGAGGAGATATAATTGAGACGTATAAAATTTTGAGGGTCATAGATACGGTAGTTGGGAAGAAACCTTTCCTTTTGAGGAGAGATCAATGCCAGAGGGGCTAGATTTAAGGTAAGGGGCAGGAGGTTCAAAAGTGTGTGGTGGGAATCTGGAACTCACTGCCTTTAAGGGTGGTAGAGGCAGAAATCCTCAAAACATTTAGGAACTATTTAGATGTGCACTTGCGATGCCAAGACAGACAAGGCAATGGAGCACAGGATTCGAACAGTTAGGTTTTTATCAGGTGATAAAGTCATAGAGTCATGGAGTCATACAACATAGAAATTGGTCTTTCGGGCCACTGTCCCTATACCAACCAGCAAACACAAAACTACACTAATCCTACTTTGTCCGTGACTACGACAGCATTTTAAGTGTTCATCCAGATGCCAGAGTACCTGCTTCCACCATGTTCTCAGGATAGAATCATAGATTCATACTGCACAGAAACTTGTCTGAGTCAACCACAAATCCCAATCTGACCTATTCCCATTTGTCAGCACTTGGCTCATATCCCTCCAAACCCTTCCTATTCATATACCCATCCAGATGCCTTTTAAATGTTGAAATTGTACCAGTCTCCATCACTTCCTCTGGTAGCTCACTCAATACACGACCACCCTCTGTGTGAAAATGTTACTCATCAGGTCCCCTAGACTCCCCTGCCCCTCATGATTTTATAAATTTCTATAAGGTCACTCATCAGCATCCAATGCTCCAGGGACAAAAGCCCCAACTTTTTCAGCTTTTCCTTATAGCTGAAATCCTCCAATCCTGACAATATTGTTGTAAATCTGTTTTGAACACTTTCAAGTTTAACATCTTTCCTATAGCAGAGAGACCAGAATCAAATGCAATATTCGAAAAGTGGCCTCACCAATGTCCTGTACAGCCACAACATGATGCCCCAACTCTTATACTCAATGCTCTGATCAATGAAGGCAAGCATGCCAAATACCTCACCACATTCTTTTCCTATCACTCCACTTTCAAGAAACTATGCACCTGCACCCATACACCTCTTTGCTCAGGAACACTCCCTCAGGCTCTACCATCAACTCTTCAAGTCCTGCTCTGGTTTGTCACACTAAAATGCAACACCTCACACTTATCTAAATTATACTCCATCTGCCACTCCTTGGACCATTGGCCCATCTGATCAAGGTCCCATTGTACTCAAATAATCTTCTTCACTGTCCACTACACCACCTATTTTGGTGTCATCTGCAAACTTACTAACCATTCCTCCTGGATTCACAACTGAATCACTTATATAAATGACAAAAAATCGGTGGACCCAGCACTGATTCTTGTGGCACACTGTTGGTCACAGGCATCCAGTTCAAAAAACAACCCCTTACCATCCTCTGCCTCCTACCTTCGAGCCAATTTTCTATCCAACTGGCTAGCTCCCCCTGGATTCCATGTGATCTAACCTTACTAATCAGGTGGACTGCAGATGCTGGAGATCAGAATGGAATAGCACAACAGGTCAGGCAGCATCCAAGGAGCAGGAGATTGACATAAGCCCTTCAGCAGGAATGAGCTGATGAGCTGCCTGACCTGCGGTACTTTTCCAGCACCACATTTTTTGACTCAACCATCGATTACAGCACATTACATATTTCTACTACCCTCTAGGTAAAAACATTTTTTTTCCATTCTCTTCGAAAAAACCTTGATCCTCACCTTAAACCTATGCCCTCTGGTTTTAGACTTCTGCCATGGGGAAAAGATTCTCACAATCTATTTGGTCTATATCGCTCATAATTTTGTCTACCTCACACAGATCTCCCATCAGCATCCTCTGCTCCAAGGAAAACAAAGCCAGCATTTCAATCTGTCCTCATTACTCAGAGCTTTCATCCTAGGCAATACCTTGATGAATCTCCTCTGCAACCTCTCTAATGCAATCACATTCTTCCAACCAACATTGCATTGCACACAATATTCAATCTGTGGCCTAACCAATATTGTATAAATTTGTAACAAGGCTTGCCTGCTCCAATATTCTATGCTCTGGCTAATGAAGGCAAGTTTGTTTCACCACCCTGTTCACCTGTGCTGACACCTTCAGGGATCTATGGATTTGCACAACAACGCCCCCTTGTTCCTCAGTACTGCCAAGGGACCTACCACTTATTATCTATATTTTTCCCTTATTTGACCTCTCAAAATACATCACCTTGTAATTATCAGGAGTAAGTTCCATCTGCCAGCTGATCAATATCAGACTGTAGCCATCCTCCTCACTGTCAACAACACCACCAATTTTCATGCCTTTTACAAACTCACTAATTATACCTTCTACATTCACATCCAGTTCTTAATGTAAACAGCAAACAACCAGCATCCCAGCACAGGATCACTGTGGTATGCTTAAGCTCACAAACGTCCAATTACAAAACACTCTCCTCCACAATCACCCTTTGCTTGCTTTTGGAAAGCCAATTTTTGATCCAGTTTGCCAACTTGCCATGGGCTTTTACCTTTAGGACTGGCCTTCCATGTGGGATCTTGTCATAGGCCTTACTTAAGTCCATGTCAGCCACATCAACTGGACTACCCTCATCAATATATTTTATCTTTTCAAAAAAACTCAATTAAATTAGTCAGAAAGAATCACCCGCTAACAATTCCGAGCTGACTATGACAGATCAATCCCTTCCTTTCCTTTTGACCATCACAGACTTGATGGGCCAAAGGGTCTTTTTCTGTACTGCAGCCTCTATGACTCTAAGTTTAGTTGATTTTCAACTTGAACACAATGAAGAGGTTGCAGATGACACACTTGGAAATATTAATAATGAGTAAAATACTTGTTTGTTAGAGAACATAAACATTGGTGAAAACAGTTATGGCCTGGATAGTACATAAAGCACCAGGTGAGTTTTCTGTTGGAGTTGGCTTATAAGATATATGGATCCTGAAGTCATCACCTTCCCAACCATCCCTGAGTTCACCCTTTTTGCAAGGGACTCTCCATGTGGACCAAACTGCAGTACCAACAGTGCTCATGACTGAGCTCTGTACCACCAGGATTGTTAGAGTTGTCAGCCAATCAAATTGGCTAGCATCTCCACACAGTGGAACTTTCGGCCAGTGAGGAGCAAACAATAGACAATAGACAATAGACAATAGATGCAGGAGTAGGCCATTCTGCCCTTCGAGCCTGCACCGCCATTCAATATGATCATGGCTGATCATTCCTAATTAGTATCCTGTTCCAGCCTTATCTCCATACCCCTTGACTCCACTATCTTTAAGAGCTCTATCCAATTCTTTCTTAAAAGAATCCAGAGACTGGGCCTCCACTGCCCTCTGGGGCAGAGCATTCCACAACGTCCCAACCTGCAATGATTTAGCGGCCCACAGAATGGTATGGCTGTGGGCCAGCTTCATCCATGTCCTCTGTGGGCTCATACTGATTTATGGGATTAGTGGTGCTGGAAGAGCACAGCAGTTCAGGCAGCATCCAACGAGCAGCAAAATCAACGTTTCGGGCAAAAGCCCTTCATCAGGAATAAAGGCAGTGAGCCTGAAGCATGGAGAGATAAGCTAGAGGAGGGTGGGGGTGGGGAGAGAGTAGCATAGAGTACATAGGGTGAGTGGGGGAGGAGATGAAGGTGATAGGTCAAGGAGGAGAGGGTGGAGTGGATAGGTGGAAAAGAAGATAGGCAGGTCGGACAAGTCAAGGAGACAGTAACTGAGCTGGAAGTTTGAAACTAGGATGAGGTGGGGGAAGGGGAAATGAGGAAGCTGTTGAAGTCCACATTGATGCCCTGGGGTTGAAGTGTTCCGAGGCGGAAGATGAGGCGTTCTTCCTCCAGGCGTCTGGTGGTGAGGGAGCGGCGGTGAAGGAGGCCCAGGACTTCCATGTCCTCGGCAGAGTGGGAGGGGGAGTTGAAATGTTGGGCCACGGGGCGGTTTGGTTGATTGGTGCGGGTGTCTCGGAGATGTTCCCTAAAGCGCTCTGCTAGGGGGCGCCCAGTCTCCCCAATGTAGAGGAGACCACATCGGGAGCAACGGATACAATAAATGATATTGGTGGATGTGCAGGTGAAACTTTGATGGATGTGGAAGGCTCCTTTAGGGCCTTGGATAGAGGTGAGGGAGGAGGTGTGGGCACAGGTTTTACAGTTCCTGCGGTGGCAGGGGAAAGTGCCAGAATGGGAGGGTGGGTCGTAGGGGGGTGTGGACCTGACCAGGTAGTCACGGAGGGAACGGTCTTTGCGGAAGGCGGAAAGGGGTGGGGAGGGAAATATATCCCTGGTGGTGGGGTCTTTTTGGAGGTGGTGGAAATGTCGGTGGATGATTTGGTTGATGCAAAGGTTTGTAGGGTGGAAGGTGAGCACCAGGAGCGTTCTGTCCTTGTTATGGTTGGAGGGGTGGGGTCTGAGGGCGGAGGTGCGGGAAGTGGACGAGATGCGTTGGAGGGCATCTTTAACCACATGGGAAGGGAAATTGCGGTCTCTAAAGAAGGAGGCCATCTGGTGTGTCCTATGGTGGAACTGGTCCTCCTGGGAGCAGATACGGCGGAGGCGGAGAAATTGGGAATATGGGATGGCATTTTTGCAAGAGATAGGGTGGGAAGAGGTGTAATCCAGGTAGCTATGGGATTCAGTGGGTTTGTAAAAAATGTCAGTGTCAAGTCGGTCGTCACTAATGGAGATGGAGAGGTCCAGGAAGGGGAGCGAGGTGTCAGAGATAGTCCAGGTAAATTTAAGGTCAGGGTGGAATGTGTTGGTGAAGTTGATGAATTGCTCAACCTCCTCGCGGGAGCACGAGGTGGCGCCAATGCAGTCATTAATGTAGCGGAGGAAGAGGTGGGGAGTGGTGCCGGTGTAATTACGGAAGATCAACTGTTCTACATAGCCAACAAAGAGACAGGCATAGCTGGGGCCCATACGTGTGCCCATGGCTACGCCTTTGGTCTGGAGGAAGTGGGAGGATTCAAAGGAGAAATTGTTAAGGGTGAGGACCAGTTCGGCCAAACGAATGAGAGTGTCAGTGGAAGGGTACTGTTGGGGACGTCTGGAGAGGAAAAAACGAAGGGCTTGGAGGCCCTGGTCATGGCGAATGGAGGTGTAGAGGGATTGGATATCCATGGTGAAGATAAGGCGTTGGGGGCCGGGGAAACGGAAGTCTTGGAGGAGGTGGAGGGCGTGGGTGTTGTCTCGAACATATGTGGGGAGTTCCTGGACTAGGGGGGATAGGACAGTGTCAAGGTAGGTAGAGATGAGTTCAGTGGGGCAGGAGCATGCTGAGACAATGGGTCGGCCAGGGTGGTCAGGCTTGTGGATCTTGGGAAGGAGGTAGAACCGGGCAGTGCGGGGTTCCCGGACTATGAGGTTGGAAGCTGTGGGTGGGAGATCTCCTGAGGTGATGAGGTTCTGTATGGTCTGGGAGATGATGGTTTGGTGATGGGGGGTGGGGTCATGGTCGAGGGAGCAGTAGGAAGAGGTGTCTTCGAGTTGGTGTTTGGCTTCAGCGGTGTAGAGGTCAGTGCGCCAGACTACCACTGCGCCCCCTTTATCCGCTG
Source organism: Chiloscyllium punctatum (assembly GCF_047496795.1). Lineage (NCBI taxonomy): Eukaryota > Metazoa > Chordata > Chondrichthyes > Orectolobiformes > Hemiscylliidae > Chiloscyllium > Chiloscyllium punctatum. The sequence goes on along the minus strand of NC_092754.1, from coordinate 363,053 downwards.
GCTTGATGGTGAGGTTGGGATTGGAGCAGAGGGATTGGAGGGCTGCGCATTGTGAGGGTGAGAGGTTGGAGTGGGGGAGGAGGGACAACAGGTTGAGGCGGTTAATGTCCCGGCAGCAGTTGGAAATGAAGAGGTCGAGGGCAGGTAATAGGCCAGCGCGGGGTGTCCAGGTGGATGCAGTGTGTTGGAGGTGGGCGAAGGGGTCCTCGGAAGGTGGGCAGGAGTCCTGATTGTGAAAGTAAGCTCGGAGGCGGAGATGACGGAAGAAGTGTTCGATGTCACGTCGTGTAATAAATTCATTGATGCATGGACGGAGGGGGATGAAGGTGAGTCCTTTGCTGAGGACTGATCGTTCGTCCTCAGTGAGTGGGAGGTCTGGAGGGATGGTGAAAATTTGGCAGGGCCAGGAGCTGGGATCTGGTGTGGGTGTGGAGCTGGGAGTGGGGTCGGAGCCAGTACCTGGAGTGGGTGTGATGGTGGGGGCAAAGACCGTTCCCTCCGTGACTACCTGGTCAGGTCCACACCCCCCTACGACCCACCCTCCCATTCTGGCACTTTCCCCTGCCACCGCAGGAACTGTAAAACCTGTGCCCACACCTCCTCCCTCACCTCTATCCAAGGCCCTAAAGGAGCCTTCCACATCCATCAAAGTTTCACCTGCACATCCACCAATATCATTTATTGTATCCGTTGCTCCCGATGTGGTCTCCTCTACATTGGGGAGACTGGGCGCCCCCTAGCAGAGCGCTTTAGGGAACATCTCCGAGACACCCGCACCAATCAACCAAACCGCCCCGTGGCCCAACATTTCAACTCCCCCTCCCACTCTGCTGAGGACATGGAGGTCTTGGGCCTCCTTCACCTCCGCTCCCTCACCACCAGACGCCTGGAGGAAGAACGTCTCATCTTCCGCCTCGGAACACTTCAACCCCAGGGCATCAATGTGGACTTCAACAGCTTCCTCATTTCCCCTTCCCCCACCTCATCCTAGTTTCAAACTTCCAGCTCAGTTACTGTCTCCTTGACTTGTCCGACCTGCCTATCTTCTTTTCCACCTATCCACTCCACTCTCTCCTCCTTGACCTATCACCTTCATCTCCTCCCCCACTCACCCTATGTACTCTATGCTACTCTCTCCCCACCCCCACCCTCCTCTAGCTTATCTCTCCACGCTTCAGGCTCACTGCCTTTATTCCTGATGAAGGGCTTTTGCCCGAAACGTTGATTTCGCTGCTCGTTGGATGCTGCCTGAACTGCTGTGCTCTTCCAGCACCACTAATCCGGTATTTGGTTTTCAGCATCTGCAGTCATTGTTTTTACCTCATACTGATTTATGTACATGGGATGGGGCAAAGTGAGGTCTGCCAACCCTCCCTGAAAATCTAATCTTAAATGATTGCACAACTAGAAGATTCAACTTTTACCTCTTTTTAGCAACATTTCACCATTAAACAAAGAAAATGTTTTAATAGTTTGCACTGTCTAATTTGACAATTCTGTAACAACTCTGAATCTACTGTGCATCTACAAACAAAATATTAAATTGGTTAAAATGAATTAATTTTAGTGCAGGGATTTTTTGAAGAAATCCAGCAATTTCTTCTTATTGTAATGAAGAATTATACAATATTTGCTCAGCTTTGTAGCATCTCCAATAACATTTGAGTAAAGTTTGAATATGAATTGTTTTTGGTGGATTACTGTAATATTATTATACCTGCTGCTTCTGAAATCTTCAGCACAGCCAATGGCAGACTCTACACTACAAATGAGCTGTTGACAGCTTTGAACAGGTTTACAATTTCATTCTGCTCAGGATGGATAGGTCTCTTTGTTCTATCTTTTATAAACTGAAGCTTTCATGTTTTCAGTATTCATGTTGTCAGGGCATGAATCAACTGCCAATAATACAGAGTCCGCACTGATAAAGGAATGATACAGGGTCCTCACTGATAAAGAAATGATACAGGGTCCGCACTGATAAAGAAATGATACAGGGTCCTCACTAATAAAGGAATGATACAGGGTCCTCACTGATAAAGAAATGATACAGGGTCCGCACTGATAAAGAAATGATACAGGGTCCTCACTGATAAAGGAATGATACAGGGTCCGCACTGATAAAGGAATGATACAGAGTCCGCACTGATAAAGGAATGATACAGGGTCCTCACTGATAAAGGAATGATACAGAGTCCGCACTGATAAAGGAATGATACAGAGTCCGCACTGTTAAAACCTGAAAATGTGTTGCTGGAAAAGCGCGGCAGGTCAGGCAGCATCCAAGGAGCAGGAGAATCGACGTTTTGGGCATAAGCCTTTCTTCAGGAATGAGGAAAGTGTGTCCAGCAGGCTAAGATAAAAGGTAGGGAGGAGGGACTTGGGGGAGGGGTGTTGGAAATGCGATAGGTGGAAGGAGGTCAAGGTGAGAGTGATAGGCCGGAGTGGGGTGGGGGTGGAGAGGTCAGGAAGAAGATTGCAGGTTAGGAAGGCGGTGCTGAGTTCGAGGGATTTGACTGAGACAAGGTGGGGGGAGGGGAAATGAGGAAACTGGAGAAATCTGAGTTCATCCCTTGTGGTTGGAGGGTTCCTAGGTGGAAGATGAGGCACTCTTCCTCCAACCGTCGTGTTGCTATGGTCTGGCGATGGAGGAGTCCAAGGACCTGCATGTCCTTGGTGGAGTGGGAGGGGAAGTTGAAGTGTTGAGCTACGGGTTGGTTGAGTTGGTTGGTCCGGGTGTCCCAGAGGTGTTCTCTGAAACGTTCCACAAGTAGGCGGCCTGTCTCCCCAATATAGAGGAGGCCACATCGGGTGCAGCGGATGCAATAGATGATGTGTGTGGAGGTGCAGATGAATTTGTGGCGGATATGGAAGGATCCCTTGGGGCCTTGGAGGGAAGTAAGGGGGGAGGTGTGGGCGCAAGTTTTGCATTTCTTGCGGTTGCAGGGGAAGGTGCCTGGAGTGGAGGTTGGGTTGGTGGGGGGTGTGGACCTGACGAGGGAGTCACGGAGGGAGTGGTCTTTTTGGAACGCTGATAGGGGAGGGGAGGGAAATATATCCCTGGTGGTGGGATCCGTTTGGAGGTGGCGGAAATGACGGCGGATGATACGCTGTACATGGAGGTTGGTGGGATGGTAGGTGAGGACCAGTGGGGTTCTGTCCTGGTGTTGGTTGGAGGGGCGGGGCTCAAGTGCGGAGGAGCGGGAAGTGGTCGAGATGCGGTGGAGGGCATCGTCGACCACGTCTGGGGGGATATTGCGGTCCTTGAAGAAGGAGGCCATCTGGGTTGTACAGTTTTGGAACTGGTCCTCCTGGGAGCAGATGCGGCGGAGACGAAGGAATTGGGAATATGGGATGGTGTTTTAACAGGGGGCAGGGCGGGAGGAGGTGTAGTCTAGGTAGCTGTGGGAGTCGGTCGGTTTATAGTAAATGTCCGTGTTGATTTGGCCGCCCAAGATAGAAATGGAAAGGTCTAGGAAGGGGAGGGAGGAGTCTGAGACTCCTGGTCCAGGTGAATTTGAGGTCGGGATGGAAGGTGTTGGTAAAGTAGATGAACTTTTCAACTTCCTCGGGGAGCACGAGGCAGCACCGATATAGTCATCGATGTAGTGGAGGAAAAGGTGGGGGGTGGTGCCAGTGTAGCTGCGGAAGGTGGACTGTTCGACATAACCTACGAAGAGGCAGGCATAGCTGGGGCCCACCCGGGTGCCCATGGCTACTCCTTTGGTTTGGAGGAAGTGGGAGGATTGGAAAGAGAAGTTGTTCAGGGTGAGGACCAGTTCAGTCAGTCGAAGGAGGGTGTCAGTGGAAGGGTACTGGTTGGTTCGGCGGGAAAGGAAGAAGTGGAGGGCTTCGAGTCCTTCGTGATGGGGGATGGAGGTGTACAGGGACTGGATGTCCATGGTGAAGATAAGGCGTTAGGGACCGGGGAAGCGAAAATCATGGAGGAGGTGGAGGGCGTGGGTGGTGTCCCGAACTTAGGTGGGGAGTTCTTGGACGAAGGGGGACAGGACCGTGTCGAGGTATGCAGAGATGAGTTCGGTGGGGCAGAAGCAGGCTGAGACAATGGGTCGGCCGGGGCAGTTAGGTTTGTGGATTTTGGGCAGGAGGTAGAAACGGGCGGTGCAGGGTTGTGGGACTATGAGGTTGGAGACGGTGGATGGGAGATCTCCTGAGGTGATGAGGTTATGGATGGTCTGGGAGATGATGGTTTGGTGGTGGGAGGTGGGGTCATGGTCAAGGGGGCAGGAGGAGGAGGTGTCTGTGAGCTGGCGTTTAGCCCCAACGGTGTAAAGGTCGGTGCGCCAAACTACTACCGCGCCTCCCTTGTCTAAAGGAATGATACAGAGTCTGCACTGATAAAGGAATGATGCAGGGATTGCACTGATAAAGGAATGATACAGGGTCCTCACTGATAAAGGAATGATACAGGATCCTGACTGATAAAGAAATGATACAGAGTCCGCACTGATAACGAAATGATACAGGGTCCACACTGATAAAGGAATGATGCAGAGTCTGCACTGATAAGGGAATGATACAGAGTGCGCATTGATAAAAGAATGATACAGAGTCCTCACTGATAAAGGAATGATACAGGGTCCTCACTGATAAAGGAATGATACAGAGTCCTCACTGATAAAGGAATGATACAGGGTCCTCACTGATAAAGGAATGATACAGAGTCCGCACTGATAAAGGAATGATACAGGGTCCTCACTGATAAAGGAATGATACAGGGTCCTCACTGATAAAGGAATGATACAGGGTCCGCACTGATAAAGAAATGATACAGGGTCCTCACTGATAAAGGAATGATACAGGTTAGCACTGCTGCCTCACAGCGCCAGAGATCCGGGTTCAATTCCTGCCTCAGGCGACTGACTGTGTGGAGTTTGCACGTTCTCCCCGTGTCAGCGTGGGTTTCCTCCGGGTGCTCCGGTTTCCTCCCACAGTCCAAAGATGTGCAGGTCAGGTGAATTGGCCACGCTAAATTGCCCGTAGTGTTAGGTAAGGGATAAATGTAGGGGTATGGGTGGGTTGCGCTTCGGCGGGGCGGTGTGGACTTGTTGGGCCGAAGGGCCTGTTTCCACACTGTAAGTAATCTAATCTAATCTAATCTAATCTAATCTAATCTAAAAACAGGGTCCTCACTGATAATGGAAAGATACAAGGTCTTCACTGATAAAGGAATTCTACAGATTCCGCACTGATAAAGGAATGATACAGGGTCCGCACTGATAAAGGAATGATACAAGGTCCTCACTGATAAAGGAATGATACAGGGTCTGCACTGATAAAGGAATGATACAGGGTCCGCACTGATAAAGGAATGATACAGGGTCCGCACTGATAAAGGAATGATACAGGGTCCGCACTGATAAAGGAATGATACAGGGTCTGCACTGATAAAGAAATGATACAGAGTCCGCACTGATAAAGGAATGATGCAGAGTCCGCACTGATAAAGGAATGATACAGAGTCTGCACTGATAAAAGAATGATACAGAGTCTGCACTGATAAAGGAATGATACAGAGTCTGCACTGATAAAGGAATGATACAAGGTCCTCACTGATAAAGGAATGATACAGAGTCTGCACTGATAAAGGAATGATACAGAGTCTGCACTGATAAAGGAATGATACAAGGTCCTCACTGATAAAGGAATGATACAGGGTCTGCACTGATAAAGAAATGATACAGGGTCTGCACTGATAAAGGAATGATACAGAGTCCGCACTGATAAAGGAATGATACAGGGTCCGCACTGATAAAGGAATGATACAGGGTCTGCACTGATAAAGAAATGATACAGAGTCTGCACTGATAAAGGAATGATACAGAGTCTGCACTGATAAAGGAATGATACAAGGTCCTCACTGATAAAGGAATGATACAGGGTCCTCACTGATAAAGGAATGAGACAGAGTCCACACTGATAAAGGAATGATACAGAGTCTGCACTGATAACAGAATGCCAACACTAATCTGGCTAAATAAGAAAATACAGGAATGTAAATGCTCATCTGACCTTTGGGAAAGAAAAGACTTTCATAAGATATACAGAATGCTGACATTTTACTGTCGTATTATCAAAGACTGAGGATTTGATTGATAGTAAATCAAGTAGCTCACAGGACAACAGTACCTGTGTTTGAACATGCTATAATATTTGGCAGATATTCATTGTTGTCCAGATACATTGGTACAAAAGCTGTGTACTTGCTAATGATATTGCACGCCTTGCTAGTGTGAATTGCATTCAGTTGGTATCTCCTTCCAGAACCTGCAATCGAAAAACAAAATAAATAAATTTACAGGTTTCCTGACTCTTTAAGTTTAGTACTGGTAAGGTCATTGTACAAATGGTATTTACATTCACAATCTCTCCCCCTCCATTATTTATCAATGCAAAATGGAAAACTGATTTAGTAAAAACATAAAGATTACCGCATGATAAATATCGTGTGAATAACATTTCAGTCAATTTGCAATTCCTCACAACTGGGTAACAGAAAGTGACACATCCCATCAGTTACTAAACAAATGGAGATCTGCAATTAAATTCAGCTGTTGTAGTTGGATCAATTAATTAATAAAATGTTGCAAAAACTGTTCAGTTTTGTGTAAAAGCACTTCTGGATATTAAAAAATGCTGTAAGAGAGTTTTGTGGTGCAGTGATAGTGTCCATAGCTCTGAGGTAGAAGGCCTGGGTTCTGGTCCTACATGCTCCAGATGTATACAATAACATTTGTTTTTAAAAAGTGTTGCAATAATGTGGAATAGCTATATCGCCAAATTCTCCCTTCTGTTGACGTAGCTCAAATGAAGCCAGAAGAAACAATACGTAGAAAATCGGAACAGAAGTAATCCTCTTGGCCCTTCGAGTCTCCTCCACTACTCAGTACAATCATGGCTAAACCTCTACCTCAATGCCATATTCCTTTCTCACTCATACCCCTTAATACCTTTAAAGTCTAGAAATGTACCTGCCCCTTATCTGAAATATTTTAAGTGGCATGGCCTCAACAGATTTTTCTGTGGCAGATATTTCCACAGTTTCACTGCCCTTTGAGTGAAGAAAACGTTTCATCTCAGGCCTAAATGATTCTTAGACTGTTCACAATTTCTATCAATGATTTAGATGTGGGACTAAATTAAATAGTTTCAAATTTTGAGATGACAACAACCTCACTGAGAACGTGTGTTATGAAAATGATGCAAAGAAACTTTGAGGTTATTTGGAAAGGCTGAGAGAATGGGAAAGAACATGACAGAAACAGTATTGTCATGTGTATCTTGTTATAGAAGACAGTCAAAAACATTATAAAGCATCACCACTCTCTGACACCATCTTGAAACATATAAAAATAAATCAAAACAGTAAGACCATAAGACATAGGAGCAGAAATTAACCCATTCAGCCCACTGAGTCTACTTTGCCATTGGGTCCAAGACTCTCCTACCAATGGAAATATCTTCCCAAAATCTGCTCTGTCCAGGCCACTCAATATTCTGTATGCTTCAATTAGATCCACCACCCCACCCCCTTTCCCCCTTCCCCAACTATCCTTCTAAACTCCATCGAGTATAAATCCAGAGTCCTCAAATGTTCCTCATATATTAAGCGTTTCATTTCTGGAACCATTCTCATGAACCCCCTCTGAACACAGTATATAAAGACAGAAGCATAAAGAAATAAAGAAAAGTGTTCAACTTTACATTCTTTCTTATTCTGCTAAGGGCCTGGTAGTCAGGCATGAGTCCCCACCACCACTGGAACAAAAGTCTCCACCCTTCTGTGCCATCTCACCTCCACTGATTGCCCCCACCAATACAAATCCTGTTGCCATACAAAGAGACTTGCATTTCTTGTCCAGATAATTTCTAAATCAATCTGATCTGGGTTGAGCAGGTGGGACTAGAACCCAAGGCTTCTGGCTCAGAGGTAAGATCATTACCATTGCACCACAAGGGCTCCAGTGCCCTTGTCACTAAGGCTTTCACATAGAATCCAGAAATAGGAGGCACAGCCTCAGGCTAAGGAGCAGCCATTTAGATTAGATTCCCTACAATGTGGAAACAGGCCCTTCAGCCCAACAAGTCCACACCGACCCTCTGAAGAGTAAACCATCCAGTCCATTTCCCTCTCACTAATGCACCTGACGTTATGGGAAATTTAGCATGGCCAATGACCTGCACATCTTTGGGCTGTGGGAGGGAACCAGAGCACCCAGAGGAAACCCATGCATACACGGGGAGAATGTGCAAACTCCACACATACAGTCACCCAAGGCTGGAATCGAACCTGGGACCCTGGTGCTGTGAGGCAGCAGTGCTAATCACTGAGCCACTGTGCCACCTTAGAATGAAGGTGAGGAGAAATGTTTACAATCAAATGTGACTGAATCTTTGAAATTGTCTATCCCAGAGAGCTGTGGAAAATAGAGTTGAGATTGGTAAACAGCCATGATCTAAAACATCAGTTTCAGTTCAAGAGCTGAATGGTCTGCTCCTGTTCCTAAGTTTAATCCAGTTCCAGGCAATAGGGTTATCCTTGCTCTTCACCACTGCCGAAACTCCCTTCCTGATTCTACACACAGCCTGCTCTTCTGAAGGGAAATAAATCCTATCCTGTCACTCAGAAACACATTCACTCTTCATCATATAGTTTACTGTCTCTGTGTATTTGATGTGTATCATGTGCTCACTTCAGTATGTATATCCTGCTGAATTCTTACCATATTCGATTTCACATTCTCTTTCAGCCATTTGTTCAAAATCTCTGATGATAGACTTAGCTGCCAAGTGATGGATTGTTTCACTCCATAGATCTTCCACATTACTATTGGCTGTGTGCTGAAGATAGGATTGAAGATCAAATCCAACTTCCCATTGAATAACTTCACCACACAATAGCCCTGAAATGAGTGCTTTGCAGCTATTGGCTACGTTTTCTATCACTGACACATTCTGGTCTTCAAGGACTGATTCAGTATCAAGAGTTGATGACAGATGGTGAAACTGGCCTGCAAAACAGTCAAAAAGATATCAAGTGTTATGCACTCAATGCAAAAGATTTTACAACACACAGATATATCCAAGATGTATCCAATCTGATAATTCCAAATCCATGATAAAATCTCAAGAATAATGAGGTTAAGGTGAGTTGAGGGTAGTTCAAATAAAGCTAAGTTAAAACAATAAACTTTGGAAAAAACAGGATGCAAGAATGAATAGAAAAGGAAAGGCAGGTTGAAAATGGCATAAGGTAAATACATTTCAATGTATTTATTTAAATTATTTGATTATTTAATGAATGGATTGAATACTGCAGGAGTTGTGACCATTATTGAAATGCCTCACAGACATACAAAGTACTCCCAGAACAAGCAGGAATGGTGATTCAATAGTCAATCAAAAAGAAACTCCTCAAAAACAGAGAGGCCTGGTAAGGTGAAGAAAGCTACTTAAAATGTTTCTAAGGACAGGAGTACAGACCTACTGGTGAAGTGAGGGGGAATGATAGGCAAGAAGGTGGATAGCTAAGACCATGAACCAATTTAAATATTTGTATTGGGCTACTGGGAGACAGTATAGCAAGTGTTAAGCTGCTGACTGGGGTTAATAATTAAGTGGTTGTGGGAATAGAAAAGAAGAACAGGTGGTGCTGGGGGTTGTGACTATTCAGTCAATAAACTCAAACCCAAGGAAAATGTGGCTTGAGGTCAAATTCACTAACAGGCTGTAATCTGACTTGAAGAAGGTTCACCAGGGTGAGTAGAATTGGAATTTATAAATGTATGGAGTTTGCAGATGTGGCATTTGGGTTAGGTCAAGCTTAAAGTGGATTGATAATGTGAAGGCTAGTTTGAAAGGCAGAGAAACAAATGGCGCGGGGAGAATGAGCTCTTGTACAGTACCAGAAGAAATAATATAATGGTGTCTTTGGTACATCAGTTTCAAAGGGCTATTATCGTGCTTTAAATTGGGATTGAATAATGTATATTTAATCCCACAACTGAATGGTTAAATTTAGACAAAACACTAATGTCTTCTGAAAACGTTAAACAACAATTTTCTACATTTTCAGGTGTTAAAATATCTTTGCATTTAGTTAAGAGTAAATATTAGCAAGTTACGTTGTTAGAGAGGAAAACAAGAGAATAGAAGCTATATGACTCTCCCAATTTTGTTTTTGAATCATCAAAGCAATAATAATTATCAGAGGAAAAGAGAAATTTGTGAGGTGTCAGGACAGAATAAATAGAGAGAAACCATTTCCATTGGTGGAAGGATTGAGAACAGATCAGAGAGACAGTTGAACACTGTCTCTTATTAAATAGAAGAGCAGACTAGATGGGCTGAATTGCTAATTCTTGCTCCTAATCGTCTGGGAAGTTAAATGAAGACAACAAAAGAAAGGCAGTAAGAAATTCAAGGCAGGTTTTTTTGCATTTTGTTTGGTATTTCTGTGGTTCACAAAACCTTCAAGGACTGGAATGCCCAAGTTCATTCAATGTATTAGGGTTACATAGGTCTCGGCAGTCAGCGCCAGGGTCCTGGATTCGATTCCAGCCTCGGGCGACTGCCTGTGTGGAGTTCTCCCAGTGTCTTCGTGGGTTTCCACCACAATCCAAGTATTTGCAGGTTAGGTGAATTGGCCATGCTAAATTGCCCATATGTTCAGGAATGTGGAGATTAGATGCATTAGTTAGGGGTAAATGGGTCTGGGTGGGTTACTCTTCGAATGGTCGGTGTGGATTTGTTAGGACCAAGGGCCTGTTTCCACACTGTAGGGATTCTATGGTTCTCTGGGTGGAGGTGAGGGTGAGTCATCTTGCCCATCTGTCACTTTCCTCTGCAATGGTTGGTACTGTCAGGTTTACTCATGTCCTACTTCCATTCCTCCTCCAGATTAAAGGGACGATTCTAGCATGCTCAAGAACATGTTGTTTTTGTTCTGGTGACTCCAAAGCACAGTAGTGTAGCATTCATTATCTTTAGGTAAAGGTCTCAGAGAATTTCTGAGGAAGTTGTTAATAAAGTGTTGATCACTCCTTGAGAAAGTTCTCAGAACATTTAACACTGTCTCAAAGGTCTTCATCAAACCTCCAAGAAGTGGATAGTAAACATGGCTTCAGATGTCTTGGAATCTTCAGCAATATGATTGACTACTGTTTGGAGAGGTCACCGATTGTACATCTGGCCACCAAATGCCATTTTATAACAAGTAATTTAATGATCAGAGTCTTCATCTTCTGGGTGGCTGTTGCTAGCAAACATTTCTTCTCTTTTCTTATGATAGTGCTTTTTGCTCAAGATATGTTAAATCAGTGTTGCAGCTCCAGACACATTTTGGCTATGTTGAAGATTCTTTAGCTCCTAAAGGATCATGGAAAGTTCACCTCACAACCATCAATCAGAAAACCTTAAGCAATGTTTCCAAGAGGATGAACTAAGAAAAATATTTATCATGTTTTATATTTGGATGCTGTTTGGGGATAAAAAGCTGATTTTAGGTTGAGTTAACTCTTTTTTTCTAGAATAAAAGTTTTGAAGTTTTTCAATGAAAATCCCATCTGAATTTTGATCAGTTATTAAAAGTACTAAATGATCAAAAACTGAATAGATGGATCTGGTCCATTAGTCATTACAGCAAATTATGCTAGGAGTTGATGGACAGTGTTCAAACGAACATCGGTATTGTTCAAATTAAAGTTCATCTCAGTTCAACAATTCAGTAATAAGTTGACATTTTAATAAATGCTGACATTTACCTCAGGAGCATTTTAATTATGATTTTGTGTCTTTTGACTTGTTTTGAATATAATACGTTGTCATTGTCTTACAAAAACTTTATCAAAAAGTGGCAGATATAAAACAAGCCAAGTACATGTATTATTTCCAGATCTAAAGAGTATGTCCATTTATCACATTGACAGTTTAGGTCAAAATTATTGGGAAGGTCAAATTATTATTTACTTAATTAATCATAGAGGTTTCTTTATAACTGACCTGCTTGGTCAGTCATGAGCTGACTAATAAGTTACTAATAAAGTAAATATTGTCTTCCCAACTCCCTGCCACATGTTGCTATGTTTCGTTAGAGTTAAAGGTGGATGTTTGTGAAAGCTTATGAATAAATAATTAATCATTGGAATAAATGAAAAAAAAAGTCAAAATATAAAGGAATCACTGATGATTAAGTGGTATCAGAAAATGTAGATGAAGTTCATTTCGGATTTCACCTGACAGTTTTGTAATTCACAATCATGGGTAGTAATATATGAAAATCGATAAAACTTCTTCATCAGTTCATCATTTTGCAGAAGAAAATTAGATTTCAACAAGAACTATTAATTTGTAATTCATAAATTCACAGCATCTTGCAGGAGGCTATGCAGCTCAGAGATCCCAGATCTTTTCTCCTCCTTGTCTATATCCACTTTCCTTTGGAATGTTATTGTCAAATTTGTATTTTTATTGCATGGGATGTGTGTCACTGGCAATGCCAGCATTTATTGCCCATCTCTACCTGGCCTTGAAGTGAATGGCTTGTTTAACTATTTCACAGGGCACTTCAGAATCAACTACATTGTTGTAGGTCTGGAGTCATAGGTCAACCAGACCTAGTAGAATTTCTTACCAAATATATATATTGAAACAAAGAAAAGAACACAGGGTTATTTGGCCTTGCCCTATCATTTAATGATGATAGCTGATCATCCAAGTCTGTCCCCTGTTCCCGCATTCTCCCTATGCCTTTTGATCTGATGAGCTTCAAGCACTATATCTAACTCCTTCTTGAAAACATTCAATGTTTTGGCCTAAACCACTTTCTGTGGCAGAGAATTCCACAGGCTCTCCACTCTCTGGATGACTGAACTTCTCCTCAATTTAGTGACCTCTGGTTCTGGACTCCCCAGTCATCAGGAACTTCCTCCTGCGTTCACCATGTCTAATCCTGTCCAAAGTTTATAGGCTTCTATGAGGACATTATTGAACTAGGCAGGTTTTTACTACAAAGAAAAAACGTGGTCCCAGTTAGACTAGCTTTTAATTCCAAACTTTAATTTAAATTTCACCATTTGCTATTGTGGGATACAAGCCCATGTTCCCAGAACAATAGCCTGGGATTTTTGGATTTTCTTATGCTTATTCGCCGTTCTATCAGTCAGCATATTCTGACTCCTAACCACTCATTGTATAAAGGTTTCTCCTCCACTTGGCAGTTGCTTTTTTCAGTTATCTTATCTTTCCCTCAGGGCCAGAGGAAGCAACCTCTCTTTATTTACTCTAAATTAGCCCTTGATGATTTTAAACCCCTCTGTTGGGTTCAATTCCAACCTCGGGTGATTGTCTAGGTGGAATTTGCACGTCTTCCCTGTGTCTGCGTGGGTTTCTTCTGGGTGCTCCGGTTTCCTCCCACAGTCCAAAGATATGTAGTATAGTGGATTGGCCGTGCTAAATTGCTCTGTAATATCCAGGGAAGTGCAGGTTAGGTGGGTTAGCCATGGTAACTGTGAGGCTAGGGTGGATCTGGGTGGGATGCACTTTGAGGGGGGAATCAGTGCAGACTCTGTGGGCTGAATGGCCTCAGTCTGCACTGTAGGGATTCTATGATTCAGAAGAGTTATGATGGATTTGTTAAGGAAAAATTATGTTTAACTTGCTGGAGTTTTTGAAGAGGTAGCAGAAGATTGATGCAAGCAAGGCTGTTGATGTGCTTTCATTATGATCCCATTTAATGTTATTACTAGACAAGTCAGATCACAACTAAAATATCACTTGATAGATTTTGTTAAAATCAAAAGATATGTCTTTCACTGAAACATGAGCGCATGAGGCTGCAGATTTGATTTCAATGATAAAAACAGAAGTCGATTGAACAAAATAATTGAAGATAAAACAGACTAAATTTACCTTTTTATCTATAACACAAATTTGAAGATTCTGAAACTCATGGTAAAATGCAATTCCATTAATCCCAAAAATAATCCTTCACAGAATTCATACCAGAGAGAATTTCTTTCTCTTTCACATTTATAGGGCTTAATTTAACTCTGGCTTCAACTTTCCATTGTAAGACTCAAATCACTTCTTCCTGGAATCTTCCTACTATTGAGCTTTTAGACATTTTCATCTTTGAATAACTCCTTCAGTGTTACAACCAAATACTTCTGGTCTGAAACTTTAAAACTAAATTCCTTACAGTGAAGTAACCTTCTTCTAATAGCTCTAAATTCTCTCATTTTCTCAGCAGCAACAATGCTGCACTGCTAGCCTAAGCCAAAACTTTTGCAAAACCATCAAATTGAAACCCAAAAGCTTTTTCCAAGTTTGGATGTTTCCACTAATCAAAAGAAAAAAAACTTAATCTCTGACATTCTAAACTAAGCATCTAATGCACAGCCATTGGTTTTGTTTGCTAGTAAAACACTCCTAATGAAAACAAACCCCATTACAAACCAAGAACTCCCCCTCTCACTGTTGTTAGAAGAAATCACCGTGGCTACAAAAATATTTACAACTTAATTATTAAACTCTTTCAAATATAAAGACCAAAAATCTACATTCTACCAGCTCAAATCTAAATTCTAAAATAACTTATATTAAAATACAAATCAATCACACACCTTACATCATAAAATACATGGATTTCCAGAAGGGGTTTCACAGTGTCAAACAACAGACTTAGATGGAGTTTTATCAGTCACGGTATAGAACGGACAGTAACATCATTGCCACAGTTAATTTTGTACCATAAGAAGCAATAGGTAGTGGTTAATGGGCATTCTCAGGCTTGTGGAGCTCCTCAGGCATCAGTATTGAGACCCTTGCTGTTCTGATAGTTATTTCTACAAAGGTGAAACGGTTGTTAAGAATGCCTATAAGATCCTTGAGTTTATAAATAGATGCATAGGGCTAAAAGCAAGGAAGCGATTCAACAGCTCTACAAATCATTGATCAGATCATATTTTAAGCATTGTGTTCAGATCTAGATATCTTTAAAGGAACAATGTTAAAACCCTGGAGCGAGTGCAAAGGAGATTTACCAGAATGATACCAGGAATGAGAGATTTCAGATACAAGGAAAGATTAGAGAAACTGGGCTTATTCTCCTTGGAGGTGAGAAGATTTAAGAGGTGACCTTGTTGAGGTATTCAAAATTATAAATGATTTTGATGGGGTAAAGAAGAATATTTTGTTCCCACCAGTTGGTATGTCAGTAATTAGGGGTCACAATTTCAAGACTGTCAGCAAGACTGCTCAGAGTGAGATAAGGAGAAATGTCTTTATTCAGAGAGGAGTCAGGATTTGGAATTTACAGCCCGTGAGAGTGATGGAGGTGGATTCCTTAGGAGGTTTCAATAGAGATATATAATTAAAAGGGATGAATTCAGAGGTCTATGGAGATAGGGCTGGAGAATGGTTCTTTCAGGAGATGGTTCTTTCAGGAGTCTGTACAGACATGTTGTGTTGAATGACCTCCTTCCTGTAAAATTCTACAATTCTATAATTGTATACACAAAGAAGATTAGAATACAGGAACAGACCCATTGGCACACCATGTCTGTACTGACCAAGATGCCATTTCAATTCAATCCCATCTGCCGGCATATGGTCCATATCCCTTTATTCCCTCCTGTTCATGTATCTGTCTAAATATCTCTTAAACTTTACTATTGTAAACGTTGCTATTGTATCGGACTCACCATCCCCCAGCAGAATGTTTCAGGTATCTACCATCTGCTTTATAAATTATTTGCTGCGCATATCTCTTTTAAACTTTTCCCCCCTCACCTTAAACCTATGGCCCCTAGTATTTGACACTTGCAGTCTAAGAAAAAGACTCCACTATCCATCCTATCCATGCCCCTCAAAATTTTATATACATCTATCAGGTCGCCCCTCAGCCTCCAATGTTCTGGCAAAAATAATCCAAGTTTGTCCAACCTCTCCTCATAGATAATACACTCCAATCCAGGCAACATCCTGGTAAACCTCTTCTGTACACTCTCTAAAGCTCCCAGATCCTTCCTAGAGTGTGGCGGCCAGAACTGCTCACAATACTCCAAATGAGGTTAAACAAAAATACAAATTGCCAGCATTTACACTCAATGCCCCAACCAATGAAGGGAAGCATGCTGTACACCTTCTTTATCACCTTATATTTGTGTTGCCACTTTCAGGGAGTTATGGACTTGCGATCCATGATCCCTCTGTATATCAATGCTCCTTATAAGCACTACCACAGTTAGGCAGCAGTGTGGGGGTTTTATAGAGGGGAAAAAAAATATATAACCAGGAGATTTAGACTCTCCTCAGTTTAGGGGACTGCCTCTGTGTTGGCTGGTGCTACAGTCAGTGTGTTCCTGCTAGTATTGAGAAGGAGAAGAGTGTTTCCAAAATAAAACAATGCTCCTAATGGTCCAGCTTTTTACTGTATACTTTTCTCTTGCATTTGACCTCCCAAAATGCATCACCTCACACTTGTTCGGATTAGACTCCATCAGCCATTTCTCCACCCAACTTGCCAACTAATCTATATCCTGCTTTAACAGACTTCCTCATTCACAAATCCAACAATTTTCATGTCATCTGCAGGCTTACTAATCAGACCACCTACATTTTCATTTGAATAATATATATACATACTACAAACAAATACTGATCCTTGTGGAATACTATTGGTCACAGACTTCTAGTCAAGAAAACACCCTTCCACAACTACCATCTCTGTCTTCTGTAACCAAACAAATTTTGTATCTAACTTATCACCTTATCATGACTTAATATACCTCATATGACTTAATCTTCATGACCAGCCTATCATGAGGGACTTTATCAAATG
The DNA here is from genome assembly GCF_047496795.1 of Chiloscyllium punctatum. Taxonomy (NCBI): domain Eukaryota; kingdom Metazoa; phylum Chordata; class Chondrichthyes; order Orectolobiformes; family Hemiscylliidae; genus Chiloscyllium; species Chiloscyllium punctatum. The sequence goes on along the minus strand of NC_092754.1, from coordinate 346,192 downwards.
CTTTTGCAAAGTCAACATCCACTGCCCTGCTCTCATGAATCATCTTTGTCACTTCCTCAAAAAACTCAGTCAAGCTTGTGAGCAAAACCACCCCTGCAGAAAGTTGTGTTGACTATCCTGAACCAGTCCATTCTTTACTAAATGCGAGGAAATTAGTCCAAAAGAATTTTCTCTGATAATTTCCCGACTACTGAAGTCAAGCTCAGCAGCCTATAGTTTCCTGGATTATCCCTGTTACCCTTCTTGGACAAAGGGTACAACATTGGCTATTCTCCAGCATTCTGGGACCTCACCTGTAGCTAAAGAGGATACAAAGATTGCAATCAGGGCCTCAACAATCTCCCAAAATATCCTGGGATGGATCCTGGGGACCTATTTACTCTGATATTTTTCAAGAAACCCAACACTTGCCTCCTTAATATCAACATGCCCTAGAATATAGACATACCACTCCCTCATTTTACCATCACCCATGTCTTTCTACTTGGTGGATAATGATGTGAAGTACTCATAAAGGACCTTGCCCACTTGCTCTGGCTCCATGCTGGTCCTGAACATTGACTAACTGGCCTTTAAAGGTCTCCCTCATATAAGATGTAGATTTGCCCCTAAACAGCCACCCAAAATCCAATTTCTCCATTTCCTACCTAATTTTCTTGTAATTATCCTTCTCTGAGTTTGCCACTTTTGCTTGAGAACAGTCTTATCCTGATACATAACTATCTTAAAACTTGTGGAATTATGATCACTGTTCCCAAAATGTTCCCCCCGCTGAAACTTCAATCACATGGCCAGGCTCATTCCCCAGCACAAGGTCTAATATGATCTCTTACTTAGTTGGACTATCTATATATTGTTCCTCCTGCATGTCACTAACAAATTCTACCCCATCAAAACTCTGGCACTAAGGGATTCCAGTCAATGTTGGGTAAGTAAAACAAAAATCACCCACCTTGTTGTTTTTACATCATTCTGTGATCCGCCTGTATATCTGTTCCTCTATCTCCTGCTGGGCATTGGAATGCTATAGCATAACTCCAAAGTGATGACATATTTCTTATTCCTATATTCTGCCAATATTGCCTTCTTAATCAGCCCCCCAAGATGCCTTATGAATTCCTTCTAAGGAAAATGCACGAGGGACAACAGCAACAATGTTGTATTTGCAAGGAGCAGAGTTTTACAGTCTACAAGACTTTCAAAAAGAGGTCACATAGCATAGCTTCTAGATGGAAGAGGATCAATCTTGAAGCCAATTGAAGAGGATTGTGAGAAATTTGTTTAAAGAGCAACAGGCCTTTGATCACTCTTTCTTTGCAACACCACCCTGCAAAGTGCAGGAGTCAAAAACCCACTTGTGATCGTCTTTACCATTCACAGTTGGTGGAGGAACATCCTAATCCAAAGGGTTGTGAATTTGTAGTATTTCCTGCCCAGTGAAGCAGTTGAGGCTTCCTCATTAAGGCAAAGATAGATATTTGAACAGTAAAGGAATTCAGTGTTATGGTGAGTGGGTGGGTAAGTGGAGCGGAGTCCAAAACAAAAATCAGCCATGAACTAATTGAATAGCAGAGCAGGTTCAACAGGCCAGATGGTCTACTCCTGTTTCTTATGTTCTTATGAGAAGGCAGGAAACTGGCGCAAGTTAGAATACTCAGAGGGCTTGTGCAGATATGATGGGCTGAATGGCTTCCTCCTGTATCATAACAATTCTCTGATTCTGAATTGAGACTACTTTCTTGGTGAATATTGTATTGCACAGTGCTGAGTAACTATTGAAATATCTTCGTATATAATTGAAATCATAATTGTCTGATCTGTATGTTACTAATTTAACTTTAATCAGTATGTTACAGCAGACTGCAACCAACTTTAATAAATATCATTTATTTAGTCATTTATATCATTTATAAGTATCATTTATAAAGTGGAGAAAGAATTTAATGAATCACTCAAAGCAAAGTTTGTGTACTGCACACATTTTAATAAGATCTATCTCCTTAAAGATTCCAAGCACTCTCTTCAATTGAGACCAAGACAGTGTAACTTCTGGACCTTAATTGATTTATAATGGTTATAGAATACAAACCCTGTGTAATTATTTTACTCTGCTCTCATATTGTTGGTTTTGCAACTGTATCTGTGCATGGTCAGTAGGCCAAGTGACATTATCATAAGACTGTTAATAAACTGTCAAAATAATGTTCTGAGACCCAGGTTCGACTCCTGCCATGGCAGATGGTGGAAATTGAATTCAGTCTTTAAAAAAAGTTTACTGATGCCATGAATCCATTGTCAATTGTCAGGAAAAACCCATCTGCTTCATTAAAGTACTTTCAGGAAGGAAACTGCCATCCTTACCTGGTCTGGCCTACAGCAATATGGTTGATGCTGAACTGCCCTCTGGACAATTAGGGATGGGCAATAAATGCTGGCCTAGCCAGTGACACCTTCATCCCTTGAATGAGTTTTTAAAAAATTTCTAGCATAAAAATGTAGTAGCATTGAAAAACAATTTGACAAAAACTAGAGGTTATGAAAGGTACAGTAATCAATTCTGAATGAATGTTTCTATGACACGCCTGTAGTAAAGTTGGATAATAATCTATTCTGCAGTGTGACTGCCACAACACCTCGGGGTAGTTCTTTACCTTTACTACCTAACTGATAATCTTCCATCATCCCTGTCATTACATGCCTACCTGATCTTTACTCCATTGCAAAGGTGACAAATAAACTAATTAGACCTCCCTTAATTTTTCCTTCCTTGGTTGCCTCCCCTCCCTCTCATAGTCACCTCCCCTACTTCTTGCCTTCTCCCCTTCTCCTTCGGTTGTTCCTCTCCCTTTATTCTCATTCCCTCCCCTGCCCTGAGCTCTCCTTTTGCCTCCTCCGTTCTCCTCCCCTTCACCAATACACATTTCTCTGCCCTGTCCACAATACCACTCTGACTGTGAACCTGCGTCCCTTCCCATTGATAAACTGACTCAATAGTCTACCTATTTACTTTGACCATCATCATGTGGTGAGTCCAATCCTGGGTTTTTAGCTCTTAATTCTGTCTTTCACTGTAAATACCATCAATTATTCAGGACTTACTTGTACCTATATTTTGCTCAGTCAGTGGTGCTATTTTCTGTTTGGAAGCTTGTGACTTTTGAACTCCTTTCAGATTCGTGCCTGGGATCTTAAATCTACCCTTAGAGGTCAACCTTATCATTCCAAAGGCTGCAGCCTTGACAAGGATCACCTCACTGTTTAATTAGAAAATTGCTTCAACTCTGAAAGTAAGGTTATCTGCAGTTCCAGACTCGCAGCATAGAAATGTACTGACTTGCATTTTTATTGGCCCATTTTCTCTGAGAAATTTCTCCCTTTTTCAGACGAACTTTACGACAGTGCGGACAAGTTTTATTCAATGTGAGGGGGAGACTGGAGGGAGGGGTGCAGTGCACAGAAAGGAGGCTCAGAAATGGCTCTTTTTCATGATTCTTCAGAGAATTTGAGAACGAGGGTAGGTCCGATCAAGGACAGTAGTGGGAGACTGTGTATTGAGTCGGAAGAGATAGGAGAGGTCTTGAATGAGTACTTTTCTTCAGTATTTACAAATGAGAGGGACCGTATTGTTGAAGAGGAGAGTGTGAAATGGACTGGTAAGCTAGAAATGATACTTGTTAGGAAGGAAGATGTGTTGGACATTTTGAACAACTTGAACAACAATCCCCCGGGCCTGACAGGATATATCCTAGGATTATGTGGGAAGCAAGAGAGGAAATTGCAGAACCGTTGGCAATGATTTTTTCATCTTCACTGTCAACGGGGGTGATACCAGGGGACTGGAGAGTGGCGAATGATGTGGAAGCTTTGGAGAGGGTGCAGAGAAGATTTACCAGGATGTTGCCTGGAATGGAGAATAGGTCCTACGAGGATAGGTTGAGAGTTCTCGGCCTTTTCTCGTTGGAACGGCGAAGGATGAGGGGTGACTTGATAGAGGTTTATAAGATGATCAGAGGAATAGATAGAGTAGACAGTCAGAAACTTTTTCCCCGGGTACAGCAGAGTGTTACAAGGGGACATAAATTTAAGGTGAAGGGTGGAAGGTATAGGGGGGGATGTCAGGGGTAGGTTCTTTACCCAAAGAGTGGTGGGGGCATGGAATGCACTGCCTGTGGGAGTGGCAGAGTCAGAATCATTGGCAACCTTTAAGCGGCAATTGCATAGGTACATGGATGGGTACTTAAGCTAGGATAAATGTTTGGCACAACATCATGGGCCGAAGGGCCTGTTCTGTGCTGTATTGTTGTATGCTCTATGTTCTATGATGAATCATCAATCTAAGGGTATAGCCACTCAGTTAAAATGCTCTTTAAGTCAGTTCTAGCTAATCAGATATTACTACATATAACCACCTTTAAAACATTTGCAAAAACAAATAAAAATTTAGAAGTCCCATTGACAATTTGCTGCTCGACCAGGTGATTGAACCTAGTAAATTATGTTTCTTGATTGTTCTACAAAACTTGCACAATATCAATTTCATTTCATGCCATTTTAATTAATTACCAACTTGTTGCAATTTTCATGTACAGAAAATTAGGTGAAATAACAAGAGCAGTGAGGCCTTGTCTAGATTTAACCTGGCTCCATTTCCCCAAACTGTTCCAATCTCACTCTTAGCATACAGAATTACTCACCAGATTCTGAACAGTTGCCAATCAAAGAACTCTCTATGGATGACCTGGTGTTGATGCTACCACCACTGTGCACTATGTAATCCTCCGTGGCTAACTTCTGCGGACTCGATTGTACATCTGAATCTTGGCTACTTGAAACACAGTTCTGATGCAGTAAAGATGGTCTCCTTTTTCCAACAAGCCTTGACCTTGTGGCACTTGTGCAGGAGCCCACTACATTTATCTGCAGTTAAACACGACCAGAGTATAATTTTATTGATATATCTGAGCTCCAGTAAAAACAAAGTATATCTCAGCACAGTTACCAATACAAGAAAGTGCAAAATGGAATTATCGATAAATAACATAATAAATAACAAATACATAAATACAAAGAACAGTAGTAATATTGTTAGAAATTAATAATTCGAGATTATCTGCAAGAATGATAGTAATTAATAATTACAGAATATTTGATCTAAACTTCTAAGGTGAGTGAAAGGCTTTTAGCTTCATACACAATTGGTTTGAGCTACTAGCCAGATTCACACTTAAAAAATCTCTTACATGTAAAATTTTGATTAAATCTAACTTTTATATATTTCCATCCCTCAAATACAAAACTTGTTTAATTTCAGTTGGATAAATAAAAGGAAGATATATTTAAATTTTAACCTTAACCCACAATTTTACACTTTATTTCCACTACTCTCTCAGTTTAATTAAACGTATGAAGAATTGTCCCTTGATAGTAACATTTCACTCCTTGATGCAGCTGTTTCTATTTTTTTTCATATCTTATATTTCTACAGATTTCCAAACCATTTTGGATTATTCAAATTCTTCTAATTTGCTTTCTCAGACTTTGGGTACAACATCAGATAGCCTCTGACATATAGCATTTGAATTCCAATGTATGATTACCCCAAAAATGATTGGATTGGCACAGGCAGCAGCCTGACAGTTACAATTAGCACACGCTGTTGGGTGAATTGTTCAGCAGCTGTGCACCTCAGCAGGGGTGGCAAATTTGTGTGAAACTAACACTAATTAAAGCTAACTTACACATCTTAAAGGTGACACGTTGCAGCAGGGTCTGGACTGGTTACCATCACCATAGTCCCAAGGGACTGATCTGTTATTAGAGAGAAACAATTGGTTGTGGTTTAACCGGAGGGTCACCACAATCCAGGCAAGGAGATAAACTGAGAAGGAATTTTTTTCATGATAACCCCAGTCAATGCAGAACCCACACTGTTTGCATCACTTTGTGTGACAAATCACACAACATCAGGTTATAATCCAATAGGTTTATTTGGAAGCACTAGCCTTTTGAGAGCTGCTGCTTCATCAGGTGATTGTGGAGCATAAGATCCTAGAACACAATATAGCAAAAAATTTCAGTTGCATGACACTGCAATGATATATTGAACAAATCTGGATTGTTGTTAAGTCTTTCATCTTTTACAATGGGTTGCAGGTTTCAGTTCATTAATATGTAAATCCCAGAACTTCTTTTAAATCACCTTCTTGAGATAAGTTAAGGTTTTATAACAAAAAGGTGATATCTCCACTCAGAGAACGCATTAAAGCTGTCTGTATGCCAATCTTTTATACCCCCCACACACAAGTCTATGGGGTGAATTTGTATTTGTAGAAATACAAAATAGAAATACATTCTATTTTGTGCAAAAAATGCTCAATCTGCAGGTAGTCAATACATGTCATATTTTGTAAATTCCACTTTGGAAATAGAACAAGTCTGACTCAAGATTGGGATACAGACAGACTCTAACCCTACATCTTTAATGCAGTGTCTGAGCTCAGATGTCACCTTTTGTTATAAAACCTTAAGTTATCTTGAAGGTGGCTTAAAAGAGGTTCTGGGATTTACATTATTAATGAACTGAAACCTGCAACCCATTGTAAAAGATGAAAGACTTAGCAACAATCCAGGTTTGTTCAATATATCATTTCAGTTGCATGACACTGTAATCTTTTGCTATACATTGTATTTTAGGATCTGATTCTCCACAACCACCTGATGAAGGAGCAGCATTTAAAAAGCTAGTGCTTCCAAATGAAGCTGTTGGACCATTGTTGGACTAAAAATCACCTGGTGTTGTGATTTTTAACTTTATTCACCTCAGTCCTATACTGCTCATCGACATGTCACAAACCAGTCACTCAACGAATTGAGGCAAATGCCCGAAACGTCGATTTTCCTGCTCCTCGGATGCTGCCTGACCTGCTGTGCTTTTCCAGCACCACTCTGATGTAAACCCAGCTAATTGAGCTAACCAACACAGACAAATGTACTTATTGCAATATCCTCACAGTTATAGTTTCCTGTCTCTTGCAGGAGAAGGTGATTTACAATAGATGGCAATAATTAATGGTCTACAAGGGCAGGCCCAGTAATATGTGCTGACCCTCGAGGAGAAAGTTAAAAATCACACAACACCAGGTCATAGTCCAACAGTTTTACTTGAATGCTCAAGTAAATACCTGATGAAGGGGCAAAGCTCTGAAAACTTGTATTTTCAAATAAACCTGTTGAACTATAGCCTGGTGTTGTGATTTTTAACTTTGTCTACTCTAGTCCAAAACTCTCTCAAATCATCCCTCAGAAAAGACAGTGTTGGAGATAACCACTATAGCCCTCACCCCAATACTGCCACTGTGCCTTTCTAATATCACCTACCCAAGACCTGCCACCTGACCAAGCAGTTTGAAAGAAGCAAAAGGCTAAAGGCTGAGCATCGCTTCATCTAACACTTTCAGTCACCAATTTAGACAGTGTACACAGGCACATTCAAGCCAGGAGGGGACATGAGAAGTCTTTGGCTTGTAGGATCAAGGAAAACCCTAAAGCTTTCCATCAGTTTGTCAGGAATAAAAGAATGACCAAAATAAGATTAGTGCCTGACAAGGGCAGTAGTGAGAAGCTGTATGTGGAGTCAGAAGCATATGAGAGGTGCTAAATGAATATTTTTCATCAGTATTTATACAGGAAAAAGACAATGCTGTCAAGGAGAACACTGAGATACAGGCTATTTAGACTAGATGGGAGTGAGGCTAACAAGGAGGAGGTGTTACAATTCTGGAAAGTGTGAAAATAGATAGGTCGCCTAGGCTGGATGGGATTTATCCAAGGATTCTCTGGGAAGCCAGGGAGGAGATTGCAGAGCCTTTGGTTTTGATCTTTATGTTATCTTTGTCTACAGGAATAATGTCAGAAGAACAGAGGATTGCAAATGTTGTTCCCATGTTCAAGAAGGGGAGTAGAGACAACCCTGGTAATTATAGATCAGTGGGCCTTACTTCGGTTGTGGGTAAAGTGTTGGAAAGGATTATAAGTGAGAGAATTTATAACAAACTAGATAGTCAACATTATAGATAGTCAACACAGCTTTGTGAAATGTAGGTTATGTCTCACAAACCTTACTGAGTTTTTTGAGATGGTGACCAAACTGGTGGATGAGGGTAAAGTGGTTGATGTGGTGTACATGGATTTCAGTAAAGTGTTTAATGAGGTTCCCCATAGTAGGCTATTGCAGAAAATACGGAGGCATGTGATTGAGGGTGATTTCATGATTTGGTTCAGAAATTGGCTAGTTGAAAGAAAACAGAGGTTGATGGGAAATGTTCATCCTGGAGTTCAGTTACTAGTAGTGTACCGCAAGGAACTGTTTGGGGCCATTGGTGTTTGTAATTTTATAAATGACTTGGATGAGGGCGTAGAAGGATGGGGGTGTTAGTAAATTTGTGGATGACACTAGGGTTGGTAGAAGGCTAAAGGCTGTTGTAGGTTACAGAAGGACATAGATAAGCTGCAGAGCTGGGCTGAGAGGTGGCAAATGGAGTTTAATGCGGAAAAGTGTGAGGTGATTCACTTTGGAAGGAGTAAATGGAATAAAGGGTACTGGGTTAATGGTATGATTCTTGGTCGTGTAGATGAGCAGAGAGATCTCTGTGTCCATGTACATAGATCCCTGAAAGTTGCCACCCAGGTTGATAGTGTTGTTAAGAAGGCATACGGTGTATTAGCTTTTATTGGTAGAGAGGTTGAGTTTTGGAGCCATGAGGTCATGCTGTAGCTGTACAAAATTCTGGCGCGGCCGCACTTGGAGTATTGCGTACAGTTCTGGTCACCACATTATAGGAAGGATGTGGAAGCTTTGGAATGGGAGATTTACTAGGATGTTGCCTGGTATGGAGGGAAGGTCTTATGAGGAAAGGCTGAGGGACTTGAGGCTGTTTTTATTAGAGAAAAGAAGGTTAAAAGGTGACTTAAGAGACATACAAAATGATCAGAGGGTTAAATAGAGTGGAGAGTGAGAGCCCTTTTCCTCGGATGGTGATGGCAAACATGAGGGGACACAGCTTTAAATGGCGTAGTGATACATTTAGGACAGATGTCAGAGGTAGTTTCTTTATTGAGAGAAGGAAGGGCATGGAATGCGCTACCTGCAACAGTAGCAAACTCTCCAACATTAAGGGCATTTAAACGTAGGGGAAAGTGGCTAGAGTTTCTGGATGTATTTTGTCTGCTTGTTTGGGTTTGTTGCTGAGAAATCGGCAGGCTGTGTTCATTGGGTACCCGTTCTTTTTGAATACACTGTACAGGTGATTTTCCTCTGCTCTGTGTAGTTCCTCTGTGCTGCAGTGTGTGGTGGCTCATTGGAATAATGTTCTAATGTAGCTTCGTTTGGTAGACATTGGGATGATTGATCCTGTAGTTCCATATTGAGTCCGTATATGTTGTTTTTCCTGTAGACATTGGTTTGAAGCTCCCCATTGGCTATTCGCTCTACTGCGACATGTAGGAATGGTAATTTGTTGTTGTTTTTCCTCCTCTTTAGTGAATTTTATGCCAGTAAGGATATTATTGATGGTCTTGAAGGTTTCCTCTAATTTGCTTTGTTTAGTGATGACAAAGGTGGCATCCACATAGCGGACCCGAAGTTTGGGCTGGATGGTTGGCAGAGCTGTTCGAATCTCTGCATTACTGCCTCTGCTAAGAACCCTGATATTGGAGATCCCATGGGTATTCTGTTGGTTTGTCTGTAGGTTTTGTTGTGAAAGGTGAAGTGGGTGGTAAGGCATAGCTTGACGATACTGTCCTTGCTGATGAAGTTGCTGATGTTTGGTGTATGTGTCTTTGATTCTTCTAATAGTGTAGTCAATGTTTCTTTGGCCAGGTTGATGTTGATGGATGTGGACAGGGCTGTTATGTCAAAGGAGACCATGATTTCATCCTCTTCTATCTTGGTGTCTTTGGTCTTCAGGAATTCTTGGGTGGAGTGGATGGAGTGGCATGAGTCTTCTACTAAGTGTTTTAGTCTTTGGTGTAGCTCCTTGGCTAATCTGTAAGTTGGTGCTCCAGGTAGCGAGACTATAGGTTTGAGGGGTCTCCTTGTTTGTGAACTTTGGGTTATCCATAGAAGTGTGTTGGATCCGCCTGATTTCATATTTTGGAAGTCGCTCTTATTTATTTCTCCAGATTTCTGAAGTTTTTTTGAGTAGGGCTGTGATTTGGTTCTGTAACCCCTCAAGACCCATAGTCTCACTACCTGGAACACCAACTTACAGATTGGCAATTATTGCCCATCCATAACTGTCTTGAGAAGGTGGTGAGCTGCCTTCTTGAACCACCTTCTTGAACCGCCACAGTTCATGTGCTGTCAATACACCCATAATGTCCTTCGGGAGTAAATTCCAAGATTGTGTCACAGCAACAGTAAAAGAACAGTGATATATTTCCAAGTCAGAATGGTGAGTGGCTTGTAGGGAAGCATGCAGGGGGTGCTGTTCCCATGTATTTGCTGCCCTGTTCTTTAAGATGGAAATGATTGCAGGTTTTGAAGGTGTTGTCTGAGAATCTTTGGTAAATTTCTGCAATGCATTTTTGAAGAAAGTATATATTGCTGCTATTGAGCATTGGTAGTGGAGGGAGTGGATGTTTGTGGGTGTAGTGCCAAAAAGAAGTCTGCTTTGTCCTGGATGGTGTCAAGCGTCTTGAGGGTTATTGGAGCTGCACCCATCCAGGCAAGCGGGGAGTGTTCCATCACACTCTTGACTCGTGCCTTGTGGATGGTGAACGGGCTTTGGAAAGTCAGGAGGTGAGTTACCTACCTCTGATCTCCTCTATTTGCCACTCAGTTATATGGCAAAGTCTATGAGGTAAAAGCAATGACTGCAGATGCTGGAAAGCAAATACTGGATTAGTGGTGCTGGAAGAGCACAGCAGTTCAGGCAGCATCCAACGAGCAGCGAAATCGTTGGATGCTGCCTGAACTACTGTGCTCTTCCAGCACCAATAATCCAGTATATGGCAAAGTCTAGCTGAGTTTCTGGTCAACGGCAACTCCTAGGATGTTGAACATGGGCATTCCCTCAGCAAATGGTAGGAATCTAGAATGCACTGCCTTGAAGGTAGTGGAGGCTAGAAACGTTACAACCTTTTAAAAAAATTATTAGGATCAGTACTTCAAATACCATACCATTCAAGGATATGAAAAGTGCAGGAAATTGGGATTAGCGCGCAATTAGTGGTAATTATATCAGTGCAGATTTTATGGGTCGAAGGGTCTTTTTCTGTGTTGTATAAATCTATGACTCAGTGATGGTAACACCATTGAATATCAAGGGGTGGTGGTTAGATTATCCCTGATTGGAAATGTCATAGACTGCCATTTGTATGGCACAATTGTTACATGCCACTTGCCTGGATATTGTGTAAAACAATGAGTCGTCGTGAATGGTACTGAACATTGTACAATCAATCATCAGAGAACATTCCCATTTCTTATCTTATGAAAGAGGGAAGGTCATTGATGAAATAACTGAAGATTGTTGGGCCTAGGACACTACCCTGAGGAACTCTTGCAGAGATGTCCTGGAGTCGAGATGACTGACCTCCACCAACCACAACCATCTTCCAATGTGCCAGGTATTACTCCAACCAGTGGACAGTTTTCCCCTGATCCCCACTGATTTTAGTTTTGGTTGGGCTCCTTGATGCAACTGTCACTCTCCCTTCTCCTCTGGAAATCAGCTCTTTTGTCCATGTTTGAACCAAGGCTGTAATGATGTCAGGGGCTGAGTGGCCCCGATGGAACCCAAACTGGGCATCACTGAGCAGGTTATTGCTGAGCAGGTGCTGCTTGATAGCTCTGTTAATGATACCTTTCCTGATAAGCAAGAACAGACTGAGGGGATAATTGGTCAGATTGGATTTGTCCTGTTTTTTATGTACAGATCATACCTGGGCAATTTTCCACATTGTTCAGAAGATGTAACTGTACTGGAACAGTACCTTCTGGATTAGAGTGGTGCCGGAAAAGCACAGCAGTTCAGACAGCATCCAAGGAGCAAGAAAATCGACGTTTTGGGCAAAAGTCCTTTATCATTTTCGAGCACAAGTCTTCAGTGCTATTGGCAGAATGCTGTTAGGACCAATTCCCTTTGTAGTATCCAATGCCCTCCAAATGTGGAGTGAATTGAATTGGCTGAAGAGTGATATCTGTGATGCTGGGGCCCACTGAAGCAGATAGAGATGGATATTCACTCAGACCTCTGACTGAAGATTGCTGCAAATGCTTCAACCTTAACCTTTGCACTCTTGTGTTCAGCTCTTCCATCATTGAGGATGGGGATATTTGTGGAGCCTCCTTCTCCCAGTGAATTGCTTAATTATCCAACACCATTCACAACTGGATGTGGCAGAACTGCAGAGCTTCGATCTGATCTGTGACATCGCTTAGTTCTATCAGTCATTTGCTGCTTATGTTGTTTGGCATGCATATAGTCCTGTTTGGTACCTTAGCTTGCTCTCTTTCCATGGATGCTGTCTGACCTGCTGTGATCTCTCTGCATTTGCAGTAATTTATTCTTATATAATATGCATTTAACAAGTTCAATGGAGAGTGTAGGGGGATATGCAAATAGCAGCACCAAGTATTGGGAATCAGTTAATGTAAACTATTGACATCGTTTCTCCACCAGCACTCTACATCCACTACCCCCACCTCCCTTGACTTCAGCTCAGAAGAAGAATCATCTAGATTCGAAACATTAGCTTGCTCTCTCTCCATGGATGCTGCCTGACCTGGTGTGATCTCCAGCATTTATTGTTTTCAATGTATATTATACCTGAGACAGTACACAATAGGACAATTCATAATTTAACTCAGTCAAGAAAATACGGAAACAGGAGAGCTAATTTGATATTTCACAGGAACGGACATCTTGGTGACAACTTTGTCTCTGAAGAAAGATTTGAAAATATGATTTCCTGATTCAGAGGTAACCCACTTACATTCTTGTCTCTGGATTTTGTGCAGTAATACTCCAGGTCAGAAGTATTATAAATCTGTGACATCATCTATAGTGATCTTCATTCACTGTGGCATTTGTCTGATTTGAGAACATGAATATTTGAGGTCCGAAGAGTAAAAGCTCCATTTGTTTTTGGTCAGTGCTTAGGAATGGGCAATAAATGCTGTCCCAGACAGAGAAGCCCACATTCCATGAAAAATAATAAAAAGTTTAAAGTGATGCTCAAAGGTTTTCTTTGCTTTTACAATTAACTTCTCATCATTAGGCTGGCTTTTTATTGTTAATGTTTGAAATTCTTTCCTCTACCAAAGCTAGGTAAATCCTTCCATTTCGTTCAATCCTCAAAGATTTGATATCTTCAATTGGAGGGTGAGCTCCAATTTGCTATCTTGTCTCAGATGAGAGACTTAACAAACAATCCAGGTCTTTTTCAATGTATAATCAGTTACATTACACTGTAAACTTTTGCGATAAATTCTGTGTCTTATGATTTTATGCTCCACAACCACCTGATGAAGGAGCAGTGTTCCGAAAGCTAGTGATTCCAAATAAACCTGTTGGTCTATAGCCTGGTGTTGTAGGATTTTTAGCTTTGTTTCTTTTTAAGGGTCATGACAATACCTCCAAGAAATTGTGACTTAAGCTAAATGACTAGACAAGCTATCTGCTGAAGTGTTTCGCTAGTTGAGCTTTTACAACCCAGAGAAATAAATGGAGCCAAAGGCCAACAGCACATTCAGTTCAAAAAAAGAAAAAAAAAATCAAACCAGCAGATGTGTTGTCGACAAGCCTAAAAATCATCAAATAGCTGGAAAACGCCCTGGCACTTTTGTCTTAGAGATCTTTGCAAAATTTTGATGAGTTATCCTGTGTCTGTGAGACTCAGGGAGAGACAGTAACAGAAAGACTTTAATCTGGTGAGTTTCTGAAAATTCACTGAAAGGAAATATTTGCAATCATATCAGTTGAGTAAGAAATTAAAGTGAAGATGAGAATGATATCACTGGGGTCAAGTGTCTGTAAAGGATATTGCAGAGAAACTTTTTTGCTTTTTACAATAAGACCCTTCCGAATTATTTCATTGATACAATTTTTGCTATTCTTTGTGTAATAACCATATGTTCTTCTGTTGAATGTATTCTGACCACCCGTTCTGAACATGTTCAGTGACTGACCACAATGGGAGCCAATGTGCTAAAGTGAGACAATCCAACCAGGTTTCACACAAGAATCTGACTTATCCAGTCTCACCCTCCACTGGGATCAGAACACATCCTTTGGCTTCTTTTCTACTCAAAGCTCATCTCCATTGCAGCGTGAAACATATAGGCCTTAATTATATCCAAGGAGAAATGTTCAGGATTTTTTTCTGTAAACTCCCAAACTCATTCTCTCTTGAAACTAAATAGACATTTAGGGTTACACGGTGGCTCAGTGGTTAGCACTGCTGCCTCAGTGCCAGGGACCCAGGTTAGATTCCAGCCTCAGGCGACTGTCTGTGTGGAGTTTGTACATTCTCCCTATGTATGCATGCGTTTCCTCTGGGTGCGCTGGCTTCCTTCCACAATCCAAAGATGTGCAGATCAGGTGAATTGACCATGTTAAAATTGCCCACTGTTTAGTACCTTAGTCAGGGGCAAATGTAGGGGAATGTGTCTGGGAGGGTTACTCTTTGGAGGGTCTGTGTGGACTTGCTGGGCTGAAGAGCCTGTTTCCATCCTGTAGGGAATCTAATCTAATCTAAATACAAAGATAGACAAATCATAACTCCATTAGATTCAAGATTGTTATGGAAAAGGCCAAGGTTGAGCCTGAAAACAAAAACTTTTCAACTTAAGATCAGATGTGATTTGGCCAAAGTGAACTGGAAGCAAACTATTTCAGGTTAATCTGTCTCAGAACAATGGGATGCATTCAAGGAGGAAGTTCAAGGTTTGAATAAAGATTTGTAGCTCGGGTGCTGGTTGACATGTTCAGTGAACTGGGAAGTTGATTTGCAGATGTTTTGTCCCCTATGTGACATCTTCAATGCTTTGGACCCTCTTGTGAAGTGCTGCTGTACTGCGTCTTCTGGAATTTATTTGGTTCCTTTCCTGTTGCTTTCAGTTGCCGGTTCTGGTTTTTTGTTGTAGTGGCTGTTATATAGTGTCTCAGTCTGTGTGCTTGTTGATGGAGTCTGTGGATGAGTGCCATGATTCTGGAAATTCTCTGACTGTCCTGTTTAGCCTGTCCTATGACTGTTGTGTTGTCCCAGTCAAATTTGTAGTCCCTGTCATTTCTTTGTGTGTGGCTGCGAGGGACATCTAGTCGTGGTATTTAGTGGGTCATGGATGTGGATTGCTAGCTGTCTGCCTGTTTGTCCTATATAGTGTTTTGTGCAGTCTTTGCATGGAATCTTGTAAATTACATTTGTCTTGTACACGATGGGTACAGGGTCTTTTGTCCTGGTGAGTCATTGTCTGAGTGTGGCTATCAGTTTATGGGCTGTCATGAATCCTAGTGGTTGGAGAAGTCTGGCTATCAGTTCCTCTACAGAGTCTTCGCCAAGAACAGATATACCCGCATCATCATAGCAGATGCCTAACAGGCAAACAACGTGACGGGGACATGCCACTACCTAACCCACTAGCAACGCTACCTTACATAAACATCTCGGAGCTGTCAGCTAGATTTCTCCGACCACTGGGATTCACCAGGACAGAATGACTCACCAGGACAAAAGACCTTGTACCCATCATATGCAAGACAAATGTAATTTACAAGATTCCATGCAAAGACTGCACAAAACACCATATAGGACAAACAGGCAGACAGCTAGCAATCCACATCCATGAACACCAGCAACCCACTAAACACCACAACCAACTGTCTCTCGCAGCCACACACACAGATGACCGGGACCACAAATTCGACTGGGACATCACAATGTTCATAGGACAGGCTAAACAGAGGACAGCCAGAGAATATATAGAAGCCACAGACTCCATCAACAAGAAAATTGACCTAGACCCAATACACCAACCGCTACAACGAAAATCTGGAACCAGCAACTGGAAGCAGCAGAAACGGAACCAAATAAATTCCAGAAGAGATAATACAGCAGCACTTCACAGGAGACTCCAAAGCACTGATGATGTCACTGAGACAGGGGACAAAATATCTGCAAATCAACTTCACAGCTCGGTGAACATACCCACGACTACAACAAAGAGGAAGTATGGAAAGTACAGGACCAACATGTTCCAACAAAGAAAAAGGGTCAGAATAATTCTGTGAGCATTGGATATTAAGTGACATGCAGCTTTGGTTAAGGAAAAAAGGGAGGCTTATGGCAGATACCAGGGCCTCCAAACAGCAAAACCCCTAAAGGCAGGGGACTGGGAACCAGAAGACAAGACAAATGGACAGCGAGGTGGAAACTGGAGACTGTAAGAATCATGAAGATAGCATTAATAAGGCAAAGAGTAGGCAGAGAGCAGATGAATGCAAAAGAACTGGTGGCCTGAAGTGCATATACTTTAATGCAAGGAGTATAGTGGGTAAGACAGATGAACTTAGGGCTTGGATTGGTGCCTGGGAGTATGATGTTATTGCAATCACAGAGACTTGGTTGAAGGAAGGGCATGATTGGCAACTAAATGTTCCAGGATATAGATGCTTCAGACAGGACAGGGTGGGAAGTAAAATGGGGGAAGGAGTTGCATTGCTGGTCAGGGATGATATCACGGCTGTGCTAAAGGAGGACACTATGGAGTTCTTGAGTAATGAGGCACTATGGGTGGAGCTGAGAAATAAGAAGGATGCAATTACATTGTTGGGGCTGTATTACAGGCCTCCCAACAGTGAGCGTGAGGTAGAAGAATAAATAGGTAAACACATTATGGAAAGATGTAGAGGCAATAGGGTAGTGGTCTTGGGAGATTTTAATTTTCCCAACATTGACTGGGATACACTTAACGTCAGAGGTCTGGATGGGACAGAATTTGTAAGAAGCGTCCAGGATTTTAGAGCAGTATGTCAATAGTCTGACGAGGGAAGGGGATATATTGGACCTGGTACTGGGGAACAAGCCAGGCCAGGTGGTAGAGGTTGCGGTGGGGGATTTCTTTGGGAACAGTGACCACAATTCTGTAAGTTTTAGAATACTCGTAGACAAAGATGAGAGTGGTCCTGAGGGAAGAATACTAAACTGGGCCAAGGCCAATTATATCAAAATTAGGCAGGAGCTGGGAAATGTGGATTGGACACAGCTATTTGAAGGCAAGTCCACATTTGAGATATGGGAGGCTTTCAAAG
Organism: Chiloscyllium punctatum; assembly: GCF_047496795.1. Taxonomy (NCBI): domain Eukaryota; kingdom Metazoa; phylum Chordata; class Chondrichthyes; order Orectolobiformes; family Hemiscylliidae; genus Chiloscyllium; species Chiloscyllium punctatum. The sequence continues at coordinate 328,880 of NC_092754.1, read as the reverse complement.
ATAGTGCAGGATAGGCATGTCCCACTGAAGGCAAAGGATAGGGAAGGAAAGACTTGTGAACCGTGGATGACAGGAGAAATTGTACAACTAGCCAAGAGGAAAAGGGAAGTGTACATAAGGTCCAGGCAGCTAAGAACAGAACGGGCCCTGGAGGAATATTGGAAGAGAAGGACCAGCCTTAAACAAGAAATCAAGTGGGCTAAAAGGGGTCATGAAATAACTTCAGCAAGTAGAATTAAGGAGAATCTCAAAGCCTTTTATTCTTATATAAGTACTAAGTGGGTAACTAGAGAAAAGATTGATCCACTAAAGGATAAGAAAAGAAGGCTGTGTTGGAACCTGAGAGAATGGTGAGATTCTGAATGATTACTTTGCATCAGTGTTCACTGAGGAGAGGAACATGATGAGATTAGATGTAGAAGTTTGATTAGTCTGGATCACGTTGACATAAGTAGGGAAGATGTGTTGGGTAGGCTAGAGGTTATTAAGAAGGATAAATCCCCAGGACCAGATGGGATCTATCCCAGGTTGCTGAGGGAGGCGAGAGAGGAAATAGCTGGGGCCCTGACAGATATCTTTCTGGCATCCTTAGATACAGGTGAGGTGCTAGAGGACAGGAGGGTTGCTCATGTTGTCCCCTGTACAAGATGGGTAGTAGGGATATTCCGTGTAACTACAGACCAGTGAGCCTGACGTCAGTGGTGAGAAAGTTGCTGGACAAGGTACTGAGGGATAGGATCTATTTATATTTAGAAAAGAATGGACTTATAGTGATAGGCAACATGGTTTTGTGCAGGAGATATCATGCCTTACCAACTTAGAGTTCTTTGAGGAAGTGACCAAGTTGATAGATGAAGGAAGGGCTGTTGATGTCATATACATGGACTTTAGTAAGGCGTTTGATAAGATTCCCCATGGTAGACTAATGGAGAAAGTGAAGACACGTGGTGTGCAGGGTGTTCTAGCTAGGTGGATAAAGAACTGGTTGAGCAACAGGAGACAGAGAGTAGTCGTTAAAAGGAGTTTCTCGAAATGGAGAAAGGTGACCAGTGGTGTTCCACAGGGGTCAGTGATGGGGCCACCGTTGTTTGTAATATACATAAATGATCTGGAAGAGGGCACTGTTGGTATGATCAGCAAGTTTGCAGATGACATGAAGATTGGTGGAGTAGCAGAAAGCAGAAGGGACTGTCAGAGAATACAGGAGGATATAGATAGACTGGAGAGTTGGGCAGAGAAGTGGCAGATGGATTTCAATCCAGACAAATGTGAGGTGATGTATTTTGCGAAGTCTAATTCGAGAGCAAATCATACAGTGAACGGAAGAGCCTTGGGAAAAGTTGATGGGCAGAGAGATCTGGGAGTGCAGGTCCAATGTACCCTGAAGGTTGCTGCACAGTTGAATAGAGTGGTCAAGAAGGCATTTGGTACGCTTGCCTTCATTGGACGGGATATTGAGTATAAGAGTTGGCAAGTCATGTTAAAATTGTACAAGACATTCGTTCCATCACATTTAGAATACTGTGTACAGTTTTAGTCACCACATTACCAAAAGGATGTGGACATTTTGGAGAGGGTGCAGAGAAGGTTTATGAGGATGTTGCCTGGTATGGAAGGTGCTAGCTATGACGAGAGGTTGAGTAGTTTAGGATTGTTTTCATTAGAAAATAGGAGATTGGCCGGGGGTGGGGGTGGGGGGGTGGAGGGGGATTGTCTTGATTGAGGTCTCTAATATCATGAACAGAATGAGGACGTGCCACAAGCCAAAGGACTAGCCACACTACCATACATCAAAAACATTCGCCAGACTACTGCGACCACTAGGACTCATAACAGCACACAAACCAACAGCCACTCTCAGACAACAACTCACCAGGATGAAGGACCCAATACCCAGCATGAGCAAAACCACTGTAGTGTACAAAGTCCCATGCAAGCACTGCACAAAACACTACATAGGACAAACAGGAAGACAGCTAACGATCCGCATCCATGAACACCAACTAGCCATGAAACGACATGACCAGCTATCCTTAGTAGCCACACACTCAGATGACAAGCAACATGAGTTCGACTGGGACAACACTACTATTATAGGATAAGCCAAACAGAGAACAGCCAGGGAATTCCTAGAGGCATGGCATTTATCCACAGATTCAATCAATAAGCACATCGACCTGGACCCAATATACCGGCCACTGCAGCGGACAGCTGGAACTGACAACCGGAAGTGGCAGAGACAAACCACTACAAATGCCGGAGGAAAGATCACAGAAGTGCTTCACAGGAGGCTCCCAAGCACTGAGGATGTCACCTAGACAGGGGACGAAACGTCTGCAACATAAATTCCCAGCTCGGTGAACAGAACCACAACAACGAGCACCCGAACTACAAATCTTCTCCCAAACTTTGAATATCATGAAGGGTATAGACACGGTAGATAGAGATAAGCTTTTTCCCAGGGTGAAGGATTCAGTAACGAGAGGTCACGCTTTCAAGGTGAGAGGTGAAAAGCAAGTACTTTACACAGAGGGTGGTGGGTGCTTGGAATGCGTTGCCTGCAGAGGTAGTGGAGGCAGGCACAGTAGATTCATTTAAGAAGCATCTGGACAGATGCATGAGTAGGTGGGGAGTAGAGGGATCCAGATGGTTAGGAATTGGGAGATAGGTTTAGACAGTGGATTTGGATCGGCTCAGGCTTGGAGGGTCAAAGGGCCTGTTCCTGGGCTGTAAATTTTCTTTGTTCTTTGAGTATACAACGTACAAAAGGGAACTTAAAAAGATCAGAAGGGTTAAGAAAGGCATGAAAAGATCTACTTTTGGCAACCACTCACTAATAAGTACATTAGTCCACCTTGGAAATTCTACGTCACTGGTCCTGAATTCTGTGGGTCCTTTTGTGGATGATGAGCCCGATCCTAGAACCACATCTCCAACTGTACGTTTCACAGGTGTTTCCAGGAGCTGACAAGGAAGGGGAGGGGAGGTGAATGTGTCTAGTGGTAACATCCTCCTGCAGATAGCAGAAATGGCAGCTAATGATCCTCTGGATGTGGATGGTGGGGCAGAAGCTGAACACCAAAGAGAGGGGAAAAGGGCAGAAATGCAGGAGATGGGTTGGACACAGCTGAGGGACCGGTCACAGTAGCATAGAGTTCTCAGTTGAGGAAAAAGGTGGACATTTATTGTATAATCTTTCTATAAAACCTGACATTCTAACACCTTCATGGGAATATTGAGGCTAACCTAGTTCCTGTATACAGTTCTACCCAGTACCTAGACAAAATTAAAAATCACACAACACCAGGTTTAATCGGAAGCAGTAGCTTTTGGAGCGCTGCTGCTTCATTAGGTGGCTGCTTCCAAATAAATCTGTTGGACTATAACCTGATGTTGTGTGATTTTAAACTTTATCCACCTCAGTCCAGCACCGGCATCTCCAAATCATGACCTAATACCTGAGCTGTCCTATTATTTGTAACAAACACAGCAGCCAAGCTTGCTGTCAGCAGAATTGAAAACTGGTTACGTGACCCACTTGTTCCATTTGAACTTATCTTAAAAGAGACAATTCTAAAATCCAAATCTCAAATTTCCTTTTGCAGCAGGATTCCTTTAAATTCATAAGCCTGAAAGATTAAATTCTACCTTTTTTTGTTTATCAATTAAGTTCTGAGTTTTGAGTCCTGCTAATCTTAAATACAGACTGGCCTTTATCATTTTCTGCATTCCTGACTTACAGTTCTAAAATCTAAACTTGTGTTTTATTTATTTGAATAAGAAAGCTAATTCCCTTGGGCTCTTTGAATTTAAAATAAGAAACTCACAGTTGTTGATCCTGAGCTATTTCCACTATTTTGATAGCAGCAGGTTATAGGTCAGATAATATTCTATCTCCTGCAGAGTTATAAATGTCAGTGCTTTTGACATTTGAGAGAGTTGGAGCTATGTTTAAGGAAGGATTTTCCATATCCATTCAAGGAAGTGAAGGGGTTTGTCACCTTTTACTGCTTTGAACATGAGATTATTGCATTTTGGGGATTCACTGTCATTGATGGGCTGCATTAATTGACTAAAATCGAATTGGGGATGAATTTCTTCAATATTCACAAACAATTCAGGTAATTTTTGTGGAACAGAATTCATTTTTCCTAGTTTGCCATTTAAACTCAGCTCCGTATTTCTTCTTGTACTTTGAACCTTCTTACGACCTCAACGTCTTTTTCACATATGGAAAGGTGAGATGTTTGCCCTTGACATGAGGGCTACACTTAACTGAGGTATGGCATCAAGAAACCCTAGCAAAACTGGAGTCAAAGGGAATCAGGGGCAAACCTCTAAGCTGGTCACAGTCATACTTGGCACAAAGGAAGCCGGCCAAAAGTGAGGACTGCAGATGCTGGAAATCAGAGTTTAGATCAGAGTGGTGCTGGAAAAGCACAGCAGGTCAGGCAGCATCCGAGGAGCAGGAAAATTGACGTTTTGGGCAAAAGCCCTTCATCAGGAGTATCCTGATGAATGGCTTTTGCCCAAAATGTTGATTTTTCTGCTCCTCGGATGCTGCCTGACCTGCTGTGCTTTTCCAGCACCACTCTGATCTAACCAAAGGAAGTTGGCAGTTATTGTTGGAGGTCAGTCATCCCAGCTCCTGGAATCCCCTGACTTGCCACCATTTTCTGTTGTACTATTAGGGATAGGCAACTAGTGCTGGCCCAGCCAGTGATGCCCATTTCCCAAGAATGTAAAAAAAAATTATCTTTGACTGTGGCCTTTATAAATATAGAGTCTTTTTTAAATTTATTCATAACACGTGATTATTATTGCTTTGTCCAGAAGTTATCTTAAAATTATTTCACAATTAGTTTTTCAAAATATCTATTTCTTAACAGATAAAGGAAATGCAAACTTGCCTGAAATTGCCTTTGCCAAGGACAGACACTTTCTGGGCTGCTACAACCAACAAGCTGTTGAGCTCTTGCTCTCCGGAGAGGATGTTTATCAAATGCTGAAGACGGGTCACTCGGGGTGAACATTCTCTTCGAGGTATCATTTCTGATTGTGTGATTTGTACTGAATGCTCTTCTTCTGGGAGACAATTTTGATTCAATACCTTGAAATTGATTTTAAACATTTATAGATCATTAACTTCAACCTTGCTTTCTAATTCTGTCTGGGTCATATTTATACTTTCCAAGATTCAAAATATTTCACTGTTATTATTCAGATACAAGGGTGTATTCAGATGCAACTTAAACCAAATTTCCCAGATTCTCTTTTCTTTCCAAGCTAATTCAGGCGGAGAGCACCACACGTTTAGCTTTCCATTCTTGATCTTCATACAACAATCACATTGATAGTATAGATGTCTATATCAAACTTGTTGGACTATAACCTGCTGTTGTGTGATTTTTAACTTTGTCCACCCCAGTCCAACACCAGCACCTCCACATCCTATATAATCTTTGTAAGATTCCTAAATTAAAATTGTTGCAAAAATCATGGGAGCTCCAGGATCCACTACTGTGTTCAATATTGCAGTGAGGTTAGAAACTTACTTGATTTTGATGGGCACTTAAATTAAATACTCTTCACCTCAGACTCAAGTAACAGGAAATTTACAACTTTCAAGAGGCTGCATTGGTGCACCAGTTTTCCAGTGTAAGTATTTGCCTGTTTTATCTAACAGTCAAGAATCACTAATCTCCTTCTGACAGCTAAGGCAGGAAACTGCTTATATCTGGATTTCGATATTGTTCACAGAAACACAGACGTGTAATGATGCAGAAGGAAGCCATTTGATCCATCATGTCTGCACCAGCTCTTCAAACAAGCATAACTACCCACTGCCAATTTCCGACCTTTTCCTTATTCCCTTGCACAGTATTTCTGTTCCAAATACCCTATTCAAATACCCTCTTCAATGCTTTGATTGAACCTGCCCCCACCACACTTTCCAGCAGTGCACTCCAAACACTAACTACTCCAAAGTGAACATGTTTTTGTCTTGCATTATCCGTGCTCCTTTTGCAAACCATTTTAAATCTGTGGCACCTTGTTCTTGATCCTTTTGCAAGTGGGAACAGTTGCTAGATGATATTATGACTGACATGATCCTGGACTCATGCACATTCCCACAAGCAACTTCCACTGGATGTTACTGTTCACCAATCAGGAATGACAGTTCTGTTCTTTTTTCCCATTAGAGATTGTGCCTATTGTAGTATTCTAATCAAATCCAACAGGGTTCAAAGTGGGATTTTCTGGATTTGGGTCTCCCTGCCTTGATCTCCGGACCAGACAATTAAATTACCAAGTGTCCAAACAAGAAGGTATCATTGTTTGATCCTCAGTAAATTGTTTTGGTATTTTTCCAGTCGGATTGTTGGGACAACCTTTGTTATTAACATATATCTGACTGGAGGATTGCAAATGTTGTGCCCTTGTTGAGGAAGGGCAGTAGAGATGACCCAGGTAATTATAGACCAGTGAGCCTTACTTCTGTTGTAGGAAAGGTTTTGAAAAGGATTATAAGAGATAAGATTTATAATTGTCTAGCAAGCAACAATTTGATTGGAGGTAGTCAAAGTGGTTTCATCAAGGGCAGGTCATGTCTCACAAACCTCATTGAGTTTTTTTGAGAAGGTGACTAAGCATGTAGATGAGGGTAGGGCAGTTGACGTAATATACATGGACTTCAGTAAAGCCTTTGATAAGGTTCCACATGGTATGCTGTTGGAGAAAATGCAGACGCATGGAATTGAAGGTGATTTAGCAGTATGGATTAGAAACTGGTTTTCTGAAAGAAGGCAGTGAGTGCTGGTTGATGGAAAATATTCAGCCTGGAGTCCAGTTACTAGTGGTATGCCACAAGGATCTGTTTCGGGACCACTGCTGTTTGTCAGTTTTATAAATGACTTAGACGCAGGCATAGGTGGATGGACTAGTAAGTTTGTAGAGGACACTAAAGTCGGTGGAGTAGTGGACAGTGTGGAAGAATGTTACAGGTTGCAGGGGACTTGGATAAACTGCAGAATTGGGCTGAGAGGTGGCAAAAGGAGTTCAATGCAGCTAAATGTGAAGTGATGCACTTTGGGAAGAATAACAGGAAGGCAGAGTAGTGGGTCAATGGAAAGATTCTTGGTAGTGTGGATGTGCAGAGGGATCTTGGAGTCCATATACATAGATTCCTAAAAGTTGATAGTGCTGTTAAGAAGACATACGGTGTGTTAGGTTTCATTGGTAGAGGAATTGAGTTCCAGAGCTGCAATATCATGCTGCAAATAAACAAAATGCTGGTGTAGCCACACTTGGAATATTGTGTACAGTTCTGGTCTCCATATTTCGGGAAGGATGTGGAAGCATTGGAAAAAGGTGCAGAGGAGATTTACCAGGATGTTGCCTGGTCTGGAGGGAAGGTCTTATGAGGAAAGGTTGAGAGACTTGAAACTGTTCTCATTGGCACGAAGAAGGCTAAGAAGGGCTTTGATAGAGACATACAAGATGATCAGAGGATTAGATAGGGTACACAGTGAAAGTCTTTTTCCTAGGATGATTACTTCAGCATGTAGAACATAGAACATAGAAGAATATAGCGCAGTACAGGCCCTTCAGCCCTCGATGTTGCGCCGATCAAAGCCCACCTAACCTACACTAACCCACTATCCTCCATATACCTATCCAATGCCCGCTTAAATACCCATAAAGAGGGAGAGTCCACTACTGCTACTGGCAGGGCATTCCATGAACTTACGACTCGCTGAGTGAAGAACCTACCCCTAACATCAGTCCTATATCTACCCCCCCTTAATTTAAAGCTATGCCCCCTTGTAATAGCTGACTCCATACGTGGAAAAAGGTTCTCACTGTCAACCCTATCTAACCCCCTAATCATCTTGTACACCTCTATCAAATCACCCCAAACCTTCTTTTCTCCAATGAAAACAACCCCAAGTGCCTCAGCCTTTCCTCATAGGATTTTCCTACCATACCAGGCAACATCCTGGTAAACTTCCTCTGCACCCGTTCCAGTGCCTCTACATCCTTCCTATAGTATGGCGACCAAAACTGCACACAATATTCCAGATGCGGCCGCACCAGAGTCTTATACAACTGCAGCATGACCTCAGGACTCCGGAACTCAATTCCTCTACCAATAAAAGCCAGTACGCCATATGCCTTCTTCACTGCACTATTTACCTGGGTGGCAACTTTCAGAGATCTGTGTACATGGACACCAAGATCCCTCTGCTCTTCCACACTACCAAGTAGTCTACCATTAGCCCAGTAATCCATGTATGAGGGGATATAACTACAAATTGAGGGGTGATAGATTTAAGACAGATGTCAGAGGCAGGTTCTTTAGGCAGAGTAGTAAGGACGTGGAATGCACTACCAGCTAATGTAGTCAACTCAGCCACATTAGGGAGATTTAAACAATCCTTAGATAAGCACATGGATGATTTTGGGATAGTGTAGGTGGACGAGCTGAGAATAGTTCACAGGTCGGCGCAACATCGAGGGCCAAAGGGCCTGTTCTGTGCTGTATTGTTCTATGTTCTATATTTAGCTGTATCCAGCAAGTCAGCAAGGCAAAAATCTGTTACGGTTTTTGCAGCAATTTTTGTTTTGAAATTTTAAGTTCTAATTTTTTTTTAATGGCTGCATAAACTTAAATTCTATAATTGGATATGATTTTCCAACATGCTGGATATGAAACAATTGGAAATTTTTAGTTGACACATTTCTTTAAACAATTCTATAAAAAATAACAATCCCAACAGCAGTTGCATTACCTTCATTTTCTTGGCCTTCATTAGTAGACATCACATCTTGAGGTTGGTCATTTATAGAGTCCACTACAGAATCTCTACAGCTGCTCAAATTTTCAGAGTTTATCCGGCTGGACTCCTCCTCTTGAGAATGGTAAAACACAGAACTGTTGGATTCCTGAGACCACATCATGCTGTACCTACGCTGTTTGTCCTCAAATAAATCAAGAAATATCAGGGCTGATGCAGAGGCAAGTTAACATACAAAACAAAACATGGATGTTGGCTTTGGCTCCAGTTTTGAAAGAGCTGTGAGTATAAATACTCACCCTTCGACACCAATAGTCATTTTGAGTGCGAGCAGCAGCTGAGTTTAAATGAACCCAGAAGGCTACAGCTAAGGTAAGACAGTTTGTTTTAAAATTACTTACCGATAGCGGGCAGCGGTGTTTTTTTACCTCTTCACAGAAAGAGCGGGAGCAGCAGGGGGAAGTGACGACAACCAGAGGGGCAGCCGGGACCCAGAAGCTGGTGTAGCGCAAGCTTACCTGGGTAGGTTTTTTTCCCTATAAAAGCGTGCAGGAGTGGAACCTGAGGCACTACAGAGGTAGTGTCTCCCACCTGCCCTCCTCCTCTAACCTAATAATAAGACCCGTTGTGGTAAGTAGGTAAGTGCTGCATTTTGCTTGTTCTATTTTTTTAGACCTAGTTTATTTTTTTTTAGAAAGGTTACTTTTAAAGGGATGGCAGTGAAGGCAGTGCAATGTTCCTCTTGCAAGATGTTTGAGGTGAGGGATGCCATGGTCGTCCCTGCTGATTACACTTGCAGGAAGTGCACCCATCTCCAGTTCCTCCAAGACCGTGTTAGGGAACTGGAGCTGGAGCTGGATGAACTTAGGATCATTCGGGAGGCAGAGGGGGTCATAGATCAGAGCTTTAGGGAAGTAGTAACTCCAAAGATTGCAGACAGATGGGTGACAGTGAGGGGGACTCGAAGGAAGCAGCCAGTGCAGGGACCCCCTGCGGCCGTTCCCCTCAAGAACTAGTAAACCGTTTTGGATACTTGTGGGGGGAGGGGGGGGCGACTTACCAGGGGTAAGCAATAGGGTTCAGGCCTCTGGCACGGAGCCTGTCCCTGTTGCTCAGAAGGGAAGGGTGGAGAAGAACAGAGCAATAGTTATTGGGGACTCGATAGTTCGGGGCACAGATAGGCGGTTTTTGTGGGGGCGAGAGAGACTCACGTTTGGTATGTTGCCTCCCAGGTGCAAGGGTACGTGATGTCTCTGATCGTGTTTTCCGGGTCCTTAAGGGGAAGGGGAGTAGCCCAAAGTCGTGGTCCACATTGGCACCAATGACAAAGGTAGGAGGAGGGCTGAGGATGTTTGGCAGGCTTTCAGGGAGCTAGGCTGGAAGCTCCAAGTTAGAACAAACAGAGTTGTTGTCTCTGGTTTGTTACCCGTGCCACGAGAGTCGAGGAATAGGGAGAGAGAACAGTTAAATGCGTGGCTACAGGGATGGTGCAGGAGGGAGGGATTCCGGTTTCTGGATAACTGGGGTTCTTTCTGGGGAAGGTGGGACCTCTATACACAGGATGGTCTACACCTGAACCTGAGGGGCACCAGTATCCTTGGGGGAAGGTTTGCTAGTGCTCTTGGGGCAGGGGGGGGTTTAAACTAACTCTGCAGGGGCATGGGAACCTAGACTGTAGCTTTAGGGTGCAGGACCTGGAGTGTAAGAAGGTAAGGAACATGTCATCAATCTCAAAGGAGGGTGCCTGTAAACAGGAAAGTGGCTTGAAGTGTGTATACTTCACTGCAAGAAGTATACGAAATAAGGTAGGTGAACTTGCAGCGTGGGTTGGTACCTGGGACTTCGATGTTGTCGCTATTACGGAGACATGGGTAGAACAGGGACAGGATTGGCTGTTGCAGCTTCCAGGGTTTAAATGTTTTAGTAGGGTCAGAGATGGGGGTAAAAGAGGGGGAGGTGTGGCATTGCTTGTCAAAGATTGTATTACAGCGGTGGAAAGGACAATGGATGAAGACTCGCCATCTGAGGTAGTTTGGGCGGAGGTTAGGAATAGGAAAGGTGGGGTCACCCTGTTAGGAGTTTTCTACAAGCCTCCTAATAGTCCTAGAGACTTGGAGGAAAGGATTGCGAGGATGATTCAGGAGAAGAGTGAAAGTAATAGGGTGGTTGTTATGGGGGACTTTAACTTTCCTGATATTGACTGGGATAGCTGTAGCTCGAGTACGTTAGATGGGTCGGTGTTTGTCCAATGTGTGCAGGAGGTTTTCCTGACACAATATGTAGACAGGCCAACAAGAGGTGAGGCCATACTGGATTTCGTTCTGGGTAACGAACCAGGCCAGGTGTTAGAATTGGAGGTAGGTGAGCACTTTGGGGACAGTGACCACAATTCGATGACTTTTACTCTAGTAATGGAGAGGGATAAGTGTGCATTGCAGGGCAAGAGTTATAGCTGAGGGCAGGGAAATTATGATGCGGTGAGGCACGACTTAGGATGCGTGCCTTGGAAAAGTAGGCTTCAAGGCAAGGGCGCAATTGATATGTGGAGCTTGTTCAAGGAGCAACTATTGAGTGTCCTTGATAAGTATGCACCTCTCAGGCAGGGAGGAAAGGGTCGTGTGAGGGAGCCATGCTTTAATAAGGAATTGGAATCCCTTGTTTAGTAAGGCATTTGATAAGGTTCCCCATGGTAGGCTTATGCGGAAAGTCAGGAGGCATGGGATAGAGGGAAATTTGGCCAATTGGATAGAAAACTGGCTAACCGGTCGAAGTCAGAGAGTGGTGGTAAATGGTAAATATTCAGCATGGAGTCCAGTTACAAGTGGAGTTCCGCAGGGATCAGTTCTGGGTCCTCTGCTGTTTGTAATTTTTATTAATGACTTAGATGAGGGAGTCGAAGGGTGGGTCAGTAAATTTGCAGATGATACAAAGATAGGTGGAGTTGTGGACAGTGAGGAGGGCTGTTGTCGGCTGCAGAGCTGGGCTGAGGAGTGGCAGATGGAGTTCAACCCTGCCAAGTGTGAGGTTGTCCATTTTGGAAGAACAAATAAGAATGCGGAATACAGGGTTAATGGTAGGGTTCTTGGTCAGGTGGAGGAACAGAGGGATCTTGGGGTCTATGTACATAGATCTTTGAAGGTTGCCACTCAGGTGGATAGAGTTTGTAAGAAGGCCTATGGAGTATTATCGTTCATTAGCAGAGGGATTGAATTCAAGAGTCGTGAGGTGATGTTGCAGCTGTACAGGACTTTGGTTAGGCCACATTTGGAGTACTGTGTGCAGTTCTGGTCGCCTCACTTTAGGAAAGATGTGGAAGCTTTGGAGAGGGTGCAGAGAAGATTTACCAGGATGTTGCCTGGAATGGAGAGTAGGTCGTACGAGGATAGGTTGAGAGTTCTCGGCCTTTTCTCGTTGGAACGGCGAAGGATGAGGGGTGACTTGATAAAGGTTTATAAGATGATCAGAGGAATAGATAGAGTAGACAGTCAGAAACTTTTTCCCCGGGTACAACAGAGTGTTACAAGGGGACATAAATTTAAGGTGAAGGGTGGAAGGTATAGGGGAGATGTCAGGGGTGGGTTCTTTACCCAGAGAGTGGTGGGGGCATGGAATGCGCTGCCCGAGGGAGTGGTAGAGTCAGATTCATTGGCGACCTTTAAGCGGCATTTGGATAGGTACATGGATGGGTGCTTAATCTAGGATAGAAGTTCGGCACAACATTGTGGGCCGAAGGGCCTGTTCTGTGCTGTATTGTTCTATGTTCTATGTTCTATGTTCTATGGAAGAGAGCGGCCTATGTAAAGATGAGGCGTGAAGGTTCAATTGGGGCGATTGAGAGTGAAAAGGTAGCCAGGAAGGATCTGAAGAGAGAGCTAAGAGCAGCAAGGAGGGGACATGAAAAGTCCTTAGTTGGTAGGATTAGGGAAAACCCAAAGGCTTTCTATAGGTATGTCAGGAATAAAAGAATGACTAGGGTAGGAATAGCTCCAGTCAAGGATAGTAGTGGGAAGTTGCGTGTGGAGGCTGAAGAGATTGGGGAGACACTGAATGAATACTTTTCACCAGTATTCACTCAGGAACAGGACATTGTTGCCGATGTGAATACTGAGTCACAATTAATTAGAATGGACGGCTTTGAGGTATGTAGGGAAGAGGTGTTGGAAATTCAGGAAAGGGTGAAAATAGATAAGTCCCCTGGGCCTGATGGCATTTATCCTAGGATTCTCTGGGAAGCAAGGGAGGAGATTGCAGAGCCATTGGCCTTGATTTTTAGGTCCTCGTTGTCTACAGGAATAGTGCCAGAAGACTGGAGGATAGCAAATGTGGTTCCCTTGTTCAAGAAGGGGCGTAGGGATAACGCTAGTAACTATAGGTCAGTGAGTCTCACTTCTGTTGTGGGCAAAGTCTTAGAGAGAATTGTAAGGGATAGGATTTATGAACATCTGGATAGGAATAATGTGATCAAGGATAGTCAGCATGGTTTTGTGAAGGGAAGATCATGCCTCACAAACTTTACTGAATTCTTTGAGAAGGTGACTAAGGAGGTGGACAAGGGTAAAGCAGTAGATGTGGTGTATATGGATTTTAGTAAGGCGTTTTGATAAGGTTCCCCATGGTAGGCTACTGCAAAAAGTACGGAGGTATGGCATTGAGGGTGAGTTGGAGGTTTGGATTAGGAATTGGCTGGCTGGAAGAAGAGAGAGGGTAGTAGTTGATGGTAAAGGTTCATCTTGGAGTGCAGTTACTAGCGGTGTTCCGCAAGGATCTGTTTTGGGACCATTGCTGTTTGTCATTTTTATAAATGACCTGGAGGAGGGGCTAGAAGGTTGGGTGAGCAAGTTTGCGGATGATATGAAAGTCGGTGGAGTTGTTGACAGTGAGGAAGGATGTGGCAGGTTACAGCGGGATATAGATAAGCTGTAGAGCTGGGCAGAAAGGTGGCAAATGGAGTTCAATGTGGGTAAGTGTGAGGAGATTCACTTTGGTATGAGTAACAAAAAGATGGGGTACTGGGCTAACGGTTGGATACTTGCTAGTGTGGATGAGCAGAGGGATCTTGGTGTCCATGTACACAGATCTCTGAAAGTTGCCACCCAGGTAAATAGTGCGGTGAAGAAGGCATATGGCATACTGGCTTTTATTGGTAGAGGAATTGAGTTCCGGAGTCCTGAGGTCATGTTGCAGTTGTATAAGACTCTGGTGCGGCTGCATCTGGAGTATTGTGCGCAGTTTTGGTCGCCATACTATAGGAAGGATGTGGAGGCCCTGGAACGGGTGCAGAGGAGGTTTACCAGGATGTTGCCTGGTATGGTAGGAAGATCGTATGAGGAAAGGCTGAGGCACTTGGGGCTGTTTTCATTGGAGAAAAGAAGGTTTAGGGGTGACTTGATAGAGGTGTACAAGATGATTAGGGGGTTAGATAGGGTTGACCATGAGAACCTTTTTCCACGTATGGAGTCAGCTATTACAAGGGGGCATAGCTTTAAATTAAGGGGTGGTAGGTATAGGACAGATGTTAGGGGTAGATTCTTTACTCAGCGAGTCGTGAGTTCATGGAATGCCCTGCCAGTAGCAGTGGTGGACTCTCCCTCTTTATGGGCATTTAAACGGGCATTGGATAGGCATATGTAGGATAGTGGGCTCTTGTAGGTTAGGTGGGCTTGATCGGCGCAACATCGAGGGCCAAAGGGCCTGTACTGCGCTTTATTTTTCTATGTTCTATGTTCTAATATTGTACAGACAATCATTTGTCTTTCTTTGTGGCTGCCCTTCTGTCTTTCAATGAATTCTTGCAACTGCTCACTGCCAAATGTCAAGCTCCAATATTATTAGATAAATCTCTTGAGCATGGTAACAGAACTGGTGCCAGTGTCACAGATAGATAAGCATTTTTATTGAAGGTGGTAAACACAAACAATGCAAATCAATGCTTACGGGCAGAAGAGTGCCACCATTTCTTCCTCTTGTAAGCAACTATTTTACCTTCAATTGTATCTACATCCCAGACTCTTCCTCCCTTTAATACTTAATAAATATCAACTAATGAGATAGGAATCATACTTGGATGCTCTCATTTTTTCTCAGGGCTCACTTCCTGTACATTGCATGCCTCCTTGCTTTCTTCCAAAACGTGCAGGATATAGGAACTAGGAGGAGGAACAGGTTGTTCACCCCCATCAAGCTTGCTCTGCCATTCAAATAAATCAGAGCCAATCTTTGACTGGAACACACTGCATCATGCCCACATTACTTGATGAATTCATATCTCGAAATCTATCGATCACTGCTTTGAAGATGTTTAGGCTGGAGAATTCCAAAGATTCACCATATTCAACTGAAGAATTTCTCCCTTATCTCAGTCCTAAATAACCTACCTGTTCTTGTGAGGTTTAGGCTGGAGAATTCCAAAGATTCACCATATTCAACTGAAGAATTTCTCCCTTATCTCAGTCCTAAATAACCTACCTGTTCTTGTGAGACTGTCTGCTGGTTCTAGACCACACCCACTGGGGCATCATCCTTCCTGCAGCTACTCTGTGGATCTCGAAGAATTTTTAAGGTTTCACTGAGATCACTTCATATTTTTCTAATCTCCAGAGAATACAGGTCCAGTCTTCCCAATCTCTCCACTTCATACAATCCTTCTTTCCTTGGGAGTAATCTGGTGAGCCTTCATTGTACTCTGTGACAAACACATTCTCCTTACGGCATGAGCCCAAACTCTACACAATCTTCCAGATGCAGTTTCACAGGCTTGTTGTAACTGAAGACACTGTTATCACTGTTCTCAAATCCCCCTAAAATAAAGGCCAGCTGATTTAGGAAGAAAAATAATGATTGCTGTATCTGAATGTTTGCTTTCTTTAACTCATGAACAAGGACATCAGCCCCCTTTTACATCGATATTTCCCAATCCCTCCAGTTCAGAAGTACTCTGTCATTCTGAACAAAAATGGATAACTTCATATTTTCCATGTTATATTTAATCCGCTGTCTCTTTTATAATCACTCAACTTGTCTAAGGTCCAGGAAATCTCTTTGCATTCTTTTTACAGCTTGCATTCTCAATTTATTTCAGCAAAAAAAACTCAGAAATATTACATTTAGCCCCAGATGTGCTTGCACTGGACAGAGTGCAGAGGAGATTCACTAGGATGTTATCTGGGATGGAGTCTCTCAGTTATCAGAAGAAACTGGGTAGGTTAAGTTTGTTTTCCCTGGAGCAGAGGCGGCTGAGGGAGGATCTGATAATGAGAGGCACAGACCAAGGAGATTGTGAGAATCACTTCCCCAAGGCAGATGTGTCTGAGAGCAGGTGGCTTAAGTTTAAGTTGAGGAGCAAGAGGGATGTGAGACAATATGTTTTCACCCAGAGGATGGTAGATATGTGGAACATGCTGGCAGAGAGGGTGGTGGAGGCAGGTTCTCTTGCAACTTAAAATACCATGACTTAGTAGGCTATGGATCAAGTGCAAGTAAATGGGATTAGTCTAATTTGGTCAACTTAGATATGGTGGACTGAAGGGCTTATTCTATACTACATGACTCTGAAGTCCAAGAACTGATACTTGTGATAACACACTGGTCATGGTTTGCCAACCTGGGAATAAACCATTTCACCTTACTTTCTGTTTTCTGCCATCACCTTTGGAATTCTCTGGCCAAAAAGGTTGTGGGGTCTCAGACATTTGAGTATGTTCTATCCTTCTCTTCAACCCACACTCTGCTCCCAGCACATTGTCAAGCTACAATTCCATCCTTTGGCTGAGCAGTCATGTCTTTTGTCAGAAAATAAGTAAGGTTAATTCTCACTGGGAAAAATCCTAATGGATAGCTTGAATTTGGAGAATTAAACATCAGAATAAATCAGAGATGGGGTGAAATGGAGAGAATTTCAAAAATACAGCAACACAGCTACACCGAATGAATCACAGTTCCCAGCATGATCTGAATTGATGAGTGACAGAGTCGGTCAGTTCTTTAGTAAATGAGCAGTGTACTTTCCTTAGCTCAGGGGACAATTGGACAAATATTTACAGCAGATATTGATACACTTGTATTATTTCAGTGACAGAAAAGATCTGGAGGACCGAGACTGATATCCTCAGTTGTATATTTGTAACATACTACTGATCAGAAACTGGATGATCACAGGTTGATAGATGACTGCAGTCTCAAATACTCCTCCTTCTGTTGCAAATGGATTGTATCCCAATGGTTAAACTCATCTTATTAAAAAGATTCCAAGAATATGATTATTGTACCAGTAACATTCTAACTTCAGTGTATAAGCTATACCTTTATTATTTTTGTTTGGATGTGGATTGAAGTGGGAAAAGAACTACTTTAAAAGGAGGTTTGTATGAAGGTATTTCAGTTAGCATAATAACTAGTTGATTGGTCCATGGAAGTGATCAGTTTTTTTGATGACAACACTTTTCTGCCTGCCAAAAGATATATGATTGGCTCCCAGGTAACTAAACAGCTTGTGCGTGAGAGTTTTTGAGCAAAACTCATGGCCCTGTAGAGAGGAAGGTGCTGTCCTTTCCTCTGCTGTAAAAAACATAGCAAGCCTGAGGAAAGTCAGTTCATTTTCTCTGATCAGTTGTCGTAAGCAGTTGCTCTTAACCAAAAAATCAGTGACTTCATAAGCACAAACCAACTGCCCTTTGTTTCCTGATAGCAAGTCGAAATATCTCAAGGAGGAAGATCAAAAAGCAGCAACATCTCATAAGCCAAAAGTATCAGCTCAACAAACTGAGCAGGGTCTGCCTTTCCAGTCTTTTCCTCTGCCCATAACACCCATTTTCTTTTAGTCACTTTCTGTGTAACGGGAGTTTTATAAACCGGTTAGAGGTTTAAATGGTAGAGTTGTATGTCAGTTGTTAATTAGCAATTCTCATTAAGTTCAGAAACCTGATCTATGCTGGCTCCAAAAGACTAGGAAATTAAGGAATTTTGTGTACTCTTATAAAATCTTTAACTCCTGTAGTGGTGATTGATGTCCAACGGACCTCCCTCCCACCCCAGTGAAGTGTGATATCAATTCTAACTGAGAGCTGGTCATGTAACTTGAGATTCCATCTCTGAATAGTGCTCACCACAAAGAATAGGCAGCTCTACACCATCCAGTTTTGTGAATTCTACTAATCATTTTGAACGACAATCATGCTACCATTTTTGCAAGGTTTGCAGCTCAGGTTGAGGTTTGGTGTGTAGGGTTGCTCGTTGAGCTGTAGGTTTGATATCCAGACGTTTCATTACCTGGCTAGGTAACATCATCAGTGGCGACCTCCAAGTGAAGCGAAGCTGTTGTCTCCTGCTTTCTATTTATATCTTTCTCCTGGATGGGGTTCCTGGGGTTTGTGGTGATGTCATTTCCTGTTCACTTTCTGAGGGGTTGATAGATGGCATCTAGATCTATGCGTTTGTTTATGGCGTTGTGGTTGGAGTGCCAGGCCCCTAGGAATTGTCTGGCATGTCTTTGCTTAGCAGGATAGATGTGTTGTCCCAGTCGAAATGGTGTTTTTTTTCATCCGTGTGTAGGGCTACGTGGGAGAGAGGGTCGTGTCTTTTTGTGGCTAGCTGGGGTTCATGCACCCTGGTGGCTAACTTTCTTCCTGTTTGTCCTATGTAGTGTTTGTGGCAGTCCTTGCATGGAATTTTGTAGATGACATTGGTTTTGTCCATGGTTGTACTGGGTCTTTTAAGTTCGTTTGTTAGAAATAACATACTTAAAAGACCCAGTACAACCCATGGATAGGAACAGGAAAGGAGGATAGAAAGATATTGTCAGGGCACAGATACTTACTGAAACTGTGTTGCTGCTGTGAATGACACTGTTTTTATGATCATGAATCATAGAATCACTACAGGGTGGAAGCAGGTCATCAGCCCTTCAAGTCCATGCCAACCTTCCAAACAGCATCCTATCCGTAAAATCATAATTGATCCTAAAACAATTTCCCATATTCCATCATTAAGAAATTTTGGAGATAACACCTTCATCAATTGCTTGAGTTTATTCAGAATTGGCCTCAAAGATGCCTTGAGAAAATACATCTGATGATGCTTTCAATCAGAACAGTGACTTAATTGAAAACAATTAAGTCGGCAAAATCAGGTGTTACCTTATAAGGAATAAGGAAGGACTGCAGATGCTGGAGATCAGAGCTGAAAAATGTGTTGCTGGAAAAGCGCGGCAGGTCAGGCAGCATCCAAGGAGCAGGAGAATCGATGTTTCGGGCATGAGCCCTTCTTCAGGAATGAGGAAAGTGTGTCCAGCAGGCTAAGATAAAAGGTAGGGAGGAGGGACTTGGGGGAGGGGTGTTGGAAATGCGATAGGTGGAAGGAGGTCAAGGTGAGGGTAATAGGCCATAGTGGGGGTGGGGACAGAGAGGTCAAGAAAAAGATTGCAGGTTAGGAAGGCGGTGCTGAGTTTGAGGGATTTGACTGAAACAAGGTGGGGGGAGGGGAAATGAGGAAACTGGAGAAATCTGAGTTCATCCCTTGTGGTTGGAGGGTTCCTAGGTGGAAGATGAGGCGCTCTTCCTCCAGCCGTCGTGTTGCTATGGTCTGGCGATGGAGGAGTCCAAGGACCTGCATGTCCTTGGTGGAGTGGGAGGGGGAGTTGAAGTGTTGAGCTACGGGGTGGTTGGGTTGGTTGGTCTGGGTGTCCCAGAGGTGTTCTCTGAACCGTTCCGCAAATGTCGGCCTGTCTCCCCAATATAGAGGAGGCCACATCAGGTGCAGCGGATGCAGTAAATGATGTGTGTGGAGGTGCAGGTGAATTTGTGGTGGATATGGAAGGATCCCTTGGGGCCTTGGAGGGAAGTAAGAGGGGAGAAAGCGTGGGCGCAGGTTTTGCATTTCTTGTGGTTGCAGGGGAAGGTGCGGGAGTGGAGGTTGGGTTGGTGGGGGGTCTGGACCTGACGAGGGAGTCAAGGAGGGAGTGGTCTTTTCGGAACACTGATAGGGGAGGGAAGGGAAATATATCCATGGTGGTGGGGTCCGTTTGGAGGTGGTGGAAATGACGACGGATAATACGATGCATATGGAGGTTGGTGGGGTGGTAGGTGAGGACCAGTGGGGTTCTGTCCTAGTGGCGATTGGAGGGGCGGGGCTCAAGGGCGGAGGAGTGGGAAGTGGAGGAGATGCGGTGGAGGGCATCGTCGATCACGTCTGGGGGAAAATTGCGGTCTTTTAAGAAGGAGGCCATCTGGGTTGTACGGTTTTGGAACTGGTCCTCCTGGGAAGGAATTGGGAATATGGGATTGCGTTTTTACAGGGGGCAGGGTGGGAGGAGGTGTAGTCTAGGTAGCTGTGGGAGTCAGTCGGTTTATAGTAAATGACGGTGTTGATTCGGTCGCCTGAAATAGAAATGGAAAGGTTGAGGAATGGGAGGGAGGAGTCTGAGACTCCTGGTCCAGGTGAATTTGAGGTCGGGGTGGAAGGTGTTGGTAAAGTGGATGATGGAGGAGGTGGAGGGCGTGGGTGGTGTCCCAAACGTAGGTGGGGAGTTCTTGTATTAAGGGGGAACAGGACCGTGTCGAGGTAAGCAGAGATGAGTTCGGTGGGGCAGGAGAAGGCTGAGACAATGGGCCGGCTGGGGCAGTCAGGTTTGTGGATTTTGGGCAGGAGGTAGGAACAGGCGGTGCGGAGGATCCAGAAGGAGGTCTGTTGCTGACACCCGCATGGGCCCCAGCTATGCCTGCCTCTTCGTAGGATATGTGGAACAGTCCCAACAAATCCGAAGCCTCCAGCAGCAGAGCTCCCTCCGGATTCTCCGCTCCACACTTGCAGCCATGCACCGCTACCTACATTCCCTGCAATTAGCCCTACCCCAGCTCAGGACAACACTCTCACAGATCTGCAAAGGACCTCTACTGTTCTTCATCCACAGAAGAATCCATTCACTAAACAAACAGTTCTTCCTAGCCATATTGGAAATCAAAGACAGTAAGTACCAAAACCTTTCATGTACTTACCCCCACATTCTGGGTTCCTCAACTGTTCCAGAATCTTCCATCGGCCTCCGAAATCACTCCGGTGCCATTAACCACGCGGCCGCTGCAGCGACCACAGCAGCAACCGCCGCCGTGAACCATGACGTCACTTCCACCCCCACCGACCTCGCAGCCTCCGCGATCGCCGCCCAGACAACCACCTCCACGATCGCCAGGAAGACCATCACCGAGAGATTCGCGGCCTCCGCGGGGTCCACGGCTATCGGGAATAACACCGTTTCTATAGTCGCCACAGTTACTTCCGCCCCCAGTGACATCACTAACCTGCGTCTCCGCCCCCCACGCCGACCTCCATCACCATGCCTAACCCCGCCCCCCACGCCGATCTCCATCACCATGCCTAACCCAGCCCCCACACCGATCTCCGCCTGTACGCCTAACCCCGCCCCAACGCCGATCTCCATCCCTGCCCCCACGCCCAACCCTGCCCCCACTCCCAGCTCCAGCCCCACACCAGGTCCTAGCTCCCAGCCCTGCCATGTTTTCACCATCCCTCCAGAACTATCCCTCTCTGAGGATGAAAGATCAGTCCTCAGCAGAGGCTCACCTTCATTCCCCTACGCTCTCGGATTAACGAGTTCAACACACAGCGAGACGTCGAACAATTCTTCCGCCGCCTTCATCTCCGCGCCTACTTCTTCAACCAGGATTCTCCCCCACCCTCTGACGACCCCTCTTCCACCTCCAACACACCCCATCCACCTGGACACCCCGTGCTGGCCTCTTACCCGCCCTCGATCTCTTCATAGCCAACTGCCGCCGTGACATTAACCGCCTCAACCTCTCCAAACCTCTCACCTACTCCTACTCCAACCTCTCACCCTCGGAACGTGCAGCCCTCCACTCCCTCCATTTCAACCCCAACCTCACTATCAAACCGGCAGACAAGGGAGGTGCGGTGGTAGTTTGGCGCACCGACCTTTACACCGCTGAGGCTAAACGCCAGCTTGCGGACACCACCTCCTACTGCCCCCTTGACCATGGCCCCACCTCCCACCACCAAACCATCATCTCCCAGACCATCCATAACCTCATCACCTCAGGGGATCTCCCATCCAGCGCCTCCAACCTCATAGTCCCACAACCCTGCACTGCCCGTTTCTACCTCCTGCCCAAAATCCACAAACCTGACTGCCCCGGCCAACCCATTGTCTCAGCCTTCTCCTGCCCCACCGAACCCATCTCTGCATACCTCAACACGGTCCTGTCCCCCTTAGTCCAAGACGTCCCCACCTACGTTCGGGACACCACCCACGTCCTCCACCTCCTCCATGATTTTCACTTCCCCGGTCCCCAACGCCTTATCTTCACCATGGACATCCAGTCCCTGTACACCTCCATCCCCCATCACGATGAACTCAAAGCCCTCCGCTTCTTCCTTTCCCGCCGTACCAACCAATACCCTTCCACTGACACCCTCCTTCGACTGACTGAACTGGTCCTCACCCTGAACAACTTCTCTTTCCAATCCTCCCACTTCCTCCAAACCAAAGGAGTAGCCATGGGCACCCGCATGGGCCCCAGCTATGCCTGCCTCTTTGTAGGATATGTGGAACAGTCCATCTTCTGCAGCTACATTGGCACCACCCCCCACCTTTTCCTCCGCTACATCAATGACTGTATCGGTGCTGCCTCGTGCTCCCACGAGGAGGTTGAAAAGTTCATCTACTTTACCAACACCTTCCACCCCGACCTCAAATTCACCTGGACCAGGAGTCTCAGACTCCTCCCTCCCCTTCCTAGACCTTTCCATTTCTATCTCGGGCGATCGAATCAACACGGACATTTACTATAAACCGACTGACTCCCACAGCTACCTAGACTACACCTCCTCCCACCCTGCCCCCTGCAAAAACGTAATCCCATATTCCCAATTCCTTCGTCTCCGCCGCATCTGCTCCCAGGAGGACCAGTTCCAAAACCGTACAACCCAGTTGGCCTCCTTCTTCTTCACCCCCCCACCTTTTCCGCATTTTCCCCCCAGACGTGATCGACGATGCCCTTCACCGCATCTCCTCCACTTCCCACTCCTCTGCCCTTGAGCCCCGCCCCTCCAATCGCCACCAGGACAGAACCCCACTGGTCCTCACCTACCACCCCACCAACCTCCATGTACAGCGTATCATCCGTCGTCCTTTCTGTCACCTCAAAACGGCCCCCACAACCATGGATATATTTCCCTCCCCTCCCCAATCAGCATTCCAAAAAGACCACTCCCTCCATGACTCCCTCGTCAGGTTCACAACCCCCACCAACCCAACATCCACTCCCGGCACCTTCCCCTGCAACCGCAAGAAACTTGCGCCCACACTTCCCCCCTTACTTCCCTCCAAGGCACCAAGGGATCCTTCCATATCCGCCACAAATTCACCTGCACCTCCACACACATCATTTACTGCATCCGATGCACCCGATGTGGCCTCCTCTATATTGGGGAGACAGGCCGCCTACTTGCAGATCATTTCAGAGAACACGTCTGAGACACCCGGACCAACCAACCCAACCACCCTGTGGCTCAACACTTCAACTCCCCCTCCCACTCCACCAAGGACATGTAGGTCCTTGGACTCCTCCATCGCCAGACCATAACAACACGATGGTTGGAGGAAGAGCGTCTCATCTTCCGCCTAGGAACCCTCCAACCACAAGGTATGAACTCAGATTTCTCCAGTTTCCTCATTTCCCCTCCCCCCACCTTGTCTCAGTCAAATCCCTCAAACTCAGCACTGCCTTCCTAACCTGCAATCTCTTCCTGACCTCTCCGCCCCCACCCCACTCCGGCCTATCACCCTCACCTTAACCTCCTTCCACCTATTGCATTTCCAAAGTCTCTCCCCCAAGTCCTGCCTCCCTACCTTTTATCTTAGCCTGCTGGGCACACTTTCCTCATTCCTGAAGAAGGGCTCATGCCCGAAACGTCGATTCTCCTGCTCCTTGGATGCTGCCTGACCTGCTGCACTTTTCCAGCAACACATTTTCTGCAGTTACCTTATAAGGCACAGTCATAGCAAGGGAAAGGGTACAAAGGAAAGACTGGTAAACAATTCACCGCTGCAGGTATGTTGAGCAGATTGGTCACCTGCTCCAGACCATGTGCCAGGTGAAATGAGACAGACCTTGGTTTGCAAGATCTCAAAGCATCAGTGTCATGATGAGATTGTACAATTGTTAGCACAATAAAACTACACCATATCAAGTGGAACGGTACCCAAGCAGTCGTGTGCTATTATTAGCTAGGCCAGAACCTTTAAACACCCTAAGAGGGCTTTACAGCACATTTAAGAATGTGTGCACAATTAGATTGCATTTGTAACACACAATAGACCTTTTGGTCTCTTCTAATAATGTGAGTCTTAATTCATAGGCAGTTCAGAATTAGAGCCCTAAACATTGAGAAATCAGTGCACATTGTCTGCTTTAGGTTTAATCAGGCCACTGCAAGGCTGACAGATTTTAATATCATACCAAAATGGGTGAAGTTTCATACTTACTGATTTGAGATTAGCATGATACCTTGATGTGTCGCACATTACGCAATATCCAATTAGTCTGTCTCCAGGGTATAAGAAAGTTGGTTCCGCTGGTGAAAGGAGTACCTCAGTTGTTGAAGGAAAGAACCACTCTATGGTGATATCACTGAGAACAGGGGCCATTGCTTTCTTCAGTGATTTTATCATCTACCAAAACAGAAAATTAGTTAATTATTCTCTGTCTAATTTGTACATCGAATCCTGGAAATGAAAAAGCTCTATCTCATTCCTATTTGACACTGATGCTAAAGTCATGACAGGGAGAGACAACCAGGTAACCACCAGATAATTCCAGTCAGGCATTTTAACAAGGCTAGAGCTCAGATGGGAAAATTGTTAGAACCGTTGTTAGTCTTTTCTTCAGTCTGTATTTTTTCACAAATTGATTGTGTTTTAAATACCTACTGTCATTGTTAGAAATCATTTACAACAATTAAATTTAATTTTAACCAGAATAAATGTAATTTTTAGTTTGTGAAGCTGAAATCTGATTTGGCTGAATCTCCAACTTATTATTTCCATGTTTAGTCAATAACAGTTGAACCATTCTCAGTAAATGTCTTTAAAATATTTATTTTGTACCTTTGGCTGTAACCTTTCCCCTTCTGCGAGAAATTCTGCTGCTCCTTTGGAAGCAGAGGCTAATCCCTGAACCAATCTTCTGCAAGTACTCTGTCCAATTCCAAAAGTATAGCACCTGTGGTCAAAAGGTAGTGAGGGACTTATTTGCAAAAGTATATTCTGTCATACAGAAAATACACTGGGCTAGGTCTTTCCATTCTCTTCCAATCTCTCTGCCAGAAATAGAAATGGAACAAGAATGAAAGATCCAGTGAGTGTTCCACATTCCTAACTACCCAAATACAACATTCCCAAAAACAAAATCAAGTGTATTAATTTGCCATTATCAGTATTCTGAACTGATAAATTCACATATAATTAATTAATATTAGGTTAAAATGAAATTATTACTTTTAAAGGTATAAACTCTTTCAACATAAGAAGCTGATCTTGCAATGTATCTGTTTGTTTTAAATTGCAGCATTTAATTAATTGTCCACTTTTGAGCAATTACTTGAATGCCCGGGCTAATGTGTGCTGTATTTTTACTGAAATAAAGTAGATTTTCTGATGTTATCATATTGCTGAAAACAATTTGACAACACTTCAAAAGTATTTCAGACTGAATGGCTGGAAACTGTGCAGTCCCAGGATAGAAGCAAGGATTAGCACTACAGTCAGATGCTAAACAGTCTTTATCTTTGAGTCCCAGGACTGAGTAGGGGGTTTTGCATGGGAGGAAGTTGAGAGAGCCAGGAGGGGGTGTGGAGATGGAGAGAGGGTCTTTAATTGAGAGGCTGGCAGAGAGAGTAGCTACTGGGTAGACCTTGAGAGAAAATGTCCAGTGTGGAGCGTGAGTCATTGAGGGGATACCTGCCCAAGGCCCAAGCAGACTAAACTGCTCAGCTTCTGCTCCTGAACTCTTCCCATCAGCTGCAATTATTGGCCACTTGAGGGCCTTTACTGGAGTGAACATAGACAAGTTGCCATAGCCCCTCTCAATACAAACAATATTGGAGACAAATTGGTGAAAATGGGGAGCAGCCACTTAGAGAATTACACCAATCCTGGCACCCCAAATGCAAAGCCCTCAATCAGGAAATGAAGAATTCTGTCCTATTTTTCTCTCTTATTAACATCACCTAGAGTCAAATGTTGGGAATGTGATGGTAAAACCATTTCAGGTCGATTCAGTGCTTCTGCTGTTTGGACGAGGAACAGAAAATTATGGCCAGGAATTCCCAAGTATGGGAAAGGTCACTGACGCTAGTCAGAGTATCTGCTTTTTGAAGATGTATTCAACATAATTTTGACCACTGTGGGTCCAGACTCGGGAGGGCTGACCACCTGTTTCAGGCAAGTAGACATTGGGCTTGTTGAAGATGGCTAATGGAGGCCATATAGGACTTTTCAGTCAATTTCCTGATGCAGTGGAAGATCCGTTCAACTGCCTTGAGGCAACTAACAAGTGATAGTCAGAATGGCATGCCATTCCTGACAGCATATCTAATCCTGAGCCTGCCTGTGTGGGGGCACAACCAAAACCCATCCTGTGAATATACTCCCCCAACTCCTCCACACAGTAGCCTGATTCTATTTTACGTTTATTTTATTGAGATTTTTAAACAGACTGTCTCAGAAGGCACTGGCTTCATAAGCATTGCCCACAGTTAATAAGGTTGTATCCAGTGAAAGGGGAAACTTTAGAGGGTAGGCAAATGTGGAAACAAGGCAAACTGTGACATCTTGTGGGTAGAATCATACAGTGTGGCATAGTCCATTCAACCCAACACATCCACACTGACCCTCCAAAGAGTAACACACCCAGGCCTATTCTTCTGGGTACCACTGATGTGTGCAGGACACAACCCTCTTTCTTCCTGCCCTTTCCATTTGGCACAGAAAGTAGCCTGCCCACCACCCCCTATCAGCCAAATGGCACAATCCCAGGTCAATGGAATTGTCAACATGTGTCACTGACTGTTCATTATACATTTCAATATGGCAGGAGAGCTGCTAATTTTGGCACCTGTCTACCTTGTGTATTGTGAAGGCGATTTTAGGGTGGCTGCAAAGATGGTGGGTTAGGCAGCTAATCTATTTTGCATGCTTGCTCAGGGACCAATAAACCCAGGTCAATGTACCACAGGCTGGATGTGAATCACTGTTTTATTCATGACACCTTTGGTTAAATTCTGCATTATCTTTGGAAACTTTGTCATTAATGAGAAAATGAGGCTTGAGACAATGGGGAGAATCTTCTCAGGAATTCTGGGTTTGGTGGTGGCTGTGGAAGTGAACGGCTATCTTGCACTATCACCCAGTCAGCAGCTCATTACATATGCATGCATTAGAAGCAAGACAAGTATGTGGCAGGAGTTTCAGGAAGTCAATGCCACTCCATTATTTTTCCAGATCAAAAGGTGATGCTCCAGATCTAAAGAAACTCCTCATGCATACTCTCTGCAAGACAGGAACTTTCTGGGAGACTGAATGAATGGTGCAGTGAGCTTTCTGGCCCTTTCACCCTGTCTTCTCAGCCACACTTCCACTCGTGGGCAACCTCCTTGATCAGGCCCATTGTGCATTCACTCATCCTCTGTGTGTTTAGCCAATGGCCAGCTAACCCCAATCATGGCCTGATGCAGACAGCCCAAAAAAGGACAGGTAGCAACAACTCACTCCACACCCAGCTGGTTCACCACCTCATTAGGAAAAGGAGGAAGCCATTCAGCCCTTCCAGCCCACTCTGCAAATCAAATAAATCATGACACCTTCCCTTGATGCTTTTAATCTGGAAAAAACTCTCTTTCCTGCAAGTTAGCATTTATTGTTTTCTGCACAATAACAGCCACATCTCTCTGCACAGTGCGTTCTTTGCAGTCTCCATTAAAATAATAGTGTGCTTTTAGATTTTGCATACCAAAGTGCATGACTCATTTTCCTACATTAAACTCCACCACTTTGAGATATCTATATCCTGAAATAACTGAACAGAGGCTGGTATTCCTTCACTTATTGATACAGACAGTATAAGAACTCTGACCAGCTAGCTCAGAGCCAGTCCCTGGGTGAGGAGACTGAGACACCTGTTTTTCATATTTCATTAACCAGTACAAATTACAAACACAGTTAACATTAACTGTATACAAGTAACATCAATTTACAGGGGAAAGGGGCAGCAAAGCCAGACCCCAAACCCTACCATTCAATCAATTCACAGGGAAACGAGGACAAACCTCAAATCCCACCTTACATCAATCAAGAAAGAAACTGTAAACAATCACATACAGACAGTCCGATAAACTGAACAATAAAACAGTGCGTATATCACAGACCCCTGGCAACCCAGCAAACCACCCATCCCTCCCACCTTCCGGCCACTCAAAAGGCACCCTGCCCCTTCGCCCCTTCACCCCTTCCAGCTCTCAGTCTGCCCTGACACACCCTCTGACCACCTCTAGGACATCTCGTCCCAATTACTCCTTCTCAGGATGACAGCGCCTCAGAACAGCCTACCCACTCTCCGGCTTTCGTGATGACCTATAAGCCTCCCAGCTCAGTGAGACTTGCCAGACTCAGAGACAAGACAGTGCAGGTGATAAACCCAACAAGTAACAAGATACAATTACCAACAAACAGTCCTTTCTGGTACAGAGTCCATTCGCAGGAAAAGAGTCCACTCCAGTCTGCAGAATGCACTGTCAGAAAAAAAGAGTCCACAACCAAAGGCAGAGTCCACTCCTGAAGGCAGTAAATACACATCCCACAGCACATACTTGGTGTTCAGTCTCCATAGAGGCCTAGTTTATCCATAGAGAACCAGGCCCCCTCAGGTAAATCTTTTTTGCATCCCCTCTGTGGCAATAAGGAGACCAAAACTACATACAATACTCTCAGTGAGATTCAACCAAGTTCCTATACGATTGTAGCAAGTCTTCTGAATTTAACTAACTACTCCTGAACTTAAATCCTCTTCCAACAATGATTAATATTCCATTAGCTCACTGCACCAAAGCCTATAGGACACCCTGGTCCCTTTGCACCAACTACACTTTGCAACCTCTCACCATTTAAGAATTACTGTCCACATATGTTCTTCCTTTAACTTCACATTTTTTTACATTACGTCCCATCTTGTCTATTTACTAAGCTTATCCAATCCTGAAAATGTTTTATATCTTTCTCCCCACACACATTTTACTGAGCTTTGTATTACCTGCAAATTTGGAAATATTATATTTGATCTCTACATCCAAATCATCGATTTGTATCGTGAACAGCTGAGGCCCAAATACTGATTTTACAGTGCTCCACTAGTCAGTCTGTTAAAGCAAGAATGACCCATTTAGTTCAACTCTCCTTTTTCTCTGTTAGACAGTCATTAATCCAGCGAGGTTTGAGAAGATTTGTAGCTCAGGTGGAGGTTCTGGATGTAGGTTTGCTCACTGAGCTGGAAGGTTCATTTCTAGACGTTTCGTCACCCTACTAGGTAACATCTTCAGTGAGCCTCCGGGCGAAGCACTGCTGATAATTCCTGCTTTCTATTTATATATACCAGCAGTGCTTTGCCCGGAGGCCCACTGAAGATGTTACCTAGTAGGGTGACGAAACATCTGGAAATTAATCTTTCAACTCATGGAGCAAACCTACATCTCGAGTCATTAATCCATGCCAGTACATTACCTCCAGTACCACTTGCTTTAATTTCTCTAATCAACCTGTTGTGGAGGACCTTATCAAAAGCCTTTTGAAAATACAAAAGATGGTACCTCCGTTAATTCTTTTGTTGTTAATTTTGTTAGTTAAAATCCCCAAAAATCTTCAACGTTTGTCAAACACAATTTCCTATTTGCAAATCCATGCTGAAAATATCCAATCAGATAACCTCTATCCAAGTGCCAATTTAAAATGTCCTTAGTGATAGATTTGAGCACATTTTCTGTGACTGATGAGACTAATAGGCCTGTAGCTCTCTATTTTCTCTTTTGCTCCTTTCTTGAATAGTGGCATTTGCAAGCATCCAAACTGTGGGAATATGATATTTTTAAGATAATCACAATGCTTCAATAACTGTAACCACTTCCTTCAACACTCCAATATGTAGACTGTAAAGTTCTGGAGATTTATCAACTTTCAGCGCCATTACTTTCTTCAATGTAACCTTCTTATTGATAATAATTGCCTTCAACTCCCCATTCTCCATAATCATTCTAATTCTGAGAGATTTCTTGTATCTTCATTGGTGAAAATAGACAAAATAATATGGAGTCATAGAGTCATAGAGATGTACAGCATGGAAACAGACCCTTCAGTCTAACCTGTGCTGACCAGATATCCCAACCCAGTCTAGTCCCACCTGCCAGCACTCGGCCCATATCCTTCCAAATGTTGCAATTGTACCAACCTCCACCACTTCCTCTGGCAGCTCAATAATTTAGCTTACCTTTCATTTCTCTCTCTGTTATTACAAATAGTTCTACTAGAATGCATTAATATTCTATATTTTCTTCACATGTTCTTCGTCCTACCTTAGATATGTTATCTAATTTGTCATCTAGATAGCTGGAAAAAGTATTCTTATTTTATATTGCGACTCATGGAGCAGGGGAACACGGTGATGGTTCACTTTTCCAGACTCCATCATAAAGAGGGCAGATTTCCATAAAAAGAAAGTTTTTGGACATCCTTGAAGCCTATGTTCTAGCACGTTGCACTCCCTCTATAGCCAGGACATCCTTCCTCAGATAAAGGGATCAAAAGGACTACAATACTCCAGATCTGCTCTCACCAAGGCCGTGTACAATTGCAGCAAGACACCCCGGTCCTGTACTCAAATCCTCTCGCTATGAAAACCAACATACCATTTGTCTTTTTCACCATCTGCTATACCTGCATGCTTACTTTCAGTGACTGTTGTATAAGGCACCGAGGTCTCATTACACCTTCCCCTTTGCCAATCTATCATCACTCAGATAATAATCTGTCTTCTGTTTACACTCCCAGTGGATCATGTTATATTTAACCACAATATATTGCATTTGCTTGTCCAAATCACACTGAAGTATTTCTGCATCCTCCTCACTGTTTACCCTCCTACCCAACTTTGTGTCACGTGCAAAATTAGAGATATTACATTCAGTTCCCTCATTTAAATCATTAATATAGATTATGAATTGGTGGGGTCCATGGACTGATTCATGCTGTGCCCCACTAGCCATTTGACAGCAGCAGTAAAGAACATTGCAATTATTCTAAAATTCTTGGTTTCTTATGCATCTTCTCTGTTGTTTTTGTGAGAACTGGAGCAGTTTCTTTGAGAGAACAGCAAAAGAGCGAAAGAGAGAAAGACAGAGAGAAAAAGTAATGGTGATTCCAACTTCCATTTCAGAAATTTCAAAAAGTTCTCAAACTCCCTTGAAATATTGGTTCCAGTTTACATTTCCAAAAGGTTTGTTTGGGTAGGTCAATCTATGATGACCATAGTGTCCATGCCCAGTACTCTGCACACATTTTCCTCAGGACTAAGAACAATGAACAATACAGCATAAGATTAGGCTCTTTGACCCACCAGCGCTGTGTGAATATATGATACCTTTCCAAACTAAACATACCCCAGCCTCTAAGCAGTCCATATCCTCTACTCCCTACCTCTTAAATGTTGCTATTGTATCCATCTCCTCCGACAGCACATTTCAGGCACTTACCATCTTCTATGCAAAAACTCGGCCTTTCACAACTCCTTTAAACTTTCCCACTTTTACCTAAAACCCACGTCCCCCAGTAACTGACTTTTCTGGGAAACAGACTCTGACTATCCATTCGATCTATGCCTCTCAATTTTATAAAATTCTATCAGGTCACCCCTCAGCCTCTGACATTCAAATGAAAACAAACAAAAAGTTTCTCCAATCACTCCTCATAGCTAATGCCCTCTAAACCAGGAAACGATTGGTTTGGCTGGTAAACATCCTGGTACCTGCAGCTCATTTCTGTACACTCTCCAAAGTTTTCACATCTACAGTGGTCTGGAAAACAAAAATGTTGCTTAACTAAAGCTCTATGCAGTTGCAATATGACTTGCCAATTTTGATATTGTATAGCCTGAGTATTCCTTGGTGACCACTTATCCACTTGCATTGCACTTTCAGGGAACTGTGAACCTATACATCTAGAACCCTCTGTATATTGATCTAAGATATTTGCCATTTACTGTACACTTCCCTCCTGCATTAGACATTCAAGCCACATGCCATGAGGGATCTCGTTAAAGGCCTTGCTAAAGTTCATGTCGACAACATCCATCGCTCTGCCTTCAATCATCTTTGTCACTTCCTCAAGAAACTCAATCAAATTTGTAAGATACGATCTCCCCTGCACAAACCCATACTATCAATCAATAATGAGTCAACATTTTTCCAAATGCGAGCAAATCCTGTACCTAAGAATCTTCTCCAATAACTTCCTTACCGCTGACATAAGGCTCACTGGTCTGTAGTTACCCGGATTATCCCTGTTGCCCTTATTACACAAAGGAACAATGCTGGCTGTTCTCTCGTCCTCTGTGACCTCTCCTGTGTCTAAAGAGGATACAAAGATTCCCAAGTCCCCAGCAATTTCTTCACCTGCCTCCCATCAGGTACAGGAGACTTGTTGACTTTCATGCTTTTCAAAACACCCAATACCACCTCCTTTTTTTATAATAACATGATCTAGAATATATATCTTCAAGAATAGATGTTAATAGATTTTATTGGATCTGGATTATTGCAAGTGTCTCTTTTTAAAAGCACCTCTACACTCAAACCTGAGGATGATTTTTTTTATTCTGTCACTCAATTTTGTGGTGACTTGACATTTTAAACAGTTTTCCCAACTTAAATAATATTAAATAGTTTTAAAAATATCTCCAAGACCATTAAAGGGTGTGGTTTTGTGGCGATGTTACTTCAAAGCTTTGATCCAGCAGGTTTCGAAGGAACTGTTACCAGATCAGACAAGTTTGCTCCTTTATGAGACACAATTGCTCTCTAGCAGTTCCAGTAGGGTTTGTCTTCTTCATCATTGTCATAATATGACAAATAATTAATTCATCCCACCCTTTCCCCCCCAACCCTTGCCCATTCCATTCGATGGGTACATCAGTTTGAGATTTCTCTGATCATTGACATATCAAGATTTTCAAAACATTGTCTGGTGGGCGGCACAGTGGCACAGTGGTTAGCACTGCTGCCTCACAGCATCAAAGACCCGGGTTCAATTCCTGCCTCAGGTGACTGTCTGGGTGGAGTTTGCGCATTCTCCCTGTGTCTGCGTGGGTTGGTGTGGACTTGTTAGGCCGAAGGGCCTGTCTCTACACTAAGTAGTCTCATCTAATCAAACTAAGATGAATGCTCGAATTGATCCATGAGGAAATAGTGGAAGGGTCTGCTGAGAGGAGATATATATGGAACTTAAATTTCAGCAAGAGCCAGTCAGAGTGAAAGGCCTATTGCTGTACTGTAAAATTCTAGCTATTTCTAGTTAGAGTTTCAATGAAAACTTATTTTACAAATAAAAACAATGCCTCCACTTTAGCTTAGCAGCTGTGTGGAACTGAAGTTTCTAAATGATAATTTTTATATAAATCTGCACCATTTAAAAAGAAAGGCAACAGAACAGAAAGATTGATGTTTTTTACCTGCTTGTACGTGCATGATTCCGGATTAACTCTATCACTCGTCCAGTGTTACTGACAGAGCCATCCGTCAGGATAAACAGCAGCCGTGGGTGCTCTCTCTGAATTGGTTGGTGGAAGATCCAATTCAGAGGTGCTAGTAAATTTGTTCCTCCCATGTCAGCCCGGAGTTTCCTGATATAGTCACAGCCTACAGCCAGTGTCTCCTGCAAAGATTTATTTTAAACCATTGTAATTAGGAGCTATGGATTTTAACATTTCTGTTTATGTTTTATTTACTGTCAAAGGTCTATTCAAACAGTTAGTGTTTTCTGAATCAATTATTATTCCCATAGCTGCGAAGTAAGGCATGGAACCAGTGAAACTCATCTGGAGTATAACAGACAGAGTAAACATAGAAAAGTAGATAGGAGCAGGAGGTGGCCATTTAGCCCTTTGAGCTTGCTCCACTATTCATCATGATCATGGCTGAACGTCCAATTCAACAGCCTAATCCTGCTTTCTCCCATTTGACCCAATTCTCCTCGAGTGCTATATCTAGCCGCCTCTTGAATAGAGAGTACCAGAGTAATTCCGAATATTGCAGGGAGGGGACCAGAGCAGATCAACCGTGATGTCTTTGAGAATTTGAATTGGAGGAGGTTTTTGATTTTGAATTGTGTTGGAGGGCAGTTAGCAGAAGTGGTGTTCTACTGATTGTACTGATTATACTGACTATACCGATCATACTAACTATACCGATTATACTGACTATGCAGACAGTAAAGAGATCCCTTGTGGCCGTTCCCCTCGATCACAAGTACAGTATACCATTTTGGATACTGTTGGGGGGTACAATCTACCAGGGATAAGCCATGGGGTACAGGTCTCTGGCACAGAATCTGTCCTGCTGCTCAGAAGGGAAGGTGGGGGAGTTTGGGGGAGTGTGGGGGGCGGAAGTGGAAGAGGAGCAGAGCATTAGTCACTGGGGACTCCATAGTTAGAGGGACAGATAGGAGGTGATGTGGGAACAAGAGAGACGTGCGATTGGTATGATGCCTCCTGGTTGCCAGGGTCTGAGATGTCTTGGATCGTGTTTTCAGGATCCTTGAGGGGGAGGGGGAGCAGCCCCAAGCTGCGGTCCACATTGGCACTAACGATATAGTTTAGGAAAAGGGATGGAGATTTAAGGCAGAAATTCAAGGAGCTAGGATGGAAGCTGAGTTGTTATCTCTGGTTTGTTACCCGTGCTACATGCTAGTGAGGTGAGGAATAGGGATAGTGAGGAGTTGAACACGTAGCTACAGGGATGGTGCAGGAGGGAAGGTTTCAGGTGCCTGGATAATTGGGGCTGATTCTGGGTTAGGTGGAACCTCTACAAACCGGAGGGGTACTAATATCCTGGGGGGAATTTGCTACTACTCCTTGAAAGGGTTTAAATTAATTCAGCAAGGGGATGGGAACCTAAATTGTAGCTCCAGTATACAGGAGGTTGAAAGTAGTGAGATCATAACCAAGGTTTCAAGGTCACAGGAGTATACCGGCAGGCAGAAAGGTGTTTGAAGTAGACAGACTTCAAACGCCAGAAGCATCCGGAATAAGGTGAGTGAACTTGCAGCATGGGTTGGTACCTGGGACTTTAATGTTCCTGCCATTACAGAGACATGGAAAGAACGGGACAGGAATGGTTGTTGCAGGTTCTGGGGTTTAGATGTTTCAGTAAGAACGGGAAGGTGGTAAAAGAGGGGAGGAGTGGCATTGTTAATCAAGGACAATATTACGGTGGCAGAAAGGATGTTTGAGGACTCATCTACTGAG
Organism: Chiloscyllium punctatum; assembly: GCF_047496795.1. NCBI lineage: Eukaryota > Metazoa > Chordata > Chondrichthyes > Orectolobiformes > Hemiscylliidae > Chiloscyllium > Chiloscyllium punctatum. The sequence goes on along the minus strand of NC_092754.1, from coordinate 293,491 downwards.
GTAGTATGGCTGAAGTTAGAAACAGGAAAGGAGAGATCACAGTATTGGGGTTTTTTGAGATGTCTCTGAAAGGTTCCAGACATGTAGAGGAAAGGATTGCAAAGATGATCCTGGAGAGGAGCAAAAGCAATAGGGTAGTTGTAATGGGGGACTTTAACTTTCCAAATATTGACTGCTATAGTTCAAGTACTTTAAATGGGTCAGTTTTTGTCCAATGTGTGCAGGAGGGTTTCCTGATACAGTATGTAGATAGGTGAAAGTGAGGACTGCAGATGCTGGAGATCAGAACCTAGATCAGAGTGGTGCTGGAAAAGCACAACAGGTCAGACAGCATCTGAGGAGAAGGAAAATCGAGTTTCAGGTAAAAGCACTTCATCAGGATTTTCCTACTCCTTGGATGCTGCCTGACCTGCAGTGCTTTTCCAGCACCACTCTAATCTAGACAGTATGTAGGTAGGCCAACAAGAGGTGAGATCACATTGGATGGTACTGGGTAATGAATCAGGTCAGGTGTTAGGTTTGGAGGTAGGTGCGCACTTTGGTGCTAGTGACCACAATTTGGTTATGTTTACTCTAGTGATGGAAAGGGATAGGTATAAATTGCAGCTGGGCAAAAGGCAATAATGATGTGATTAGGCAAGACTTTGAATGCATAGGATGGGGAAGGAAACTGCAGGAGATTGACACAACTGAAATGTGGATCTTGTTCAAGGAAGAGCTATTGCAGATCCTTGATAAGTATGTACCTATCAGGCAGGGAGGAGGTGGTCGAGTGAGGGGACTATGGTTTACTAAAGAAGTTTAATCTCTTGTCAAGAGGAAGAAGGAAGCTTCTATAAAGCTGGGATGTGAAGGCTCAGTTAGGGTGCTTGAGAGTTATAAGTTCAACAGGAAGAACCTAAAGAGTGAGCTAAGAAGAGCCAAGAGGGGATATGTGAGGCCTTTGGCAATTGGGATCAAGGAAAACCCTAAAGCCTTCTATAGGTATAACAGGAATAAAAGAAATAACAATAGAAAAATTAGGGTCAATCAAGGATAGTAGTGAGAGGTTGTGCATGGAGTCTGAAGAGATAGGAGAGGCAATAAATGAATATTTTTCATCAATATTCACACAGAAAAAAGACAAATGTTGTTGAGGAGAATGCGAAGGTACAGGCTATTTAGACTAGATGGGAGTGAGACTAACAAGGAGATGTTAGCAATCCTGGAAAGTTTGAAAATAGATAAGTTTCCTGAGCCAGATGGGAGTTATCCTAGGATTCTCTGGGACCTAGGGAGGAGATTGCAGAGCCTTTGGCTTTGATCTTTATGTCGTTAATGTCTACAGGAATAGCGTCAATAGACTGGAGATAGCAAATGTTGTTCCCTTGATCAAGGAGAGAAGAGACAACCATGGTAATTATAGACCAGTGAGCCTTACTTTGGTTGTAGGTAAGGTGTTGGAAAGGATTATAAAAGGTAAGATTAATAATAATCCAGAAAGGAATAATTTGATTAAGGATAATCAACACAGTTTTATGAAGGGTAGGTCGTGCCTCACAAACCTTATTGAGTCCTTTGAGATGGTGACCAAACAGGTCGATGAGGGTAAAGTGGTTGATGTGGTTTATATGGATTCAGTAAAGTGTTTCACAAGATTCCCCACGGTAGGCTATTGTAGAAATATGGAGGCATGGGATTGAGGGTGATTTAGTGGTTTGGATCAGACATTGCCTAGCTGAAAGAAGACAGAGGGTGATGGTTGATGGGAAATGTTCAACCCGGAGTTCAGTTACTATGGTTTACTGCAAAGATCTGTTTTGGGGCCACTGCTGTTTGTCATTTTTATAAATGACCTGGATGAGGGTGTAGAAGGATGGGTTAGTAAATGTGTGGATGACACTAAGGTTGGTGGAGTTGTTGATAGTGCTGAAGGATGTTGCAGATTACAGAGGGACAGATGAGCTGCAGAACTGGGCTGAAAGGTGGCAAATGGAGTTTTATGCAGAAAAGTGTGAGGTGATTCATTTTGGAAGGAGTAACAGGAATGCAGAGTACTGAGCAAATGGTAAAATTCCTGATAGTGTGAATGAGCATGGAGATCTCTGTGTCCATGTACATAGATCCCTGAAAGTTGCCACCCAGGTTAATAGAGTTGTTAAGAAGGCATATGGTGTGCTAGCTTTTATTGGTGGGGTTATTCGGAGCCATAAGGTCATGCTACAGCTGTACAGAACTCTAGTGTGGCCACATTTGGAGTATTCTATATAGTTCGAGTCACCGCATTATAGGAAGGATGTGGAAGCTTTGGAAAGGGTGCAGAGGAGATTTACTAGCATGTTACCTGGTATGGAGGGTAGGTCTTATGAGGAAAGGCTGAGGGATTTGAGGCTGTTTTCATTAGAGAGAAGGTTAAGAGGTGACTTAGAGACATACAAGAAGATCAGAGGATTAGATAGGGTGGACAGTAAGAGCCTTTTTCCTCAGCTGGTGATGGCTTACATGAGGGGACATAGCTTTAAATTGAGGGGTGATAGATATAGGTCAGAATTCAGAGATAGTTTCTTTACTCAGAGAGTAGTAGGAGTGGGGAATGCCCTGCCTGCAACAGTAGTAGACTCACCAACTTTAAGGACATTTAAACGTTCATTGGATAAACATGTAGATGAAAATGGAATAGTGTAGGTTAGATGAACTTTAGATTGATTTCACAGGTTGGCACAACATTGAGAACCAAAGGGCCTGTACTGCACTGTAATGTTCTATGTTCTATACCAATTATACTGACTGTACTGGTTATATTGACTGCACTGGTTGCACTGATTTTGTGCAGCATGACACAGCCCCAGGGTGAAGGCTTGCGTGACTAATAATTCGTTCATCCCTCTTTTCCCCTGCCTCGTCTCCATCCCACTATACAAGAACTATTGGAACCATTCATAAGCAACATCAGAATGAAAGATCCATCCCTCTTACTCCAGCAAATGATTACCAGAACTCAATGTAGTGCCACCTCCATCTCCACACGAAAGATTCTTGCTCAGCTGGCATGGTTTAATTGGCTTTGTTTTTAAGCGGATGATTGCCCTTTCACCCGTTCACATAATGATATTTCTTCCAGATAGTTACTCTCTCCAAAGCTGTAGGACAAGTTGGGTTCTGGATTAGAGTGGTGCTGGAAAAGCACAGCAGTTCAGGCAGCATCCGAGGAGCAGGAAAATCGACGTTTCAGGCAAAATCCCTTCATCAGGAATACAGCTGTATTCCTGATGAAGGGCTTTTGCCCGAAACATCAGTTTTCCTGCTCATTGGATGCTGCCTGAACTGCTGTGCTTTTCCAGCACCACTCTAATCCAGAATCTGGTTTCCAGCATCTGCAGTCATTGTTTTTACCTGTAAGACAAGTTGCTCATGCAGCTCATTGATTACTGATCATATATTCTGACTAAACTTTATACGGTCCACTGGCTTCAGTGATTCCTGAAAGATCACCATCAAGGCCTCAATAATCTCCTCAGCTATCTCCTTCAGTCCACCTGGTCTGGGTGATTTATCCTCCTTCAGATATTCCAGCTTCCCCAGCACTTTCTTCTTAGTGATGGCATTGCATTCACCTCTGGCCCCTTGACAATCAAGGCACAATTGATCATTTAGAGTCATTGAGTCATAGAGATGTACAGCACGGAAACAGACCCTTTGGTCCAACTCGCCCATGCCAACCAGATATCCCAACCCAGTCTAATCCCACTTTCCAGCACCCGGCCCTTATCTCTCCAAACCCTTCCTATTCATGTGCTGTGAGAAACAAAGCACACTCACTTCAATAATGTCAGTCTGAGACAAGATCTGAATCAGTAGTGTCATTTATTTATACTTGCAAGTGGGTGTGATGTCCAATGTCTATAAGGCAGAGGACATACACACATCAAATTCAATTCATACACAATATTTATATGATTTGATTTCTTTTGTTTTACATCGCTCCTCCCCTGTTTACATCTTCCACTTCCCTAAGACCGGCACCCATTACCCCTGTTTATCTCTTGCCTTATCCGGCCTTGTCTGTGACAAAATGCTTATTTCTGGCCTCACAAGGCCGTTTGACCTCATCCTGCTGTAGGTCATTGTTGGGCATATTCTTTCTTCATCATTATCTACCCCCTTCATCTGTGCCTTTCCCGAGGCTGTTCTGATCCCTATGACCCTTTTAATTGGGGTTTGTTCCTCTGTCTCTGTAAAAGTGGGAAACAGCTGTTTATACCTACTGTTTGTACAGGCGTATCTAGCTTAACTTCATCCCCTCACAACATCTTATCTACTTGCCTGTAATGTCTACCATTGTTTTGCAATCACATTTCATTCTGACATGCAATTTTAGCTAATACAAAAACAATTATATATTTCCTCCACATCGTTTCCATTCTTGTTGACTCAGCTCTTGGCTAAAACAATTACACACTGGTGTGAGTTTATTTTACTTTGTATCAGAAATTATAATTGCAGAATTGCAGAAGTAACATTAATTTACCTATATCCCACATATACCCATCCAAATGATTTTTAAATGTTGTAATTGTATCAGCCTCCGCCATTTTCTCTGACAGCCCATTCCACACATGCACCACCCTCTGCATGGAAAAGTTGCTCCTTAGGTCCCTTTTATATCTTTCCCCTCTCACCCTAAACCTATGCCCTCTACTTCTGGACTCCCCCACCCCAGGGAAAAGATCTTGTCTATTTGCCCTATCCACGACCCTCACGATTTTATAAACCTCTATAAGGTCACCCCTCAGCCTCTGACATTCCAGGGAAATAAGCCTCAGCCTATTCAACCTCTCCTTATAGCTTAAGTCTTCCAAAACTGGCAACATTCTTGTAAATTTTTTCTGAACCCTTTCAATTTTCACAACATCCTTCCAATAGGAAGGTAACCAGAATTGCACACAATATTCCAACAGTGGCCTAACCAATATCCTGTACAGCCGCAACATGACTTCCCAACTCCTGTACTCAATACTCTGACAATAAAGGAAAGCATTCCAAACGCCTTCTTCACTATCCTATCTACCTGCAACTCCACTTTCAAGGAGCTATGAACCTGCACTCCAAGGTCTCTTTGTTCAACAACACTCCCTAGGACCTTACCATTAAGGTATACAAGTCCTACTAAGATTTGTTTTCCCAAAATGCAGCACCGCACATTTATCTGAATTAAACTCCATCTGCCACTTCACAGCCCATTGGCCCATCCTGTTGTAATCTGAGGTAACCCTCTTCGCTGTCCAATTTTGGTGTCATCTGCAAACTTACTAACTGTACCTCTTAAGCTCACATCCAAATCATTTAAATAAAAAAAAGAGGACCCAGTACTGATCCTTGTGGCACTCCCCTGGTCACAGGCCTCCAGTCTGAAAGTCAACCCTCCACCACCACCCTCTGTCTTCTACCTTTGAGCCAGTTCTGTATCCAAATGGCTAGTTCTCCCTGTATTCAGTGAGATCTAACCTTACTAATTAGTTTCCCATGGGGAACCTTGTCAAACGCCTTACTGAAGTTCATATAGATTATGTCTACCGCTCTGCTCTCATCAATCCTCTTTGTTATTTCTTCAAAAAACTCAGTCAAGTTTGTGCAACATGATTTCCCACACACAAAGCCATGGTGACTATCCCTAATCAGTTCCAAATACATGTACATTCTGTCCCTCAGGATTCCCCCCAACAACTTGTTCACCACCAACGTCAGGCTCACCAGTCTATAGTTCCCTGGCTTGTCCTTACTACCCTTCTTGAACAGTGGCACTACGTTGGCCAACCTGCAGTCTTCCAGCACTTCACCTGTGACTATCGATGATACAAATATCTCAGCAAGAGGCCCAGCAATCACTTCTCTATCTTCCCACAGAGTTCTCGGGTATTTAGGACTGAAATTAGGAGAAATTTCTTTACTCGACAGGATTATCAGTATTTGGAATTCACCACACTAGAGGATTGTGGATGCTTCATCACTGAGCAATTTCAAAAGCAAGATTGATAGATTTGTGGATTTCAGGAGCAGGCAGAAAAGCGACATTGAGGTCAAAATTCAGCTACGAATGAATCAAATAACAAAACTGGCCAGAGGGACAAAATGATCTCCTTTTGCTAATATTTCTTATGATCTCATGTTCTTTTGATACAATTACAAATTCATAAATTTTAACATTACAAACCAAGTAATTAATCTGCCATTTTACCTTTCCTTTTGGGAGAAATGCAGACAAGCAGCCGGCTACCTGGATTTTCAGTGTCAAGGCTTGACTCAGTCTATTGGCCTCGGGAGAAATGCCAGGAAAGACAAGAGACTGCTGGTGAACCTTCCCTGATATCAAGACCCTGGGCAGGGTAGAGGTGCCACCCAATACGAATTGCTGACCAATCAGAGGCTGCCAGCTCTTTGACTCTTTCATGCATAAAGGAAGGCATGGCTGCCATTGGGAGAGTACCCTAGAGTCCAAAGGTCACAGACAACCAAGGACAAAGATACACTGTGTGGGATGGAGGGTTTCTTAGATCGTGATTCACTGAGCAAGAGGGCAAAGAGTTGGAAGCAAGGGCAGAGAATGGCCCCAAAAGACTAGTCTGTTGGCCAGTCCTTTGCCTTTTATTGAGGAACACCACCCCCTGAAAATGGACAAACTTCTTAGAGGACAGCAGCTATTTGTGAATGCCACATGGTGACATGCCTGCCTGCAACTGGCTAATCCCAATATGACAGGCTGAGGGCTTTCAGTGCTCAATTCGGCATCTTTTCTAACTGTGTGTGTAACCACCTTCATAAGCAGAAGATTCCACCCAGGATGATCATTTTGGGAGGGGGTGGAGGGTGGAGGGGGGATGTTGGCTGTGCGAGGGCTGCCCTGGGGAAAAGTTCAGAGACAGAGATAGCCACAGGAACTGCCTGGTGCAAGCCTATGGTTTGTAAAGGCTGCTTTGTGACTGGAACTTCGTCCAAGTTAGAATTAAAACATAACAACCCTCTAGCCCTTACCCAGTACGTTCTCACACCTCATGATTCATCCATGCTACCTCATGTCTCCAAATAATCTCAGGACTCCTCACAAAAGATTCTTAACCGCCTGTAAATAAACATGGTGAAATTGACAGCAATGGTCAGAGAGCCAGAATTGTCAATCAAGAAGGGATTTAGGTGTTTCAAGGGAGTAATGGATGTCTGGGCTCCTAGCCAAGCTTCATTACGAATTCCTGACAGTGCAATAGTTGTCTCCAAATGACTCAAGTTTTAAAAGCTTAAGGAGGAAGAGATAAGGATTCCAGCATTCACAAATTATAAGGAGGAATGAATTAGAGTGGACTCAGTGCGGTAGAATGTGATTTCAATGGATATTTATAATTAAGAAGACAAACTTGCATAGTTACAGCATAATGGGAGCAAAAGGAAAAAAAATCAAAAGGACTCTGGCCATGGATAAAATAAAAGGAAATTGTTTTTTTCAGTGTCAGGGTCCTCTTGTGGTACAGCAATGGAGCCCCTTCCCCTGGACCAGGAGGCCTAAATTCAAGTCTCATCTGTTCCAGAGGTATGTAATAACACTCTGAACAGGTTGATCAGAAAAATAGGTTAATTTAAACAAAAGGAAATGTTTGCACCACAGAAAAAGTCATGTAGGAGAGAAAGATAGATTTATTAAATGACAAGAGTTTTCCCAATCTCTATCATTGCAATCATTTTCAGGCAACTATTCTAGCTACTCAAAATGTTAAGGAACATTCAATATTAATTTAAACCAGTGCTAAACAGCTGGCAGGCAAATTCCATTTTATGCATTACATATTTAGGAAAATAATGATAAAGGGCAGTAGAAAATAGTGACTTACTTCATTGTAAGACCTGCTAGCTGGGAACAAGGTCCAAAAAGTGGAACCAAATCCAATTATATTAAAGAGACATGAGGACGTGAGACTCTTCAAGACTACCAGCATTGCATCCTTTACAACATCAAAAAAGGCAAAGAGTTAGTGCCTTGAAGTGGACATAAAATATTACCCATGGATACTTCAATCAGAATAACCTGAGGCAACTATCAATTAGTGGATGTGAAGTAAGTTTCCTGACAATAGAAGTCAGTTAAAGCACCTACTGACTGCTGAAACATACATTCTATACTGCTGTCACTGGGATTAATTTGCATAAAATCGTCACCTGGAGAGAAGCTCACAGAAACAAAAAGAAATAGAATAAATGGCAGTTCTGGCATTGGGTACTTTGGTTTAAGCTTTCTTCACATAACCACTCAATAAACATTTAGAAGCTAACTGCACAGTTAGGTAAACTCCCTACACACATCTTAGTGATGTAGATTTGTATGTTTTTATATTTTTTGATTCACACGTGGGACACGGGATGTAGTGTCGCTGGATAGACCAGCATTTATCGCCTGTCCCTAGTTGCCCATGAGAGGATGGTGGTGAGCTGCCTTAAACTAATGCGGTCCATGTGCTGTAGGTTGATCCACAATGGGTCAACCTACAGGGAGGGAATTACAGGATTCTGACCCAGCGTCAGTGAAGGAATGGTGATATATTTCCAAGTCAAAATGAGCGGCTTGGAGGGGAACATGGACGTGGTGATGTTCAAATGTACCTGCTGCCCTTGTCCTTCTAGGTAGAAGTGGTCATGAGTCTGGAAGGTGCTTCTAAGAATCTTTGGTGAATTTCTGCAGAGCGTCTTGTAAGTAGCATACACTACTGCTTCAAAGCGTTGTTATTGGATGGTGTGGATATTTGTGCTTGTGCTAATCAAGTGAGCTGATTTGTCCTAGATAGTGTCAGTTTCTTGAGTGTTGTTGGAGCTGTAGCCATCCAAACAAGTGAGGAGTATTCCATCACACTCCTGATCGGTGTCTTGTAGAAGGTGGACAGGCTTTAGGGAGTCAGGAGGTGAGTTATTCATCACAGTATTCTCACCCCGTGACTTGCTCTTGTAGCCACAGTGTTTATGTGGCAAATCCAGCTGAGTGTCTGGTCAATGGTAACCCCCAGGATTTTGATGGGGGATTTAGTGATGATCACATTCTTGAATGTCAAGGTGCAGTGGATATATTGTCTTCTATTAGAGATGGTCATTGCCCGGCAGTTGCGTGGCATGAATGTGATTTGCCTCCTGTCAGCCCAAGCTGGATATTTCCCAGCATTTGAACACAGACTGTTTCAGTATCTAAGGAGTTGTATTATACATTGTGTGGTTCAATCAGATCACGTCTTGTTCTCCTAAACACTAATAATTAAAGGCCTAACAAACAAACGTTGCTGGTAAACCTCAGCAGGTCTGGCAGCATCTGGGGAGAGAAATTGGAGTTAACATTTCAGATCCAGTGAAGGGGTAAGGAGCAAACGATAGGTAGGGATAGAGACCAAAGAGACAGAACAGCAGTTGGACAGACAAAGGAATAGATACCAATCTGGCTAGGAGGTTGAATAGCTGTTAATGGAGACTGTCAGTGGCTAATAATAGGATGAAAGGCCTAACCTGCTTGGTTGTACCTGATAAGTCAACCCACTCATTCCAGGAATCAGCCTAGTAAGTGTTTTGAACAGCCTCCAATGTTAATACATTTTTTTATATACAAGGACCAAAACTATACATAGCACTCAAAGCATGGCCTCACCACCACCACATACAGTTATAACAATACTTTCTTGTTTTTAAACTCCAATTTCTTAGCAACGAAGGCCAAAATTCCATTTGCCTTTTTAATTACTTCTTGTACCTGCATGCAAACTTTGTGTGTTGTATTCATAAGAACATCCAGATCCCTGTACACTGCACTTTTTTGGAATCTCTCTCTGTTTAAATAATAGTCTGTCTTTTGATTCAAAGTGCATGAACTCACATTTTCTTACATTAATCTTCAACTGCCAAAATTTTGCCCACTCACTCAGCTATTCATATCTCTTTGCATATTCAATATTAATCTCATCACAGCATGCCTGCTACCTATATTGGTATCATGGGGCAGCATGGTGGTGCAGTGGTTAGCACTGCTGCCTCACAGCACCAACGGCCACGATTTGATTCAATCAGTGTCGGATGAGTGTGTGGAATTTGCACATTCTCCCTGTATCTGTATGGGTTTCCTCTGGGTGTTCCAGGTTCCTCCCACAGCCCAAAGCTGTGCAGGTTAGCTGGATGGGCAGTGCTAAATTGCCCATAGTGTCTAGGGATGTGCAGATTAGGTGGGTTAGAAATGGGAAATGCAAAATTACAGGGATGGGGTTGGGGGACACTGGGGGTCTGGATGGAATACTCTTTGGAGGACTGTTGTGATTTGATGGGCTGAATGGTCTCCTTTCACATCGTAGGGATTCTATGATTAGCAAATTTAGATATATTACGCCCTGGTCCCCTCCTCCAAGCCATTAACCTATATAATAAATAAATAGGTTTCTAAGACTATAAATTGTGGCATTCCATTAGTTATGACTTTTCAACATGAAAGAGAAAGACCAGAGGGGGACCAGGGCAAAGAATCAAAATGGCAGCTTACAGAGTGATAATATTTAGGAGAAAGTGAGGACTACAGATGCTGGAGATCAGAGTTAAAAAGTGTGGTGCTGGAGAAGCACAGCAGAATAATTATCACAGGGTGATAATGTTTGCTAATAAGGCTTGTTAATGTCTTGATTAAGATTAAGAAAATATTTGATAGCTATTAATCATTTGAAAACATAAAATGGAAGCAATTTTCAATCACGTAGGCATTGCCCCAAAAGAGAGGAGCACAGCTTGTCACTGGCCACTTGGGTGATTTTTCTTCCTGGTGATGGAATATGAATAAAGTTTTCTGCACTCAATGTGTCCTACACCTACACACACATGACATGGATGCTGGGGAGAAATAAGCACTACCACAGTTTGGCAGTAGTGTGGGAGCTTACAAAAAAAATGAAGCAATTGTGATTCTGAATGTGGGATGTAAGGGGTAAGACGTAGCAAATCAATAAACAATTTCTGCCATGAAAAGAAACATGTCTTAGTTTCAATCTCACTAATTGCCTGGGAATCATGAGCTCAGGATTATTCTCATAGATTTAGTGGAAATACTCTACAAAGTGATCATCTAATCTGTGTTTGGTCTCCCCAGTATAGAAGAGTTTGCATGGTAAACAATAAATGCAAGACGCTAAATTTAAAGAAAAAACACAAGTCAATCACTCTTTGACCTGCAAAGAGTTTTTGGAGCTCTGGATGGTGTGAAAGCAGAAGGTAAAAGTGTAAATGAAACAGATATTGCACTGGCACAGGAAGGACCATGGGAAGAGAAGTGATTTCAATTGTTTTAATTGTTTCAAAGGATCAAGACATGACTAGCTAGCCCAGTGTGTGTTGCCCAGTCGGAGATCCTGGTGGAAAAATGGTGTTGATCTGCAATTTCTCTCTGCTATCATCAGTTACATGTGACCTATAATTCAGTGACAATCTTGTGTTGCAGGTGAGTGTCACATCAGCAACAGCCGTTGCTTTCCTCGTTGCATTGTTGTTCAATAAAGCTACCACCCTCTGATTTGCAAGTAGAAAGGACATCCACTTTAATCCCAGTCTTTAATCCCAGGGGGAGGCCTATCACTGCAGCCTGAGTGGCACATAACGCATACGGAATGAAGCACATAGTACTCTTGGCTTTACTAATAGGAGCAGAGTGTAAGGACGTGATGTTGAACTTGTACAAAGCACTTGTTAGCATACTGCAGGGATCAGTGCATGAACCCTACCTATTCTCAATAGATATCAATGGTTTAGATGAGGGAACTAAATATAATATCTCTAACTTTGCAGATGACACAAAGCTGGGTGGGAGGGCAAACTGTGAGGAGGATGTAGACAAAGGGTCAGTTAGACTTGAAACATCAGCTCTTTTCTCTCCTTACAATGCTGCCAGACCTGCTGAGATTTTCCAGCATTTTCTCTTTTGGTAGGGGGATGTAGAGATGCTTCAGTTTGATTTGGACAGGATGAGTGAGTGGGTAAATGCACGGGTGAATTTGTATATGTGAATAAATGTGAGGTTATCCCCTTTGGAGTAAAAACAGACAAATTATTGTCTGAATGGGAATAGGTTGGGAAAGGGGAAAGGTGCAACAAGAACTGAGTATCCTTGTGCACCAGTCACTGAAGGTAAATAGGTGCATCAGGCAATGAAGAAAGCAGATAGTATGTTAACCGCCATGGTGACAGTATTTGAGTACAGGAACAAGGAATTAGACAGGGCCTTGGTGAGACCATGCCTGGAGTGGAGTATTGGATGCAGTTTTAGTCTCCTTATGTGAGGAAGATGTTCTGATTATGGTGGGAGTGCATCAAACATTTACCAGACTGATTTCTTAGACTGTAGAACTGATGTATGAAGAGAGATTGGATAATCAGGAGTAGAGTCACTGGAGTTTAGAAAAATGAGGGAGGATCTCATGGAAACCTGTGAGATTCGAACAAGACGAAATAGGGTAAATGCAAGAAGGATGTTCCTGATGATTGGGGAGTCCAGGACCAGGGGTCACAGTCTTAGGATTTGGGGAAGGCCATTTCAGACCGAGATGATGAGAAATTTCACCCAGAGTGTGGTGACCCTATGGAATTCTATGTCACAGAAAATGAGGCCAAAGTATTAAACATTTTCAAGAAATGGTTAGATATAGTTTTTAGAGATAAAGGAATCAAAGGGTATTGGGAAATAATGAAAACAGGAGACTGAGTTGGATGATCAGACATGTTGAATGGTGGAGCAGGTCAAAGGGCCTGCTCCTATTGTCTACGTTTCTATTTTAGGCCTCAGTTTGAGCATTGCCTAAAGTTCTGGGCTCCACATTATAGGAAAGATGTGAATTCATTGGAGGGAGTGCAGAAGTGAATTGCCAGAATTGATCCAGGAATGAGAAATTTGAGTTATAAGGATAGGTTGGACAGATTCTCCCTGCAGAGAAGAAGTCTGAGAGGAGATCTGATCAAAATTTTCAAAACCATGGAGGACTGGACAGAGTAGATAGGATTAATTGGTTTCAACTTGTAAAAGAAAATAGAATGAGACAGCTCAGATTCAAGGTAATATGCAAGTGAAGCAAAGTTGGTAGGAGAAGAAACTGTTTCTCGCAGTGAGTAGTTAGAGTCTGGAATGCACTGCCTGGAAATGTGACTGAGGCACTCCAGAGGACATTGGAGGTTTCTGCAAATACTAGTGATGAGCATGGATTTGGGGAAAATGCAGGAAATTGGCTGATTTTTATGGTGGTACACAGACTTGATGGGCTGAAGGCCCTTTCTGTACTGTATGATTCTAAGATTGGCACTAGACAAAGATCCAGACCAGTAATCGAGTTGGTGTAGACACTTTGGGCCAAATAGCCTCCTCCTGCACCATAATTATTCTGTGATTCTGTGATGCATTTGGCCCTCCAGAAAGAGGCAATGCAAGGCCATTCCTGAATGTCAAGATAGTGGCCAAGACTCCTTAAACCCCCATAAGATTCCAGCCAACGTAACAGATTTCTGGAATAAATAACTAATTTCTGGAATAAATAACTAATCAAAATTACCTAAAAGACAGTTTAATAAATGAATATGTGCAGGAGTACAGACATTGGATTGATTTACTTAATTAGCCTGTTCTCTTGATCTGAGACCCTCAGCTGAATTTTGGTTCATGTATCTTTGGGCTTCAACATATTGCTAAAGCAGCTACTGTCTGTTGATAGTACGATCTGCAGCACTCAGACTCTTAAATCAAAAGTGAATTATTGAAACAATCACACCATTAGGAATGTAGGCTTTCTCCAATTCATATAGGGATTTAATTGATCTCTACTTAGCAATCACAAACATATGGCACATTTGAATTGGGGACCTCATTGTCTGGGTGAATGTCAGACATAGATGTTTGTTCTTCACTGGATGGTGCAATATGTTGGAAGATTCTTGGAAATAGCTCGACATAGACATAGAATCCCTACATGGAAACAGGTCCTTCGGCCCAACAAGTCCATACCAACCCCAGGAAGAGTAACCCACCCAGACCTATTCCCTACATTTACCCCAGACTAATACACCTAACCTAAACATCCCTGAACACTATGGGGTAATTTAGCATGGCCAGTTCACCTAACCTGCAAATCTTTGTGATTGTGGGAGGAAACATGAGCACCCAGAGGAAACCCACACAGACACGGGGAGAATGAGCAAACTCCACACAGACAGTTGCCCAAGGATGGAATCATACCCAGGTCCTAAGGCAGCAGTGATAACCACTGAGCTACCATGCCACCCCAAGCTGAGGAACAACACATTATTTGTGACTATGCCCTTCAATAAACAGTGAAAGGCAAAAGCATAACTGTTTGTTCTTACCTTGACACAGCTGATATTCACTCCACTCATACTTCCACTACAGTCTATTAGAAAAATGAACTCGCCCTGTGCCATTCTTAAATCTGGGGAAACAGTCTTCAAATCAGGACAGAAATTCAACATGATGACAGGATTGTGCCCAATATCTTTGTTGAGGCGTTTTCTAATGATTTCAGACTGTCAGGAATAAAGCAAATATTTAATTGACCATAAATTAAACAGAAACAGAAACATACAAAATAGCTGCAGGAGTAAATCATTTGACTCTTCGAGCATGGCCCATCATTCAACATGATTAAGGATGACCATGTAATCTCAGTATCCCAGTCCTGGCCTCTCCCCACACCCCTTGATCCCTCTATCAGCAAAGGCCATGTCCAGCTCCCTCTGAATATATCTGACAAACTGGCCCCAAGAGCTTCCTGTGGGAGAGAATTCCACAGATTCACAACTCTAAGTGAAGAAGCCCTTCCTCATCTCAGATCCTGAAAGACTTACCCCTTATTCTTAGACTGTGAAGTGAATTATTAATCTGCATAAAATCAAAATTTTACAGAAAGCCTGTGAAAATTGGAATAACAAAGGATAGAATAAATCATCATGTTTTCAACAGCCAAACAGCCTGTTGCCACAAAATTTCTTGAAATACACGGTCTGGCCCACTCCTGCTCCTAATCCATTTGTGCATATAGAGTCATAGAGGTGTAACCTTCGGCCCAACCTATCCATGCCGACCAGATATGTTTGTGATGGGTGAGCAGTGGCATGAATGTGTTCTCATCCTAGTTAATATTATACTGGACAAGTCAGATCCCAGACTGAAATCTGGCTTGATGGATCTGTTTCTTGTTTGTTTTATTTAACTTGGTCTTTTACTGGGACATAAGCACACAATGTTGCCACTATTGTTTTAACAATAAAACAAAAGTTACTGCAGAAAAGAAACTCCACAGTTTTGAACAAAAACTAAACTTTCACTATAGAAAGTTAGAAAACAAAACAATTTACAATAGCCATGCAATTCAGGCATTGAACAGCATTAACATGATGAGTATAGAATTAATAAACAAACTTTGGGATACATCCCACAGACAGCACTTTAAAAGGCCGATGCGGTCAAGACAAATCCCACCCAGACGTTAGTGACAGTGTGGACCATCAAATCCAATTCAAAGTCTGTTTCCTTTGCAAGGGATTCCAATTCTTCACTTTTGAATATCTAGATTCAGAACTCACTTCAAAGTATTTCCACTTCAGAACTGCCTTATATATTGCTCACGTCTTTGTAGTTAACTTCTTAGAATCACAGATTTGTACATTACAGAAGAAGCCCTCAGTCCATCAAGTCTGCACTGATAAAAGAACTAATCTAAAGCTATGCTTGTGCCAGTTTCCAGCAATAGGCCCATAAGCATGAATGTGATAACATTAAGTACACATTCAAGTATTTTTAAACGATGTGAGGAGTTTTGCCTCAACTAGGCTCCCAGGTAGTGCATTCCAGATTCCCACCACCCACTGGGTGAAAAAATGTTTCCCTCTAAACCTTTTGCCTTTCACCTTAACATTATGGACTGACCTTTTAAACAAAGAACAAAGAAAATTTACAGCCCAGGAACAGGCCCTTCGACCCTCCAAGCCTTGCTGATCTAAATCCACTGTCTAAACCCAATTCCTAAGGATCTGTTTCCCTCTGCTCCCTACCGACTCATGCAACTGTCCAGACACGTCTTAAATGAATCTACCGTGCCTGCCTCTACTACCACTGCTGGTAAGCGTTTCAGGCACCTACCACCCTCTGTGTAAAGTACTTGCCATGTGTATCCCCCTTAAACTTTTCTCCCCTCACCTTGTAAGCATGACCTCTTGTTATTGAATCCTTTACCCTGGAAAATAGCTTATCTCTATCCAACCTGTCTATACCCTTCATGATTTTATAAACCTCAATCAGGTCTCCCGTCAATCTCCTTTTTTCTAATGAAAATAAACCTAACCTACTCAACCTTTTTTCATAGCTAGCACCTTCCCTACCAGGCAACTTCCTCGTAAACCTTCTCTGCACCCTCTCCAAAGCGTCACATCCTTTTGGCGACCAGAACTGTACACAGTATTCTAAATGCGGCCGAACCAATGTCTTGTTCAATTTTAACATGACCTGCCAGCTCTTATACTCAATACCCCGTCCAATGAAGGCAAGCATATCATATGCCTTCTTGACCACGCTATCCACCTGTGCAGCAATGTTCAGGGTACAACGGACCTGAACTCCCAGATCTCTCTGCTCATTAACTTTTCCCAAGGCTCTTCCATTTACAGTATAGTTTGCTCTAGAATTAGACTCCCAAAATGCATCACCACACATTTGTCTGGATTGAACTCTGTCTGCCCCTTCTCCACCCAACTCTCCAGTCTATTTATCTCCTCCTGTATTCTTTGACAGTCCTCTATGCTTTCTGCTACTCCACCAATCTTCGTGTTATCAGCAAACTTACTGATCAGACCACCAATGCCCTCTTCCAGATCATTTATGTATATCAACTAAGGGGAACAGTTTTATCTATGGGGAACAGTTTTATCTATCCATCTTATACATGCCCCTCAATTTTATTCACCCAAGGATCCCTCAGCCTTCACTACCCAAAGAAAACAATAAGTTTATCCAGTTTCTCTTCATAGTTGAAGTGCTCCATCGCAGGCAGCATTCTGATAAATCTCCTTTGCATTCCCTCCAGTGTAATCACATCTTATGGCATGGTGATCAGATTGCACTGTACCAGTACTGAACACAGTTCTCCAGTTCTGGCTCAACCAAAGTTCTGTCTAGCTTGAAGATAATCTCCCCTGTTCTTATTATCTATACCACGACTGATAAAGACATGTCCCATATGCATTTTTAACTGTCTGTTAACCTGCCCTCCCACCTTTAGGGATCTGTGGACAAGCACTCCAGAATCCCTGTTTCTACCTGGCATCCTGGCACTGCCTTATCTAACTTCTTCTGAGAGTGAGCTCCCAGGACTCCAGAGACTGCTCCAAAAATCTCAATTTTGGCACAAATTCAGCTTGTATCAAACATCCAGCTTTACTGAGCTATTGCTGTATTTCTTGCTCTAATCTTTCTCAGCTGTATAAATGTAATACTGCTGGTGAGCTTCCTTCACCACATTTTCAACTGAAGTTAACTTTCTATGGCTTTCAGGGACTTCTCCTGCACTAACTGACTACACTCTGACTTGTGCTGCCTGGATTTTCTTTGTTTCAGCACTAAGCGCCAAACTGCAGTTAACCTCTCTCCCAGTCAAACAAACAGATAAATTGAGAACAGAAAATCCTTAAGCATCATCCACCGCCATGATGTTGTGGCCCTTTCTGTAATCTGATCATGTAAATATATTATACAATTTTTAAGTTCATCAAATGCTTTTATTATAATTTAGCTGTAATGCCTAAACAAAATATCTTCCTGAACTGAATCTCTGTGCAACCAGTGTGGACAGCTTTTCAGCTCAAAACGTTCATCTGCTCTTTTGAGGAAATTCCAGAGTTCAAGTATTACAGAACTATAGAAAATAGAAATATAGAAAACTTGGCCCTTTAAGCCTGTTACATTACAGCTGTTCATCCAACTCAATACCCTCTTCCTGCTTTTCCTCCATATCCTTTGATTCCTTTAGCCCAAGTGTTACATCTAATTCTTTCCTAAAATCATATGATGTTTTGTCTTCAAATGTTTTCTGTGACTGTGAATTCCACAAGCTCAGCACTCTCTGGGTGAATAAATTTCTCCTCACCTCAATTCTAAATGATTTACCTGTAACTTCATTCTGTAATTTCTGGTTCTAGACTCCCCCAAAAACCAGTCCATCTTTTCTGCTTATACACTGTCTAGTCCTGTTAGGATTTTGTAGTTTCTGTGAGATCCCCTCTCATTCTTCTGAACTTCAGTGAATATGATCCTAACTGATTCAACCTCTCCTTATACATCAGTCCCACAATCTGAGGAAACAGCTGGTAATCCTTTGCTACATTCTCTCCAGAGGAAGAGAAGCCTTCCTCAGATAAGGAGACCAAAGCTGCACACAATATTCCAGCTGTGGTCTCACTAAGTCTGTGACATCCCTAATCCTACTTGAATCCTTTCGCTATGAAGGTCAACATACCAAGTGCCTTGTTCACCATCGGCTGCTCCTGCATGTTTATTGTCAGCTAGGTCTTGTTGCATATTCCCCTTTCTCAATTTATAGCCTTTCAGATAATAATCTGCCTTCCTGTTTTTGCTACCAAAGTAGATAACCTCACATTTACCCACATCACACTGCTTCTGTCTTGTATTTACCCACTCACTCATCTTGCCCAATCACACTGAAGCATTCTGCATCCTCCTCAGAGCTCATCCTCCCACCCAGATTTGTCTCATTTGCAAATTGAGATATTATGTTTATATTATATTTATGTTATATTCCCTCCTTTAAATCATTTATATATTGTGAATAGCTGAGGTTCTCGCACAGATCCCTGTGGTACGCACTAGTCATATTTCTAAATAGTGGAGTTACATTAGCTGTCCTCCAATCTGTGGGAATTGTTCAAGAGTTTATAGAACATTGGAAGTTGGTCATCTATCATCCAAAATTTTGAAGGCCATGTCCTTAAGTGTCAGTGTCTGGAAATTTACCAGCCTTCAATCCCAACAACTTCTCTAACACCATTTCCTTACTAATACTGATTTCCTTCAGTTCCTCCCTTTGACTAACTCCTGTGTTCTGGTACATTTTTGTCCTCATTTGTGAACTCAGAACCAAATATATGTCTTCAGTTGGTCAGCCATTTCTTTGTTCCATATTATAAACTTTCCTGTTTCTGACCATAAGGGACTTCTTTTGTCCTCACCAATCGTTTTTCTCTTTGCTAATCTCTAAAAACTCCTACAGTTGGTTATTATGTTTCCCACACGCTTACTCTCAAACTTTACTTTCTCTTTCTTAATCAACACCTTGGTCCTCCTTTGCTGCTTTCTAATCTACTCCCACTCCTCAGGTCTGTTGCTTTTTCTGACCAATTTGTATGCCTGTTCCTTGTATCAAATACTATCTCTAATTACATTTACAGGTCATAGAACATTGAACATTACAGAGCAGTACAGGCCCTTTGGCCCTCAAGCTGTGAAATCAATCTGAAGCCCATCTAACCTACACTATTCTATTCTCGTCCATATGCTGATCCAATGATCATTTAAATGCCCTTAAAGTTGGCCAGTCTACTACTGTTGCAGGCAGTGCGTTCCATGCCCCTAATTATTCTGAGTAAAGAAACAACCTCTGACATCTGTCCTATATCTATCACCCCTGAACTTGAAGCTATGCTCCCTCATGCTAACCATCACCATCCGAGGAAAAAGACTCTCACTGTCCACCTGATCTAACCCTCTGATTATTTTATATGTTTCAATTAAGTCACCTCTCAACCTTCTTCTCTCTAATGAATACAGTCTCAAGTCCCCCAGAATTTCCTCATAAGACCTTCCCTCCATACCAGGCAACATCCTAGTAAATCTCCTCTGAACCCTTTCCAAAGCTTCCACAATCTTCCTACAATGCGGTGACCAGAACTGCATGCAATACTCCAATTGCAGCCACAACAGAGTTTTGTACAGCTGCAGCATGCTCTCATGGTTTCAAAACTCGATCCCTCTACCACATGCCTTCTTAAAAACCCTATCAACCTGGGTGGCAACTTTCAAGGATCTATGTACATAGACACAGATCTCCCTGCTCATCCACACTACCAAGAATCTTACTATTTGCCCAGTATTCTGCATTCCTGTTACTCCTTCCAAAATGAAACACCTTGCACTTTTCTGCATTAAACTCCATTTTCCACCTCTCAGCCCAGCTCTGCAGCTTACCCATTTCCATCTGTAACCTGCAACATCCTTCAGTACTATCCACAACTCTGCCAACCTTAGTATCATCCACAAATTTACTAATGTTTCCTTCTACGCCCTCAATCCAAGTCATTTGATAAAAATGACAACAGCTGTGGACCCAAAACATATCCTTATGGTACACCACTAGTAACTGAACTCCCATCAACTACCACCCTATGTCTTATTTCAGGTAGCCAATTTCTGATCCAAACCACTAAATCACCCTCAATCCCATGCTTCAGTATTTTGTGCAGTAGCCTACCATGGGGAGCCTTATCAAGCACCTTACTGAAATCTATGTACACCACATCAACCGCTTTACCCTCACACACCTGTTTGGTCACCATCTTACAACTCAATAAGGTTTGTGAGGCACGACCTACCCTTCACAAAACTATACTGACTATCCCTAGTCAACTTATTCCTCTCTAGCTGATTATGAATCCTATTTTTTACAACCTTTTCCAACACTTTACCCACAACTGAAGTGAGTCTCGCTGGTCTATAATTACCAGGGTTGTCTCTACTCCCCTTCTTGAACAAGCAGACAACATTTGCTGTCCTCTAGTCTACTGGTACTATTCCTGTAGACAATGGCAACATAAAGATCAAAGCCAAAGTCTTCTCAGAGAATCCTAGGATAAATCCCATCTAGTCCAGGGGATTTATTTATTTTCACACTTTCCAGAATTTCTAACACCTCCTGCTTGTGAACCTCAATCCCGTCCAGTCTAGTAGCTGGTTTCTCAGTATTCTCGACAACATTGTCTTTTTCCAATGTGAGTACTGACAAAAAATATTCATTTGGCACTTTCCCTATCTCTTCTGACTCCATGCTGTCCTTGATTGGCCCTCTTATCCCCTATATACCAATAGATCCTATCTGCCAACAACTTTTCATGTCCCCTCTTCTCTTTAGGTCTTTCCTGACTACCTTGTAACTCTCAATCACCCTAACTGAGCCTTCATGTCTCATCCTAAGGCTTCTTCTTCCTCTTGACAAGAGATTCAACTTCCTTACTAAGTGCTCCTTGGTAAACACTCTCACACTCAACAACATCTTCTCTGCCTGACAGGTACATACTTATCAAGGACACCCAGTAGCTATTCCTTGAATAAGCTTCACATTTCTATTCTGCCCATCCCCTGCAGTTTCCTTCCTCATGCTTTGCATCCTGAATGTTGTCTAATCACATTGTAATTGCCTTTCCCCAAGTTGTAGCTCTTGCCCTCCAGTGTATACCTACCCTTTCCATCGCTAAAGTAAACATAACTGAATTGTGGTCACTATCACCAAAGTGCTCACCTACCTCCAAATCTAACACCTGGCCAGATTCATTACCCAATACCAAATCCAATGTGGCCTCACCCCTTGTTGGCCTGTCTACATACTGTATCAGAAAACCCTCCTCTACACATTGGACAAAACCTGACCCATCTGGGAACGATAGTATTCAAAGTTTGTGAGAAGATTTGTAGCTCGGGTGCTCGTTGTTGTGGTTCTATTGGCCGAGCTGGGAATTTGTGTTGCAGACGTTTCGTCCCCTGTCTAGGTGACATCCTCAGTGCTTGGGAGCCTCCTGTGAAGCGCTTCTGTGATCTTTCCTCCGGCATTTATAGTGGTTTGAATCTGCCGCTTCCAGTTGTCAGTTCCAGCTGTCCGTTGCAGTGGCCAGTATATTGGGTCCAGGTCGATGTGCTTATTGATTGAATCTGTGGATGAGTGCCATGCCTCTAGGAATTCCCTGGCTGTTCTCTGTTTGGCTTGTCCTGTAATAGTAGTGTTGTCCCAGTCGAACTCATGTTGCTTGTCATCTGTGTGTGTGGCTACTAAGGATAGCTGGTCGTGTCGTTTCGTGGCTAGTTGGTGTTCATGGATGCGGATCGTTAGCTGTCTTCCTGTTTGTCCTATGTAGTGTTTTGTACAGTCCTTGCATGGGAGTTTGTACACTACATTGGTTTTGCTTATGCTGGGTACCGGGTCCTTCGTTTTGGTGAGTTGTTGTCTGAAAGTGGCTGTTGGTTTGTGTGCTGTTATGAATCCTGTGCCAACCGCCTAAGCACCACATACGAACAACTCCGGTTCCTGCATGAATGCTGAAAGAATCGAATCCTTCCACCATGTGTCAGATACAGACCACTAGTCAACAACCCACAAGCCAGGGACACAGCCAGGCAGAACAGATTCAGGATGATCACAGACGCTCACAACAGACTTCACAAATACAGACAAGAAATTGCGCGCCAAAAATTGTTAATTTCAAAAGCCACCAATCAGGAATCGACCTGAACCATAGAACAGGCTGTCACCATAGGACAGAACAGGACCACACACCACAAAAAAATGGCACCAAAAGAAAAAATGGCCAAACTAACACACAACAGAGAGGACACCACAACACACGCCTGGTTTAAAAACCTCTCCCACAGACAGCTCACAGACACGGAAAGAACAATACTGGCCAAGGGGCTCAACTGCAACCACAGGGACGCCAAGACAGCAGACTTCCTAGCAGCACTAGAATGCACACTCAGGAACAATGGGCTGACAGAAAAGACACAAAAAACAATGAGACAAAGTATCGTACCTCTGATAACAAGGAAAAGACAAACACATTACCTCAACACCAAGGAGAGGGAAGCACTAAAATCACTAAGAAACGATAAGAACATAATCATACCACCAGCAGACAAAGGTAGAATGACGGTCATCCTGGACAAAGCAGACTACATCCAAAAAGCACAACAACTATTTGCAGATACCAACACCTACCAAAAGAGGGACTTTGACCCCACCCCACAGCTCACCAATAGGATAAACAACACACTGAAGAACCTACAAAAAAAACTGACAGATAACCGGGTTTGACCTACAAAGAATGAAACCTGAAAGCAACAACACCCCCAGATTCTATGGACTACCTAAAGTGCACAAACCAAACATCCCACTCAGACCCATAGTATCACTACCAGGGACACCATCACACAAACTGGCTAAAGAACTACAGCAGAAACTGAAACACCTGATCAGCGGATCCAGACACACTATACAGTCAACACAGGGATTCTTGGACATCATCAGAAATACACACATAGACAAGGAAGAAACCATGGTCTCATTTGATGTAACGGCACTATTCACTTCTATTGACAAAACCCTAGCCAGAGAAACAATAGCCAACCTACTGGACATACAGTACAGACAACAGGACGGTTAACCTATCAACAAAGACTGCATACTCAAACTACTGGACCTGTGCCTCACAACACACTTCACATTCAACAACCAAATATATGAACAAATCAATGGCACACCCATGAGCTCACCCATCTCTGGACTCATAGCAGAAGCGGTAATGCTAAGATTAGAACAAACAGTCTTACCGCAAATTCAACCCAAACTCTGGGTCAGATATGTGGATGACACCTTTGTAATCATTAAAAACACAGAAATAGAGAACACACACCGGATCATCAAAACCACACTCACAGGAATCTGATTCACTAGAGAGGAAGAAAAGGACAACCTACTCCCATTCCTAGACGTGATGGTACAGAGAACACCTAACGAAGAATTCAGCACAAAGGTATACAGGAAAGCCACACACACAGACCAAGTCCTAAACTACGAAAGCAACCACCCCAACACACACAAAAGAAGCTGCATCAAGACACTATTCAAAAGAGCCACAACACACTGCAGTGCACCAGAACTGCAAAAAGAGGAAGAAGAACACCTATACAATGGATACCCCCCGCAATTTCATCAACAGATGCCTAAGGGAAAGACAACAGAACGAGAACATGCCACAACCCAAAGGACTAGCCACACTACCATACATTAGGAGCATTTCCGAACTGACAGCCAGACTACTGCGACCACTAGGACTCATAACAGCACACAAACCAACCGCCACTCTCAGACAACAACTCACCAGAACGAAGGACCCGATACCCAGCATGAGCAAAACCAATGTAGTGTACAAAATCCCATGCAAGGACTGTACCAAACACTACATAGAACAAACAGGAAGACAGCTAACGATCCGCATCCATGAACACCAACTAGCCACGAAACGACATGACCAGCTATCCTTAGTAGCCACACACACAGATGACAAGCAACATGGTGGGTGGCACAGTGGCACAGTGGTTAGCACTGCTGCCTCACAGCGCCAGAGACCCGGGTTCAATTTCCGACTCAGGTGACTGTGTGGACTTTGCACATTCTCCACGTGTCTGCATGGGTTTCCTCCGGGTGCTCTGGTTTCCTCCCACAGTCCAAAGATGTGCAGGTTAGGTGAATTGGCCATGCTAAATAGCCCGTAGTGTTAGGTAAAGGAGTAAATGTAGGGGAATGGGTGGGTTGCGCTTCGGCGGGCCGGTGTGGACTTGTTGGGCTGAAGGGCCTGTTTCCACATTGTAAGTAATCTAATGTAAGAATCTAATGAATTCGACTGGGACAACACTACTATTATAGGACAAGCCAAACAGAGAAACAGCCAGGGAATTATAGAGGCATGGCACTCATCCACAGATTCAATCAATAAGCACATCGACCTGGACCCAATATACCGACCGCTGGAACTGACAACTGGAAGCGGCAGATTCAAACCACTACAAATGCCGGGGGAAGATTACAGAAGCGCTTCACAGGAGGCTCCCAAGCACTGAGGATGTCACCTAGACAGGGGACAAAATGTCTGCAACACAAATTCCCAGCTCGGCGAACAGAATCACAACAACTATAGTATTCCTAGTCAATATTCGGGAAGTTAAAGGCCCCCATAACAACTACCCTGTTACTCCCACTTCTATCAAGAATCATCTTTGCTATCCTTTCCTCTCCATCCCTGGAACTATCTGGAGGCTGATAGAAAGCTCCCAACAGGGTGACCTCTCCATTCCTGTTTCTAATCTCAGCTCATACTATCTCTGTACACGAGTCCTCAAAATGTCCTTTCTGCAGTCGTAATACTGTCCTTGACTAACAATGCCACATCTCCCCCTGTTTTACAACTTCTCTGCTCTTACTGAAACGTCTAAGACCAGGAATCAGCAACAACCATTCCTATCTCTGCTCTACCCATGCCTCTGAAATGGCCACAACATCAAAATCCCAGATACCGACTCATGCTGCAAGTTCACCTATCTTACTCCAGATGCTCCTGGCATTGAAACAGACACATTTTAAACCAACATCTTGCTTGCCGATGCTCTCTTGCGACCTGAAACCTTACTTTGGACTTCATTACTCTCAACCTCCTCTATACTCGACCTACAATTTAGCTTCCCATCTGCCTGTTAGGTCATGATTTGGCCTCAATTAACAAAGTAGTGTGTTCCATCACGTTAAGCAAACCCGCATTGTTAGGAAAATGTATTCCTAGAGAAACCTATAGAACTGTTCATGCAGCATCAAATAAGTACAGAATACAAGCACAAAGTTAATGCAAATGCAAAACAGGGTTGAAAATTTGCAAAAGGAGTACATTTTAATGTTTTTTCTTTCAAACACAATTAGCTCATCTGGAGATTGAAAGATGTGGACAGTTTTTAAAACCTTACCATAGATGGAATACTGTATACAGTTCTGGTCGCTACACTATCAGAAGGAAATGATTGCACTGGAGAGGGTGCAAAGGAACTTCACCAGGATTTTGCCTGGGATTGAAAGTCTCAGGTATAAGGAGAGTCTAGGTAGGCTGGGTTTGTTTTTGTTTTGGAGCTGAGGAAGCTGAGATGGGATCTGAGTGAGATATACAAAATTGAGAGAGGCATAGACAGAATAGTTCATTAAAATCTTTTCCCCATGACAGATGTGTTTAAGACCAGAGGCCATAAGTTTAAAGTGAAGAATACCTAGTTTAGAGGGGATCAGAGAAAAATGTCTTCACCCAAAGCAATGTAGTCTTGTAACATCAAAGCAGCATCTGGACAAGCACTTAAAATTCCAGGTCATAGTAGGCTATGGACAAAGAGCAGGTAAATGGATTAGTGTCGTTTGCAGTTTGTTGGTCATTATAGACAGGGCAGGCTGAAGGGCCTGTTAAGTTTGATGACTCTATGGAACCAAAAATTGCTGATCTACTGAGTTGGTTAACCGTGACGTAGTGCTGGAGGAGAGTGATGCAGTTAATAGTGTGAAAATCTAAAGAGAGTTTGATAAGGATGAGAAAATTAGGAATTTGGCTGCAGATGTGATGGTTTCAGATTGCAGATTAGGAATTAAAGACATTTTGAAGCTTTGTTCTACAATGAGAAACAAATCATTACCTTTTTTTCTGAACTGGGATCCTTCCTGGTTCCTTTAATGAAATCATTTCTTCCTTTTAAGAATTGCTCATACTCATCTGGTGTCATGTCACCACTTTCTATTAAGATATGTGGCATATGAGGTTCTGAGGAAAATAATCACAACATTTTATCAAACAATTAAAGTCAGAAGTGCAGGAGGTCTGGCAAGAGTTAATGGCTAGAAATTTCTTCAGCCCTGAATGATAAGGGTTATCGTGAGAAATCTGGGAAAATCAGGTGAAATATTCACTGGGCACTTCTCGACATTGAGACCAAAAAGTCATATTTTCCAAACAAGTCTCAGACATCAACACAGGACATAGAATAGGTACAGCACAGGAACAGGTCCTTCAACCCACCATAGCTGTGCTGACCATGATTCCATTCTAAACACATCCCAACTACCTGCACATGGTCCATATCCCTCTATTCTTTACCTGTTCATGGTGGGAGTCTATGTTGGGGATTATACACATCAACCTGGGATGCAGGAGGACAAAGACTGTGAAAGCTGGTAATTTGACATATCATGGGGAAAAGATGGGAGTGCATTGGATGACATGGGATGTTGCAGGATGAGATGTTGTAGTCAGTCACCACTCCCACAACCTCGATAAGGGGAGTTTGCAACACAATGGAGAACATGAACAAATTATAGTCTTGGGGCTCAAGAGTTAAGGGTGAGAGCTGGGAACATGTGTGGGTCAGTAAAGATGAACTGTCCAGGCTGCGCTGGATAGAGGGACATGCAGGTTTGGGGTGGGGAAACCTGATGACCAGCCGGAATCTGGATCTCTGTGCCCAGTGCTACCTGCATAGCCTTCCACAACTTGAGTGTTAAAGGCAATCCATTCAATGGAAATTAGCTGTGGCCATGCCCAGAGCTGATGCAATTAGTGTTTGTCTTCCGCCCACAGACTTAATCCCTGAGCATCAGTAGGCCCCTCAAGGGGCAATTACATCAATCATGTATTGCAAACCATACATTAAAATCATCTGTATTCACTGCTCCCTGCTTGGGAAATGCAGCAGTGACAAATTGGGTGGGGTATAACAACCAGGCACAAATAATCCTGACCACGTCACTGGGATCTACAGATTGTGAAGCAGAAGTAATCCCAGGTGACCTTAAAGTGACCCCTCAGGGCCCCAGAGAACAAAACTAATTCAAGATCTCATTGGCTGCACAGTGGCACTGAATTGATGCCTCTCTCTTTGAACTGTAAGTATTCTACACCATGCTCTGACCTGCAATGCTGCCTTTCGTGGTGATGTGAGACTGACAGGATAAGGTCTCAGTCCTCATGCAGCAATCTGCTACTCTTCCTTTGTCATGTGCCTGGTGCTGCATTCATCAGAAGAAGGTCCTATGCCATTCCATGACCCTCCTTGTCAGAGTGCCCCATGTCTCACTGCCTGGAGAACTGGGCAGAACCCGAAATGCTGACTGCTCTCATTACTAAGGAGCTGTTCTGTTTCTGATATTGTGGGCGGAACGGTGGCACAGTGGTTAGCACTGCTGCCTCACAGCGCCAGAGACCTGGGTTCAATTCCCGCCTCAGGCGACTGACTGTGTGGAGTTTGCACGTTCTCCCCGTGTCTGTGTGGGTTTCCTCCGGGTGCTCCGGTTTCCTCCCACAGTCCAAAGATGTGCAGGTCAGGTGAGGTAGTGTTAGGTAAGGGGTAGATGTATGGGTGGGTTGCACTTCGGCGGGGCGGTGTGGACTTGTTGGGCTGAAGAGCCTGTTTCCACACTGTAAGCAACCTAATCTAATCACCCCATTCATTGAAAGCCACAGCAGGGCTCCTTGTCGCTGTTGCTCTGGGGATGAAATGACGATGCAGAAAATTGAGGATGAACAGATTGCAGGATAACTGCGAAATGTTCGGATAACCAGCATTCATAAATTACTGCTTGTTTACAGTTATCTGAATGATCAAATGTACGAACAACATACTCCCTGCCCGCCTCGTTTGGATAATCGAGGTTCTACTGTATTCTAAAAGTGGCCTAACCAGTGTCCTGTACAGCCACAACATGACCTCCCAACTTATATACTCAATGCTGTATCCAATAACAGAAAGAGCAAATGCCTTCTTCACTATCCTATCTACCTGAGACTCCACTTTCAAGAAACTATGAACCTGCACTCCAAGGTCCCTTTGTTCAGCAACACACCCTAGAACCTTACCATTAAGTGTAAAAGTCTTGCTCTGAGTTGCCTTTTCAAAATACAGAACCTCATATTTATCTAAATTAAACTCCATCTGTCCATTGGTCCATTTGATCAAGATCCCATTATATTTTGAGGTAACCTTCTTTACTGTTCACTACAGCTCCAATTTTAGTGTTATCTGCAAACTTACTAATTATACCTCTCATTTTAGATTAGATTAGATTTCCTACAGTGTGGAAACAGGCCCTTCGGCCCAACAAGTCCACACCGACCCTCCGAAGAGCAACCCACCCATTCCCCTACATTTACCCACGACTAATCCACTATGGACAATTTAGCATGGCCAATTCACCTGACCTGCACATCTTTGGACTGTTGGAGGAAGCTGGAGCACCCAGAGGAAACCCATGCAGACACGGGGAGAACATGCAAATTCCACACAGACAGTTGCCCGAGCCAGGAATTGAACCCGTGTCCCTAGTGCTGTGAGGCAGCAGTGCTGACCACTGAGCCACTGTGCCGCCCCTTATGTTCACATCCAAATTATTGATACAAATGATGAAAAGCAGTGGACCCAGCACCGATCTTTGAGGCACAACACTGGTCAGGGGCCTCCAGTCTGAAAAGCAACCTTCCACCACCACCCTCTGTCTTCGGAGCTGCGAGATAAATGGGAGAGGGGTGGTGCTGGGGGGAAGTAGCTGGGAATGCAATAGGTAGATGAAGTTGGGGGTGAAGGTGATAGGTCAGAGAGGAGGGTAGAGTGGATAGGTGGGAAGGAAGATGGACAGGTCAAGAGTGTGGTGCGGAGTTGGAAGGTTGGATCTGGGCTAAGGTGTGGGGAGGGGAATTAAGAAAACTGATGAAATCCACATTGATCTCATGTGACTGAAGGGTCCGAAGGTGGAAGATGAAGAGGTCTTCCTCCAGGCGTCGGGTGATTAGGTTTTGGCGGTGTAGGAGGCCCAGGATTTACATGTCGTTGGTGGAGTGGGAGGGGGAGTTAAAGTGTTTGGCCACAGGGCAGTGGGTTGTTTGGTGCGTGTATGCCATAGATATTCTCTGAAATGTTCCCCATGTTGGCGTCCTGTCTCCCCAGTGTAGAGGAGACCACATCAGGAGCAACGGACACAGTAGATGATGTGTGTGGAAGTTCAGGTAAATCTCTGTTGAATGTGATGGGATCCTTTGCTGCTTTGGACGGAGGTAAGGGGGGAGGTGGGGGTGCAGATTTTGCACTTCTGGGGTGGCAGAGGAAGGTGACAGTGGGTTGGTAGGGGTCATAGACATAACAGCATGGTGGCACAGTGGTTAGCACTGTTGCCTCACAGCGCCAGAGATCCGGGTTCAATTCCCGCCTCAGGCGACTGACTGTGTGGAGTTTGCACATTCTCCTCGTGTCTGCGTGGGTTTCCTCGGGGTGCTCCAGTTTTCTCCCACAGTCCAAAAATGTGCAGGTTAGATGAATTGGCCATGCTAAATTGCCCGTAGTGTTAGGTGAAGGGGTAAATGCAGGGGAATGGGTCTGGGTGGGTTGAGCTTCGGCGGGTCAGTGTGGACTTGTTGGGCCGAAGGGCCTGTTTCCACACTGTAAGTAATGTTAAAAAAAAAGTGTCAGGGACTTGAACCTGGGCATCATGGATCAAATGTAAGGACACTACCACTGCACCAGAGGAATTTCCAAATAAAGCGTGAGCCCCATTGGTCACAATGTGGATCCGAGCCCCATTGGTCACAGTGTGGATCCGAGCCCCATTGGTCACAGCGTGGATCCGAGCCCCATTGGTCACAGCGTGGATCCGAGCCCCATTGGTCACAGTGTGGATCCGAGCCCCATTGGTCACAGTGTGGATCCGAGCCCCATTGGTCACAGTGTGGATCCGAGCCCCATTGGTCACAGTGTGGATCCGAGCCCCATTGGTCACAATGGATCCGAGCCCCATTGGTCACAGTGTGGATCCGAGCCCCATTGGTCACAGTGTGGATCCGAGCCCCATTGGTCACAATGGATCCGAGCCCCATTGGTCACAGTGTGGATCCGAGCCCCATTGGTCACAGTGTGGATCCGAGCCCCATTGGTCACAGTGTGGATCCGAGCCCCATTGGTCACAATGTGGATCCGAGCCCCATTAGTCACAGTGTGGATCCGAGCGCCAGTGTAAAATTTGAACCTTTTCAATCAAAAATAAAATGCGATTTCATTTATACAAAGCCCTTTACTAAGAAAACTAAAAATCATTATTTAGATTTGTGTGGGATACATATTAATTTGTAAACATCAAATGTCAGTGGCTTTGAAGTTTAAATATGATAGGGAAATGTGCAGATGATATTGTATTACTGTGGTTTTAGATTGTGGTTTTAATCAGGACGTGTCTGTCCTGTGATTATGGAGCTGGAACAATTGGAATGTTGTTAATCTAAATTACATGTTAATCATATGCTATATCATAGCAGATTGTAGTATGAAATAATTATGGACAGTCGATGTTTGGAATGGGAAAAACAATTTTAGTTTATTACGCTGCAAATGAGGAATTATTTGACAACATTAATTGGAACCATGGTGTCAAGGGTGGCCTTGTAGAGGTTTGTGGAATTATTAGAAGCATGGATGGGGTGAATGTCGGGCTCTTCCCAAAAGTTCAAAACTCTAGGGCATGGGTTTGGGGTGAGTGGAAAGATTGAGGGAGGTAAACTTGGAGGGAGTAACTGTTTTTTGACACAGAGAGTGGTGATTATATGGGATGAACTGCAAAAGAATGTGGTTTTTGCAGGTACAGTTACAACATTTTAGAAGGCATTTGGACAGGTACCTGAATGGGAGAGGTTTAGAGGGATATGGGCCAAACATAGACAAATGAAACTAGTTCACTTTAGGAAACTTGGTCAGCATGGACAAGTTAGGCTGGAGGGTCTGTGAAATATGCATTGTGGAATGTCTTGATATTAGAACCAAAAAGGAGTGATATTCAGCTTAAATGTATCTCGAACAAACAATAATTTGGGTCACAATGAGGAATTGGGTAATGACCTTGGGGAAATGGATTGAAACAAGCATTTTTACCTAAAAAACTCAAATGGCAGCAACAATCAGACTACAACATGATAATATTCAAGAACCAGTTGACATTTAAAAATCAATTCCACAGGATCTCAACTGGTTACACATTTTTGTCTCTTACTCTCTACACTTCTGCTTGAAGGTTTTTGTGAGGGCGATCAATGTAACTATGAGAAAGGAAGTTTCAAAGTCAAAAGTTGGATTGAACCAGACTCACTGAAGTTGTATTAGACAAAATAATGGGGCTAAATGCAGATAATTCCGTGGTTCTGATGGTTTGCATCCAAGGACCCTAAAAGAGGTAGCTATAGAGATATTGAATGCATTGGTTGTAATTTTCCAAAAATCCTTGGACTCTGGAGAGGTACCAGAGGATTGAAATACTGCCAATGTGACACCCCGATTGAAAAAGGGAGAGAGGCAAAAAGGAGATAACTATCCACTGATTAGCCTAGTATCTATCATTGGAAAAGTATTGGAATCAATTAAGGAAATCATACCAGAACATTGAGAAAATCATAATCTAATCAAGTAGAGTGAGAATCGCCTCACGATAGGGAAATTGCACCTGACAAATTTATTAGAGTGGTTGAGACTTCCTTGAAAATGTTGATAGAGGGGATCCAGTACTTGTATTGTATTTAGACTTCCAAAAGGTGTTCAGCACTTTACCTCACAAAAGGTTAAGTCAAAAGATAAGAGCCCGAAGTGTTAGAAATACTACATTGGCTGGAGAATTGGCTATTGGGCAGAAAACAGCAAGAGGAGACGAGAGGTCCTTTTTCAGGTTAGTGACAAGGATCAGTGCTAGGAAAACCACTATCAATGACTTGGAAGAAGGAAGTGGACATACAAATTTGTAGGAGAAAGTGAGGAGTGCAGATGCTGGGTATTAGAGCTAAAACATGTGTTGCTGGAAAAGCGCAGCAGGTCAGGCAGCATCAAAGGAGAAGGAGAATCGACGTTTCGGGCATAAGCCCTTCTTCAGGAATGAGGAGGGTGTGCCAAGCAGGCTAAGATAAAAGGTAGGGAGGAGGGACTTGGGGGAGGGGTGTTGGGAATGCGATAGGTGGAAGGAGGTTAAGGTGAGGGTGATAGGCCAGAGTGGGGTGGGGGCGGAGAGGTCAGGAAGAAGATTGCAGGTCAAGAAGGCGGTGCTGAGTCTGAGGGTTGGGACTGAGATAAGGTGGGGGGAGGGGAAATGAGAAAGCTGGAGAAATCTGCATTCATCCCTTGTGGTTGGAGGGTTCCTAGGCGGAAGATAAGGCACTCTTCCTCCAGGCGTCGTGTTGCCATGGTCTGGCAATGGAGGAGGCCAAGGACCTGCATGTCCTTGGTGGAGTGGGAGGGGGAGTTGAAGTGTTGAGCCACGGGGTGGTTGGCTTGGTTAGTCTGGGTGTCCCAGAGGTGTTCTCTGAAACGTTCCGCAAGTAGGCGGCCTGTCTCCCCAATATACAGGAGGCCACATCGGGTGCAGCGGATGCAGTAAATGATGTGTGTGGAGGTGCAGGTAAATTTTTGATAGATATGGAAGGATCCCTTGGGGCCTTGGAGGGAAGTGAGGGGGGAGGTGTGGGGGCAAGTGTTGCATTTTTTTGCGGTTGCAGGGGAAGATGCCGGGAGTGGAGGTTGGGTTGGTGGGGGGTGTGGATCTGACAAGGGAGTTACGGAGGGAGTGGTCTTTCCGGAACGCTGATAGGGGTGGGGAGGGAAATATATCCTTGGTGGTGGGGTCCGTTTGGAGGTGGCGGAAATGACGAAGGATGATCCGATGTATCTGGAGGTTGGTGGGGTGGTAGGTGAGGACCAGTGGGGTTCTGTCCTGATGGTGATTGGAGGGGCGGGGTTCAAAGGCGGAGGAATGGGAAGTGGAGGAGATGCGGTGGAGAGCATCATCAACCACATCTGAGGGGAAATTGCGGTCTTTGAAGAAGGAGGCCATCTGGGTTGTTCGGTATTGGAATTGGTCCTCCTGGGAGCAGATGCGGCGAAGGCGAAGGAATTGGGAATATGGGATGGCGTTTTTACAGGGGGCAGGGTGGGAAGAGGTGTAATCTAGGTAGTGATCGCATTAAAGAATGATCTAATTAAAATATATAGGATTCATAAAGGGCTTGGCAGGAAAGTTTCCTTCATGGGAGAGTCAAGGTCCAGGAGGTGTAGACTCAGACTAAAGAGGTGCCAATTTAAGATTGAGATGTGCAGGAATTTCTTCTTTCAGACCATTGAGCGACTTTGGAACTCCTTGCCACAGAGACCTGTGTTGCACAGAGTTCTTGTGTATATTTAAGTTTGAGATGGATAGATAGATTCCTCTTCCTACTTTTTATAGTCTTATTATAAGCAAAGAACCCTGTTTTTCCCGAATATCAGGAATGTTCCAACTGATGAAGTGAGATGGGGAGTGCCACATTTGCAAGTGACATTGAGCCATGTGATGTGGATTTTGAGTGTCTGGAAAAGATTACAGGAAGAAGTCACATTTATGATAATGATCTAATACTCAATTGCTCTCTAGAGATTGATTCATTCTGTATTTTAACTTATTTAAAATAGTAGGGCACATTATAAGTAATGAAGCAGACATCACAACAAGTGAACTGCTTCCCTTGTGTGCATACATACTACAAGCCCACTGCCTAGAAGCGTCCTAAGGTTGTACACACAGTGCACATCAAAGGTGAACCCTTTTAAAAATAAGACAAATGCATTAGATAAATAGACCAAAGAGGCAATTTATGAATATAAGTTTAAATTTAAAGAAGACGATAGGAGCGAAGGCGAAGGAGTGAAGAATTGGAAAAATGTAATAGTTGCAAGCACCTGTGATTACTCATCGCTGAAGGTGCAAGTACAGAAATGGAACTCTTGCAATGATGTGGAAGATATCACTGAAACAAAAAGGAAGAATCCCCAAGTCTGTTCAGGGACTGCCCTTGTTACATCATACAAGAGACTTGGACTACATCAAAAAGAGAGGAACAACTAATAGATGCTGGTGAGATGCAGCAGCTGCGATAAATGTGTGGACTGATGAGAGGACAAAATCAGGAACCAGTAAATCAGTGCATCAGTGAAGATTGTGGGAGAGAATCAAAGAAAGCAGCTAAACTGCCTCTCCCTTTCACTTACTCACTGATGCCTCATCCTGGCCTAATCCCAAAACTACATTATTCCTCAATTTCTCTGATTTCTTCTCATATCCTCTCTAGCATTACCTTATCCAAGAAGCATGCATTCTAAAACAAAAGATAAGAAATAAAAGCATGGACTGGTACAGAGAGAGCCACACAGAGAGACACAGAGAGAATTCTGTTCCTTTTCACCCATCTCTCTCTCGCTTTTCACCCACTGCTTCACCACAGAAGGTCAAACCACTATCTTTGTCTCCCTTCTTTTGCATTTCTCTTCATTTCAGTGGCCACTAGGCAGCAAAACTGAAGCATGCTGCTTTTGTTATTATTATTGATGTTGGAATAGCCAAGCTGGATGATTGAGGAGAAGTGGGGCTCAGCTTCAATGATGGAACTTCTGTAAAGGAGAATGAGGAAAGGAAAATATTTTCAATACTAACAAGTAGATTTCAGAAACAGTTGGGCAATCAGTACTTCAGCTGGAATGGGGTCAAGGGAACAGAAGAAAGTTAAAGTCACATTAGACTGACTTTCTATCTACAAGGGAGAAAAAGATTATGGAGGAGAGGTAGTGTCTTGGAATTTAGACCACTATCAGACCAGCCATGATCCTATTGAATGGTGGAGGATCAATGGGGATGAATGTCTCTCCCCTGCTCTTACTTATTTTCTTTTATTTCAGAATGCATGCTTCTTGGATAAGGTAACACTAAAGAGGATATGAGAGGAAATCAGAGAGAAATTGAGGAATGATGCAGTTTGGGGTTATGCCAGGATGAGGCAGAGGACCACTTGCACCAGTGATTAAGTGAAAGGGAAAAGCAGCAGAAACAGCTCAGTAATAACAATAAAATGCATCTAAGAATTGTTGTTGGAGCAGGCAGAGATATTAAATTTCAGAAAATAGTTGCTTATGGAACAAAAATAGTGAAGTTATGTTGGATTACAGGCTCCTTTGTAATACAGAAGGTGAAGGTCCAATATTGATCTTAACCAGATAAATCTAGTAATAAACAGAAAGAGCAGCTCTGTGCCAGATGTGCACAAGTCTGAAACCTTTGTGGCCAATGCCAGGACAATGACTGGATTTTGTTGGGGTTAAGAAAATTAAAGGTGATATAAGTAACTATTTAAACAGATCAATGCGTGCAGACATAAGAGCAGACAATCAGGCAGCTGGAATTAAGAAACTGAGGAAATAGACTGAAACCCATCTCCCTGGCTATTTCACACATCTTCATGTGGGAATCCATTAGAATGTGTGTGTGATTCTGATGGAAAGATCAAAGTCTCTGTATCCCTGATTCTTGGACAGTGAAGGCAACAGAAGAAATCCTTCAAAGAAAATTAACATTGAAGATCAAAGATTCCACCAAGACAGCTCTTTTCATCAATGCCTCACTGCAGCCTTTCAATCAACATGAATAATGGGTCAATATTGTGACTGGTCAGCCCTGAAGTATATCAAAGCAAATACCTATAAACAGTTTCTTGGTTTCTTCAACTATACCTCCTATATTTACATCCAAATTATTTATATACATGATGAAAAGCGGTGAACCAGCACTGATCAAACAGTTAAATCTCATGGAATACAGGGAGAATTAGCCATTTGGATACAGAACTGGCTCAAAGGTAGAAGGCAGAAGTGAAGGGTTGCCTTTCAGGCCAGACACCTGTGACCAGTGGTGTGCTACAAGGATTGGTGCAGGTCCACTGCTTTTCATCATTTATATAAATGATTTGGATGTGAACATAGGAGATATAGTTAGTAAGATTGCAGATGACACCAAAATTGGAGGTGTAATGGACAACAAAGAAGGTAACCTCAGTACAACGGGATCTTGATCAGATGGGCCAATGGACAGAAGAGTGGCAGATGGAGTTTAATTAGTTAAATGTGAGGTGCTGCATTTTGGAAAGGCAAATCAGAGTGGGGCTTATTCAGTAAATGATAGGGCACTGACGAGTACTGCCAAACAAAGAGATTTAGGAGTGTTGGGGCATAGTTCCTTGAAAGTGGGATCACAGGTAGACAGGGTGGTGAAGAAGGCAATTGGTATGCTTGCCTTCATTAGTCACAACATTCAGTATAAGAATTAGGATGTCAAGTTACAGTGATACAGAACACATTGGGGCCATCTTTGGAATACTGCATACAATGTGGTCGCCCTTCTATAGGAAGAATGTTATTTAACCTGACAGGATGCAGAAACAATTTACAAGGATGTTGCTGGCCTAGAGAGCTTGAGCTATAGGGAAAGATTGAATAGGCTGGGACATTTTTCCCTGGTGACAGAGGAGTGACCTTACAGAGGTTTATAAAATCATGAGGGGCATGAACAAGGTGAATATCCAAGGTATTTTAACTATGGTGAGGGAGTCCAAAGCTAGAGAACATAGGTGAGAGGGGAAAAGTTAAAAAAAAAGACCTGAGGGGTAACTTTCTTATGCAGAGGGTGGTGAGAGTGGAATGAGCTGCCAGAGGAAGTGGTGGAGGCTGGTACAGTTACAACATTTAAATGGCATCTGGGTAGGTATATGATTAGGAAAGATTTGGAGGGATATAGGCCAAATGCTGGCAAATGGGAATAGGTCATACTGGGATGTCTGGTTGGCATGGACAAGTTGTACTGAAGAGTCATACAGCATGGAAACAGGCCCTATGACACTATTACTCTAAGTTGGTGAGACATGACCCCTCCGCTTAATAAAACCAGGCTGACTGTTCAGAAGAAGGGTCACTGGACCCAAAACGTTAACTTTGCCAGACCTGCTGAGATCTTCCAGCAATTTCAGTTTTTGTTTCAGGCTGACTAGTCTTGATTAATCCCTACCTCTCCAAGTGCAGATTAATTCTGTCCCTCAGAATTGCTTCCAATATTTTCCTCAGCAGCAGGGTTAGATTGACTGACCTGTCATTTCCTCATTTGTATTTTGCTCCCTTCATGAATAATGATACCATATTAGCTATCCTCTTGTGGCCAGAGATGAATTGAACGTTTTTGCAAGTACCCCTGCTATTTCCTCCATTGTCACATTCAATAACTTGGGATACATAAACCTGGAGGTTTATACAGTTTTAAGAACATAAGAACTAGGAGCTGGAGTAGGCCGTCTGGCCCTTCAAGCCTGCTCCGCCATTCAATAAGGTCATGGCTGATCTTTTGATGGCCTCAGCTCCACTTACCCACCCTCTCATCATAACCCCTAATTCCATTATTGTTTAAATTATCCATCTTAGCTTTAAAAACATTCAATGAGGTAGCCTCAACTACTTCAGTGGGCATGGAAATCCATAGATTCACAACCCTCTGGGCGAAGGAGTCCCTTCTTAATTCAGTCCTAAAGCTGCTCCCACTAATTTTGAGGACATGCCCTCTTGATCTAGTTTGACCCGCCAGTGGAAACATCCTCCCTGCCTCTATCTCATCTATGCCCTTCATAGTTTTATGTGTTTCCAAGATCCCACCTCATTCTCCTAAATTCCAATGAATATAATCCCAGTCGACTCAGTCTCTTCTCAGAAGCAAACCCCCTCCAATCTTTCCCCTCCCTAAGAAAACACCTTTATTCCACTGAGCCGACTCTTCTATAAAGCCAAGCTATTATTCCTTTAATGTTTGGCCTATCAGTCTTTGAGTCCTATCCAGATCCACTCTCATCATATTGAAATTGGCCCTCTGCAAATAAATACTTTGCATTGCACCTTCCCTTTTTTCATTGCTAAATGTCCTTACCTTTATTTTGTCATGATATTTGGGCATCACTGGAAAGGCAGTGTTTGTTGATCACCTTTAAGTGCCCTTGAACTGAATGGCATGTTGGCCACTTCAGAGGGTAATTAATTCATGTCATCTTATTGGCCTAGGCCAGGTAGAATGGCAAAATTTCCTTCTTTAAATGGCGTTGGTAATTTCAGGACAACATTCCAGCTGTATCATCAGGAACAATTAATTTACTTTCA
This sequence comes from Chiloscyllium punctatum, assembly GCF_047496795.1. Taxonomy (NCBI): domain Eukaryota; kingdom Metazoa; phylum Chordata; class Chondrichthyes; order Orectolobiformes; family Hemiscylliidae; genus Chiloscyllium; species Chiloscyllium punctatum. The sequence goes on along the minus strand of NC_092754.1, from coordinate 254,553 downwards.
AATAGCTGCAGTTGTGGGATTTGAACTTGTTCTCCCAGAGCATTTGTCTGAGCCTCTGAATTTTATTGGATCAGTGATATTACCACCATGCTACACCTTCCCCTAAACTTCATGCTGCTCTGATCACTGGCCCTGAAATGCCCACTTAGCTTACCTCATTCTTGTGAATCAGATCCAGTGACATTCATTCCCTGTTTAATGGGAAACATTGATCAAAAAACGTTTCTCCTGAATACTCTTAAGAAATCTTCCATACTCTCTGCTCTTCACATAGCCGTAAGAGAAACTACAATGGCAATTAACTTATAACTCCTGTATAATATTTGCTTCTCTCTAATTTTCTTCTAAAATTGATCCTCTATGAATTTCCCATGAATTTACGGCTTATACAATACACCAATAGTGTAATTATACTTTTATTTCTTAAATCAGACCAAATTGCTCTGTCTTGGACCTCTCTGGAACACCTGTCTCCAATACTGAAATGTTTTTCTTAATTAATGATTCCAAAATTCCTCTATAATAAAATTGTTGTAGGACAAAATAAAGTCTTTATTTCCCTGTCTTTCCTGAACACTTTGTATCCAGGAATTTTAAATGTCCAGTCCATTTTCAGGCTAGATCTCGATCATCGTTCTAACATCATATTCTTCTGTACCTATCTGCACCTGTACCTCACCAAACTTTACCACATTGTGTTAGTTTTGCAAAGGTTTATGTAAATGAATTTAGATCTTATTACATTACTTCTTGCTCTGATCCCACCTAATACCTTACAAAGACCAGGTATAGAGATAGGTGGATTTTCACCTGGTGACTCATTTCACAAGCCATCATGAGCAGATGGTGAAATCAGGGTAAGAGGAGAGTGTTTTTATAAGTGGAAGTTTTTTTTAAAATAGACCCAAGATCAACCTTTCATGTGTTTTAACACATTGAATCAGCAAGGAGCTGGTTGAATGAGTCACTCATCAACAGCAACTTGTAAAACATGAACAAGTCAATGTTTAAACATCTTTTGTACAAATGGAATGAGCCAGTGACTAATGGGTTGCAGAAAATGAATCATTTCTATCATAGCGAACATATGCAGTTCTCATTTACACCTGTGTCAACTTGTGAGCTCACGACTGGTATCACTTAACAGCTTATTATCAGGAACCCAACAGGTTTTAGCCTTCATTCTCCTCTTTAAAAATCATTCAATTTAATCTTGGAATTCGATATATCTCTTCCAGAAAGTAACCTAAAATTTTTGATTTTGTCAAATGAAATTGAAGATGTACTTCCAAATTAACCAATTGTACCCAGTTAAAGGTGCACAATTCAAATATTAATTTATGGGAATCTGTGTCAGATTTCTGTTTTAGCATCATAGAGCCCTGCATCATGTAGACAAGCCTTTCAACCCAAAGTGGTCCATGCCAACTAATATGTCCATCCATGCTAACCCCATTTCCCTGCACTTGGCCCATATCCTTCGAATCCTATCCTATCCATCTACTGTATTTGTCCAAACGCCTTTTAAATGTTGTTAATGTACCTGCCTCAATCACTTCTGCTGGCAGCTCATTCCATATGCGTACCACCCTCCAGGTATAAAAGTTGCCCTCAAGTTCCCTCTTTATTCTTTCCCCTCTAACCTGAAACTGATGCCCTCTCGTCCTCAATTCTCCAACCCTGGGAAAAAGACTGAGTGTGTTCACCCTTTCCACACCTCTCATGAACGTATGTACTTCTATAAGATCCCTGTCAGTCTCTTACACTCCAAAGAAAATAAATCCTTAGCTTGTCCAATGTCTCCCTATAACTCAGACCCTTGAGTTTTGGCAACATCCTTATAAATTTTTCCTACACTCTTTCATGTTTAATAATATCCTTCCTATAGCAAGGTGACCAAAACCCCAAGTGCAGCCTCACCCATGTCCTGTACAACTGCACCATAGCTTCCCAGCTTTTATAAATCAATGTCCTGACTGATGAAGGCCAGTGTGCTAAAAGCCTTAGTCACTGCCCTGTCTACTTGTGACTCCACTTTCAGAGAACCGTGCACTTGAACTCCAAGGTCCCTCTGTTCCACTACACTCCTTAAGGTCCATGAAACCATTTATCTTAGTGTCATCTGCAAACTTACATTCTCATCCAAATCATTGATATAGATAGCAAACAGCAATGGGCCCAACACCAACCCCTGAGGTACTCCATTAGTCACAGGTCTCCAGTCTGTCAAGCATCCTTCCACTATTGCCCTCTGCTTCTTACCATCAAGCCATTGGGCATCCAATTTGCCAGCTTCCCATGCGATCTAACCTTCCAGAGCAGCCTACCATGTGGAACCTTGTCAAAGACCTTACTGAAATCCATATAGACTACATCTACTATCCTGCCTTCAACAACCTTTCTGGTCACTCCATCAAAGAACTGTAACAAATTTGAGAGGCATGATCTCTCACTCACAAAGTCATGCTGAATACTCCTAATCAAACCCTGTCTTCCCAAATGCATGTATATCTTATGCCTCAGAATCGTCTCAAGTAACTTACCCATCACAGGTGTTAAGTTTACTGGTCTATAGTTCCCAAGATTTTCTTTGTAGCCCTTCTTGAATAAGGGCATAACATTCGCTAACATCCAGTCTTCCAAGATCTCACCGTGGCTAGCGATGATGCAAAAATATCAGCCAGGGCTCTCAATTTCTTCTCTAGCCTCTTGCATGGGTTCCTGGATATATCTGGTCAGGACCAGGAAATTTATCCACCTTCATACATTCTGAAACGTCCAACACCTACTCCACTGTGATATGGACTGTCCCCAAGATATCACCACTAACTTCCAAGTTCCCAAGTCCTCATGTCTTTCTCCATGGTAAACACAGGAGAAGTATTCATTGAGGATCTCGCCCATCTGCTGGGGTTCCACGCATAAATCACCACTCTAGTCCTTGAGGAGCCCTATTCTCTCTCTAGTTATTCCTTTTCCTTTAATATACTTAGGAACCTCTTTGGATTTACCCTAATCTTTTCAGCAAAGGCTCTCTTATGTCCGTCCCCTTTTCGCTCTCCTGATTTCCTTCTTCGGTACACTCCTTTATCCCATACAGTCGGTTCTGCTATAATGCATGTTTCTTCAGCACGCATTGGCTATAACGCAATTGAAGAATTTAGACCACTATTTGTAGAAGAATTTTCCTTACCTGTATTGGCTATAACATGATTCTGGTCCCTTCCCTTTAAATGGTGTCTAAATTATAGGATTTTCTTATCATGCAGGATCACACAGGAACAGACTTATTGTGTTATATCAGAATAGAGTGTATGCCTCCAGGGATTCCCTTAATCCCAGCTGCCTGTACCTGAGCCATGCCTTCTCCTTTTTTCTGGTCAAAGCCTCAATATCTCTTGTCATTCAGAGTTCCCTATTCCTACCAACCTTGTCCTTCACCCTCACAGGAACACGTAGACATTGAATTCCAGCTATCTCACTTTGAAAGGCCTGTCTCTTGCCAGAGGTCCTTTTGCCTGGAAACAAGCTATTCCAATCAACTATTGTAAGCTCTTGTCCAATTCCATCAAAATTCACCTCAGCCCAATTTAGAACTTTAACCTTTGGGCCATTTTATCCTTCTCCATAACAATTTTAAAATTAATAGAATTAATCCCAAAGTGTTCCCCACTGACACCTCAATCATGTGTCATGCCCTATTTCCCAAGAGTAGGTCCAGTTTTGCCCTTTCCCAAGTAGGAACCTCTTTATACTGCTGAGGAAACTTTCCTGGACACACTTAAATTTCACCCCATCTAAGCCCTTAACCCTCTAGCAGTCTCAGTCTATATTAGGAAAATAAAAACCCTCTACTATGACACCCTATTGCTCCTGCAAGTCTCCCAATCTCCCTGCATATTTGTTCCTCTAATTCCTGTTGACTATTTGGGGGCCTATAGTACAACCCCAGTAACATTACCATCCCCTTCTTATTTCTTAGCTCTACTCAAAGCCTCACTGGATGATTCTTCAGTTATTTCATCTCTGACTACCACGGGTGATACTCACCATCATCAAAAATTGAACTCCCTCCTCTCTTTCCACCACCTGTCCCACCTAAAGCACCTTAGCCTGGCACATTAAGTTACAGGTCCTGTCCCTCCTTTAGCCATGTTTCTATAATGGCTACAATTACCCAGTCCCAGGTACCTATCCGCACCCTGAGTTTATCGTCCTTATCTGTCAGCCCTCTTGCATTGAAATAAATGCAGTTTAATCCAAAAGGCTTTTGGAATTTGTTTATTCACAGGATGTGTGTTTCTGCTGATGGTAGTATTTCTCCCCCATGCCAGGGTTGTGGTTAGCCATGTTTTTGACAGAATGGTTTGTTGTTGGTGAGAATTCATATAAAAGCTAGGACATAGTTACTTAATTATATGGATTTTTATATTTACCTGACAAGAAACTAGCATGGTGGAATTTAATTCATACCTGGATATTTTAGTCAAAGCCTCATGAATTTCTAGTCTAATAACATAACCACTACATCTTTTGCCTGAGGGTGAAAATTAGCAGGGCTAGGTTTGTTACTCTTACAGCCAGACAACGCTGTCACAAAGGACTGAATGGCTACTGTGTTGCAACTAATTCATTTCTCTTCCCTTACAATGGATCATAGCCATTGGATCCCCTTTGTCAATTTTGCTAGTAAAATCTCCAACACAAAACTAACAAATTTGTCATATATGATTTCCCATTCACAAATTCTCATTCACTCCTGGAATTGGCTGCGAGGTGTCAGCTGCAGTGATGGCAGAGTGGAAACTCCTGGCTGCAGTCGGCAGAGTGGGAACCTTGCAGAAGTCCTGGAGCAATGTTTGGGACCCTGGCTGATGAAGACCAACTCTATTTAAGATAGTGCCAGATTGTGGTGAGAAAAAGCTTTTCACTCTGTCTCCCTAAATATATGCGGCAATAAGTCATTCATTCATACAAATTCATGCTGACTCTGCCCAATCAGATCATTATTGTCCAAATGTTTATTTATCACATCCTTTATAATAAATTCTGGAATTTTCCCTATCACTAATGGAACGCTGACAGGTCTGTTTTCTCTCCTTCTCCCATCTTAAATAGTGGGTGGGGCAATGCCTATTACTTTCCTTCGAACCATTCAAGAATCTGTAGAATTTTGGAAGACAATCAAAAAGCATCAGAATGATCACAATGTAGATCTTTGCTCCACTCACAAAGCCTCACTGCTTTCAGGTGCTGGGGAATCATCAATTTTCTGCCCCATTAGTTTCTCCACTAAAATCTTTTTACAAACACTAATTTCCTTCAAGTCTCCATTCTTCATGGCCACCCTCTAGGTATGGGGGATTCCTGGTACCTTCCTTAGTGAAAACAGACACCAAGTAACCAATTGTTTCTCTGCCATTTTCCCCATCCTGATCAAAAGCTCAACTCGGCCAGCCAGGTAAACACATTGGCTATAAGAGCAGGACAGAGGCGAAGAATTCCTCCTGGCTCCCCAAAACCTGTCCACTATCTACAAGGCCAAGTCAGGAGTGTGATGGAACAGTCCCCACATGTCTGAATGTGTGTAAACCCAACAACACTCAAAAAGCACGACAGAATAGCATGTTTGATTGGCACCACATCCATAAATATTCATTCCCTTCACCACCAATATTCAACAGCAGCATGTATACTATCTACAGGATTCACTGAAGAAATTCACCAAGGCTCCTTACAAACCCATGACCATTTCCATCTTGAAGGACAAGAGCAACAGATACATGGGAACACTACTACCTGCAAGTTCTCCTCCTGACTTGGAAATATATCACCATTCCTTCAGTGTCGTTGAGTCAGAATCCTGGAATTCCCTCACTATAGGCATCGGGGGTCTACCTACAACATGTGGACTTCAGATCACCAGCACTTTCTGAAGGGACAACTAGAGATCGACAAGAAATATTGGCTCAGTCAGTTACATCCATGTAGCACAAGTGAGTTAAATGGACTCACACTAGATTTAGTTAAACATTTCCTTTTAATGTACCTAAAGAAGCTTTTATTGTCTGATTACGTTTTATGCGAGATTGCACTCCATATTCCATTCTCCCTTTCTTGATCCTCATTTGCCAGATTCCAGAAACCTTCTGGTCCTCAGATTTACTGCTATTTGTGGCAATGTTTACACATCTTTTTAAAAAAATTTGATATAATCCTTAACTTCCTTTGTTAACTACGGTTGACTGAGCAATTTTGAGTTTTTGTATGTTGAAGTGGTGAACCTGTGAAATGAGTGAACCTGCCCAGTGGGAAATTTATACTCAAGCATTGATGAGTTGTTCAATTATGGGCATGTAAATGAACTGTGCTCTCGTTCTTACCTGTTCACCCTGAGTTTTAACCACGAACATGATGAAGGTTTAGATTATAAGAAATGACATAAGTACATGAGAGAGGGATGATATTAGTTTGGAAAATCAGGAAATGCAATCAGTATGGTAGAAAATAAGCAAAGATAAAAAGTGCCAGAGAGAGTAGTTTACAAGCCCCCTAATAACAATTATACCATTAATTAATAACTCATTAGAGCATGTAAAATGAACAGCTATGCCTGTCTCTTTGTTGATTACGTGGAACAGTCTATCTTCCGTAGTTACACCAGCACTACTCCCCACCTCATCCTCCGCTATACCGATGACTGCTGCAGCGCCACCTCATGCTCCCATGAGGAGGTCAAACAGTTCATCAATTTCACAGACATATTCCAGCCGACTTCAAATTGATGTGGACCATCTCTGAAATCTCCCTCCCCTTCCTAGACCTCTCCATCTCCATCCACGAGGACAGACTCTAAACTGACATTTTTTACAAACCTCCCGACTCCCACAGCTTACCTGGATTACACCTCCTCCCACCCTACCTCCTGCAAAAATGCTATCCTGTATTCCCAATTCCTCCACCTCGGCCGCATCTGCTCTCAGGAGGAGCAGTTCCACCACAGAACACACCAGATAGCTTCGTTCTATAAAGACCGAAATTTCCCCTCCCACGTGGTTGAAGATGCCCTCCAACGCATCTCATCCACATCCCACACTTCTGCCCTCAAACCCCACCCCTCCAACCATAACAAGGACAGAACCCCCCTGGTCCTCACCTTCCACCCCACCAACCTTCGCATAAATCGCATCATCTGCCGACATTTCCGCCACCTCCAAACGGACCCCACCAGCAGGGATATATTTCCCTACCCACCCCTATCTGTCTTCCACAAAGACCGTTCCCTCCGTGACTACCTGGTCAGGTCCACGCCCCCCAACAACCTACCCTCCCGTCCTGGCACCTTCCCCTGCCACCGCAGGAATTGCAAAACCTGTGCCCACACCTCCCCACTCACCTCCATTCAAGGCCCCAAAGGAGACTCCCACATCAGTCAAATATCACCTGCACTTCCACACACGTCATTTACTAAATCCGTGGCTCCCGATGCGGTCTCTTCTACACTGGGGAGACTGGACGCCTTCTTGCAGAATGCTTTAAGAGAACATCTCCAGGACACCCGCACCAATCAACCCCATTGCCCCATGGCCGAACATTTCAACTTTCCCTCCCACTCTGCTGAGGACATGCAGGTCCTGGGCCTCCTCCACCGCTGCTCCCTCACCACCCGACATCTGGAGGAAGAACGCCTCATCTTCCACCTCGGGACTGTTCAACCCCAGGCATCAATGTGGACTTCACTAGTTTTCGCATTTCCTCTCCCCCCAGCTTACCCCAGCTCCAACCTTCCAGCTCAGCACCATCCCCATGACCTGTCCCACCTGTCCATCTTCCTTCCCACCTATCCACTCCACCCTCCTCTCCTACCTATCACCTTTACCCCACCTCCATCCACCTATTACACTCTCAGCTACCTTCCCCCTGGCCCCACCACCAGGGTTTGTCTCTCCACCCCCAATATTCCCAGCCTCTTTCCTGATGAAGGGCTCTGGCCCAAAGCGTTGATTCTCCCGTTCTTCGAATGTTGCCTGACCTGCTGTGCTTTTCCAGCAACACACTCTCATCCTGCAGAATATCCAGCAAAACTGTCAGAACCCATGAGTTGTTCCCCTCCACCTGCCTACCTGGTCTTAAAAGAAGGTATAATCAGAAAATTTTGCATACTTTGATGAAATCATTACCTTTTGTGATGACCATAGAAATAGCGAGACTTGATTTCCAATGTGCTCCCCATTGAGATGTGACACGACAATCATGTTATCCAGGGAAGTGTCGTGATGCCTACATTGTGGTAAACCCACATTTGCCTGCTTCATTTAACCATCCTCAGACCATACAGTGACAGTTGGTCGGGGACCTAACCTCTAATGCCATCAAGAATCCTCAGGGCAATACTGAGGAGAGATACAGAGCTGCACACACTCCACACGAGCTTCCTGAAGATGAGATTCAGATGCCTGGATCAGTCAGGTAGTGTAATGCAATACACCCAGACAGAGTGTCTCAGATTGTTTGCTGATTGTGATCTGTTTTGAAGCAGAAAGCTTGGATAAAAATCTAAAATTTACATAAGCTCCATGCAGATGTAACTGCTGCACAGTGGGTGGCCCCATGAGCAGCAGCTCATACAGGGTTGCAAGATCCTGTATTATCCCTCCTACTCACCTGAGAGAAGGCTTCCAAGTTCAGCAACATCAAATCTGATTCCAGTACCACATTAATCCCTCACTTTTCCCTCAGTCCTGTAGAATGTTCTGGTCCTTCAAAATACTTCTGCAGTAGCTGAGCACCCTCAGTGACAAATACAAACATCTCTCCACTAGCCTCACTCCCCACCAACCTCCCCCAACTGAGGGATACAGGAAGTCACTGTCAGGCATGCATTGCCTCCTTCATACACTGGGGGCACCTTTTGTGGGTATGGAAACTCTGATCAGGGAAGTAGTGGACTTTTCCTGCAGCCTGCAGATGCTATTCACCTCTGCACCCCTTCCACTCATCACCTGTGTTGGCTGGGCCATATGGTTGTCCCAGGCCCTATCTCTTCCCACAAACACAGAAATCACTGCAGAAACACAACACGTCTGGTAGCATCTGTGGAGAGAATAATACAGTTAACACCTCGAGTCCTCTATGACTCTTCAGAACAGACTCTTCTTTTTCAGAACAGTCATATCTGATTGAAAATGTTAGGTTTGTTTCTGGGCAGTGCCTGGAAAGTTTTAGAACATCTGTAGCTGAAGGTGGGTATCACCTTTAGTATGTATCATACAATGTGATTGTAGTTAGTTGGCCAATGGCAGGGGCAGCATTCTAATTCAGGAGTGTGAGTTTACATTATGAAAATTAATGGCAGTTACCCCTGTGGAGTGCAGAAGATAGGTTATCCTACATTTGCACTGAGTTTAGGTTCTTTCAATCTGTCCACAGGTCCTGACTTCCTAACTGATTGTGGTCACAGTCACCATGTCTGCTCTAGGAGACCTATCCTTGGTTATCAGTGCAGGAGGATCTCACTTCTGTCTGAGATGTTCTGGAACATAATGGCTAGAAACCTCACTGTGTCACCTCTAAGGGGATAGGAGCAATCAGCACAGACTTTTCTGTTGCTTCTAGCTTTCCATGAATGACAGTGTGCTCATGTTACCTTTAAATAATGCATTTGAACCTATGACCCCAAAAGGCCCACCTGGAAAGAACTTCCGACTCACCAGCTGCATGTAATTCGCCATTTAACTCAGGCTATAATTTGCATATGAACTAAATAGATTATCAGCAGACCTAAGTACATAATCATGTGAGATCAATTATTGAATAACTTTGTATTGAATAACTTTGAGGCTTGAATGGATGAATTTTGGTTTCTCGGGGAATCACAAGGAGCTAGCAGGAAAGTACAGCTGATGCCCAAGGTCAGCCAGGATAGTATTGAATGGTAGAGAAGGCTGAATGGATTGCATTGTCTCCTCCTTTCATTCAGATTCTTGTGAGTCACTCTAAGTATCTGATGCTGGAAGACTGGTTTTGATAAAGTCCCACACAAGAGGTTAGTGAGTAAAATTAGGGCGCACGGGATTGGGGGCAAAGTACTAGATTGGATAGAGAATTGGTTGGCTAATAGGAAACAAAGGGTAGTGATTAACGGCTCCATTTCGAAATGGCAGGCAGTGACCAGTGGGGTACCGCAGGGATCCGTGCTGGGACCGCAGCTTTTTACAATATATGTAAATGATATAGAAGATGGTATCAGCAATAACATTAGCAAATTTGCTGATGACACAAAGCTAGGTGGTAGGGTGAAATGTGATGAGGATGTTAGGGGATTACAGGGTGACCTGGACAAGTTAGGTGAGTGGGGAGATGCATGGCAGATGCAGTTTAATGTGGATAAATGTCTGGTTATCCACTTTGGTGGCAAGAACAGGAAGGCAGATTACTACCTCAATGGTATCAAATTAGGTAAAGGGGCTGTTCAGAGAGATCTGGGTGTTCTTGTCCACCAGTCAATGAAGGCAAGCATGCAGGTACAGCAGGTCGTGAAGAAGGCTAATAGCATGCTGGCCTTCATAACAAGAGGGATTGAGTATAGAAGCAAAGAGGTGCTTCTGCAGCTGTATAGGGCCCTGGTGAGACCACACCTGGAGTACTGTGTACAGTTCTGGTCTCCAAATTTGAGGAAAGACATTCTGGCTATTGAGGGAGTGCAGCGTAGGTTCACGAGGTCAATTCCTGGAATGGCAGGATTGCCTTACACGGAAAGACTGAAGCGACTGGGCTTGTATACCCTTGAGTTTAGAAGACTGAGAGGGGATCTGATTGAAACGTATAGGATTATGAAAGGACTGGACACTCTGGCAGGAGGGAACATATTTCCGTTGATGGGGGAGTGCCGAACCAGAGGACACAACTTAAAAATACGGGGTAGACCATTTAGGACAGAGATGAGGAGAAACTACTTCACCCAGAGAGTGGTGGCTGTGTGGAATGCTCTGCCCCAGAGGGCAGTGGAGGCCCAGTCTCTGGATTCTTTTAAGAAAGAATTGGATAGAGCTCTTAAAGATAGTGGAGTCAAGGGGTATGGAGATAAGGCTGGAACAGGATACTGATTAGGAATGATCAGCCATGATCATATTGAATGGCGGTGCAGGCTCGAAGGGCAGAATGGCCTGCTCCTGCATCTATTGTCTATTGTCTATTGTCTATTGGTTTATTTTTTTCTAATTCCTGAAGCCAAGCACACCATATTCATTTAGCTCAGAGATTGAAGTTTAACCAATGTTGTTCACAGTAAACTGGGGGGAACAATTTGATGAAAACAAATAAGATTCTAAGGGGATTTGACAAGCTGAATGTGGAGAGGATGTTTCCACTTGTCTAGAATCTAGAACTAGGGCTCACTGTTTGAAATCGAGATAAAGTGGAAGTGTTTCTGCCAGATGTTTGAGTTTTTTGAAATGTTTTCTTGAAAAGGTGGTAGAAAAAGAGTCCTTGAATATTTTAAAAGCAGAGGCAGATAGATTCTCATTAAAACCCAAGGAATGAAAGTTTCCAGAGCAGCCGGAATGTGGATTTGAGGAAAAATCAGGATCAGCTGTGATCTTATTGAATAGCAAAGCACTCAAGGGACTGATTGACCCACTCCTATTCTTTGAATGAATATTTATATCTTTCTTTTCTCAATAAAACCACTGGGTTTTCCATACCATTATTTCTGCTTTAAAATAAAATTTGTATGTTTAGCAAGTTCCACAACTGCATTTAATGAAGAAATTAAAAAAGGAAGAGAAATTAAAATTGAAATCCTTCCCTACCACTCGGGTGTATGATGATTTCCACAGGTCTGTCAAAGGTATGTTCCTCTGCCAATGTAATCATCACACTGGAAGCACAAAATGCTGAGGGGTCTGCGTCAGCTCGGATTGAGTGAGTTGGACTTTCCACACCTGCAGAACATTAATAGTTGGAGATTTAGTCAGGGCAAAGGCTGTCAGTAAATTGATAGACCTAAGGCACAATTGTATTTCTTCTGTGCTTTGCATAACTTCAGAACATAGAGGATCAAGTATTTTTAAGTGCACTCAACCCCCCCACCAGACCAAAACACCCTTCTGCAAAGCTGGATCAAATACAACCTCTTAATAACCCCCACCACGGACCCAACCATCCCTCCCCAGCACTTTGTCTAACACCTTCCCCTGCACCAATACCAGACATGACATCTCCCCATTGTTCCAGACACAACATTTTCCTGCTCCCCTAGGTCAGGACACCCTGACCTCCCCAACCCCTGCCACACACTCACCCACCCGTTGATGTGTTCAGTTTGGGGACCAGTGTGTTATTGGGAAGGGCAGGGGCAGTGGTCTCGAGTTGCTCTGGATTTTAACCAAATGGGTGTCCGGATCAGGTATCAGCTGCTGGGACTTTTGATTTATTGGTGGGAGTTCTCCCTTGGACTGTCAGTGGAGAATACCCACTCTCTAAATTTCCTGAGCAGGGTGGCTACATTCTCCCATCGTTCTCTGCCAGAGTTGATAACTGGACATTTAGGTTCATTACACTAAAAGACAGAGGAACAAAAGTAGGTTATTGAGTCTGCTGTACCATTCAATGAGATCATGGTTAATATGATAATCCTTCACATCAGATTAAGATTCCAGTCTGCCACTTTCAGGAGGGGTTGGTCCCTAACCTGTCTGATTTTGTTTTGGACAGTACAAGTTCTGTTACATTTTCCTGTTCCTAATACACTGCCCTCAGCTCATCAAGTAGATAAGGTATCTCCCTCACCATCTGTAGGTGGATCTGGAATATCTCTGTTCCCCCATAAGGTGGGAAAGACAGTGTCGGTTAGCATAACCTCTTGCCTATCCAGCAGAATCAATTACCAATATTTGAATAAGGAGCAATAGAAAAACATTTGCCCTTTAAGCCTGCTCCAGCCTATTCCCATCTATTCCTGATACTTTTCAATTCCGCTACCTAACAAAGATTTATCTACCCCCCAGCTTAAAAATGTTTAGTGACCTTGCCATGACTGCCTTCTGAGGTAGAGTTTCAAAGTTGCACAACACTCTGAGAGAAAAATATTCTCTTCTCTGTCTGAAACTATTAAAATTGTGTACCCTACTTTCATGTTTGACCCGCTTTAGGAAACATCTTTTTCACACCCACTGAGATAACTCCATAAATGTCGGTATCCCATCACCAAGTCCCCTTTATTTATACATGACTGTAGTACTGCCTCATACAAGGTCAGAGTTTCAGTATCTCTGTCACTGACCCTTTTTATATGTTAGCCAGTGCTCCCTGTTCGGACCAGACTGACAGCCCCAATCAGGGAACTCATATTCTATAAGGTGCAGCTGGCTAACCTCATTACAATCACTACACCCATCTTGCCAGGATCATTCAGGATCTTGTACATTTCAATTAAATCACGTCTATTCGTCTAAACTCCAGTAGAAACAAGCTGTACAATATTACCCCGCAAGACAACCCGCTTATTCCAAGTATTAATCCAGTAAACCTAGCTTAAATCTGAGTCTAGTGGTGCTCTCATCAGCTGTGGGTCTATCTGGGAACTTTCTTGATATCCCTCTAAATTCGGAAGTAAGTTTTCTGATAGCCAGACCTCCTGCTTGTCAAGCAGGGGCACAGGATCTCTGCTTTTTAAGTTGCCTGGCCTTTTTTGGGAGCTTTCTCAACCCCTATTTATCTTTGTGAATTCTACAAGGCACATACAGCTATTTCTCCTTCAACCCCTGTATGTGCCTCAGTGAGCTGTGCACAACAGTTTTTGGATGCATGGAGAGTTATCAGCAGCACTTGAACTGGTCATTGAATGGTTGCAGTAATAGTCTTGTTTGTGGGCGAATAATTTTACCATTCAGCTCCCACAGGACAGATCCAATTTCTGATTGGTCCCATGTTCTTTGAAACACTCTGACTCAAATGGGGCTGGATTGTGTCTACACTTCCACGATGTGGCTCTTGAAATGTGTGGGACCTTTCCTTCACAATCAGCTCACCTGTGTGAGAACTGCCTTGTTTCCCATTTAATTCAGCAAGAAAGATGTTGCCAATTTGATTTCTGATTTACTCCTTTCAACACATTTGAAATCTAAGGTCCTATCTTGAACACCCCCTCCTTAAATGTGATTCAACTGATTTCAGCTTTTTAAACATTATCCATACCCCTCTTAACAGCACCATTCACCATACACTTCAATCAAATTGCTCCTCACTCTTCTAAACTCTAGTGGAAACAAGAACAGTCTCTCCAACCTGTCCACGTACAAAACATAGCTTTTTCAGATTTTCCAGATATCAACCTTGTGAACCTCCTTTGAACTGTCCCTCATTGCAGTTCCATCCTTCTTTAAATAGAAAAGAGCAAAACTGCAGACAGCATTTCTGATCTACTCTCAATAATGCCTTGTATAAGTGAAGCATGACAACCTTATTTTTCTGTTCAATTCCTCTCATAATAATGGACAGCATCCCATTAGCCTTCTTGATTATATGCTGTATTTACACACTAACCTTTGTGACTCATAGACTATAGCACTTAAATCCTGCTGCATCTCAGAATTCTGTAGTCATTCGCATTTTAAATAATATTCTGCTTTTTCATTCTTTGAGTCAAAATGAACAAGTTCACATTCTCGCACATTATACTTTATCTATGAGATATTGTGCCATGCACTCAACATATCTATATCAATGGCAACTTCATTAAGTCTCCATCACCACATACTTTTCAACTATCTCAGTGCTGTTTGCAAATTTAATCTCCAAGGCTGTTCTCACCTCATCCAAGTCAATGATGTCAATTGTAAATTATTGAAGCTAGAACACAGATGCCTACTGGATTTGAGTGGTCACATTCTGACAATCAGATCTATTTATGCAAACTGACTGTTTTCTACCAGCCAACTCATCTTAGCTCAACGAATATATATTTTCCCCTACACCATGAGCTTTTATGTTCCGCAATGTTGTTTGATGTGACACCTTATCAAATGTTTTCTGGAAATCCTTCATCGGGAAGGGTTTTTGCCTGAAACGTCGATCTTCCTGCTCCTCAGATGCTGCCTGACCTGCTGAACGTTTTCAGCACCACTCTAATCTAGACTTTTATCTCCAGCATCTGTAGTCCTCACGTTCCACTGTGGGATTAATGATGCAATTGTGAAAAAATACTAGCTGATGTGGAACTGGCTTTCAAACCGGCACTACAACTGGCTTTATCATTAAAAAATGCAGCAAGTGGAGCATATGAGTTGCAGGGTATTCCAAAAGAAGTGGACACAATCTGCAGCTGAGACTGAGCTTGGGGCACACCACTTGAGTGAAGACAAGTCCACAGCCTTACTCAGGACATGTCCTGATCAGACAGACTCTAGATCAGATCAAAACAAAACCCCAAAACAAAGCCAAGCTCAGCCAAACAGTTAAAATTTTCTTCAGGGTCAAGATAATTCACAGGCCAGTATCCAGGAGGATATCCAGGAGATTTTGTACCTGGAAAGTTCAACCTACATCGGTTTGGCACAGTTAAATTGATTAACAAAATCAGAACCAATCATGATAAATGTCTGGTTAAATGTTCACCTGTTTCTTGTGACAGTTGATACTAGTGTGGCCATATCAGTGATCATAGAGCCAGCTTTTTAATAAAATTCACTGTGGACTCCAGCCCTTAACTTTGTGCAAGACCTCAGCTAGGCTGAGAACCTATACAGGTGAACCTTTACATAGTAAGGGTATGAAGCAGTTGGTTCAGTTACCAATGATTGTTGTAAAAGGCTTGGGCCCAAGCTTGGTGGAGAAAAATTAGCTCAAAACTTTTAATTAGAAAATGGCTGTCTAGTGAAGTCTGAATTACATACCCTGAAGTCTTCCAAGAAGTTCTAGGGACTATCAGAGGAGCCAAGGCCACCTTGAACTTTCATCAGGAAGCAATTCTGGTTGAACCAGAAAACTGGAAAGTGAAGGAATCATCAAACCAAACCAAGTTATGAAATGAGCAGCACTGGTCATACCTATTGTGAAGCCCAGTGGGTTGATTCACCTCTATGTGGATTTCAAACAAATGGAAAGCCATTTTACATCACTGGATAAATCCCCAATCCCTCACATAGAGGATCTATACGCAAAACTTATGGGGAGGCTGTCCTTCATGAATCTAGACATGAGCCATGCTTACTTGCAATTGCATTTAGACCAAGATTCCCAGAGGTATGCTACAATTTAGATCCATTAGGGTTTGTACCAATATATGAGACTGCCATTTGGGGAATCATCAGCCTGTGCAATCTTTCAGCGGATGACAGAGAACATTTTACAAGGTCTACCCCAGGTTGACATTTACCCAAGTTAGAACATAGAACATAGAAGAATACAGCGCAGTACAGGCCCTTCAGCCCTCGATGTTGCGCCGATCAAAGCCCACCTAACCTACACTAACCCACTATCCTCCATATACCTATCCAATACCCGCTTAAATACCCATAAAGAGGGAGAGTCCACTACTGCTACTGGCAGGGCATTCCATGAACTTACGACTCGCTGAGTGAAGAACATCAGTCCTATATCTACCCCCCCCTTAATTTAAAGCTATGCCCCCTTGTAATAGCTGACTCCATACGTGGAAAAAGGTTCTCACTGTCAACCCTATCTAACCCCCTAATCATCTTGTACACCTCTATCAAATCACCCCTAAACCTTCTTTTCTCCAATGAAAACAACCCCAAGTGCCTCAGCCTTTCCTCATAGGATTTTCCTACCATACCAGGCAACATCCTGGTAAACTTCCTCTGCACCCGTTCCAGTGCCTCCACATCCTTCCTATAGTATGGCGACCAAAACTGCACACAATATTCCAGATGCGGCCGCACCAGAGTCTTATACAACTGCAGCATGACCTCAGGACTCCGGAACTCAATTCCTCTACCAATAAAAGCCAGTACGCCATATGCCTTCTTCACTGCACTATTTACCTGGGTGGCAACTTTCAGAGATCTGTGTACATGGACACCAAGATCCCTCTGCTCTTCTACACTACCAAGTAGTCTACCATTAGCCCAGTAATCCATCTTTTTATTACTCTTACCAAAGTGAATCACTTCACACTTAGCTACATTGAACTCCATTTGCCACCTTTCTGCCCAGCTCTGCAGCTTCTCTATATCCCGCTGTAACCTGCCACATCCTTCCTCACTGTCTACAACTCCTCCGACTTTCGTATCATCCGCAAACTTGCTCACCCAACCTTCTAACCCTTCCTCCAGGTCATTTATAAAAATGACAAACAGCAATGGTCCCAAAACAGATCCTTGCGGAACACCGCTAGTGACGGCACTCCAAGATGACCCTTTGCCATCAACTACTACCCTCTGTCTTCTTCCAGAGAGCCAATTCCTAATCCAAACCTCCAACTCACCCTCAATGCCATATCTCTGTATTTTCTGCAGTAGCCTACCATGGGGGACCTTATCAAACGCTTTACTAAAATCCATATATACCACATCTACCGCTTTCCCCTCATCTACCTCCTTAGTCACCTTCTCAAAGAATTCAATAAGGTTTGTGAGGCACGACCTGCCCTTCACAAAACCATGCTGACTATCCTTGATCACATCATTCTTATCCAGATGTGCATAAATCCTATCCCTTACAATTCTCTCTAAGACTTTGCCCACAACAGAAGTGAGACTCACTGGCCTATAGTTACTAGGATTATCCCTACTCCCCTTCTTGAACAACGGAACCACGTTTGCTAGCCTCCAGTCCTCTGGCACTACTCCTGTCAACAAAGAGGACACAAAAATCAAGGCCAATGGCTCTGCAATCTCCTCCCTTGCTTCCCAGAGAATCCTAGGATAAATGCCATCAGGCCCAGGGGACTTATCTATTTTCACCCTTGCCAGAATTTCCAACACCTCTTCTCTACATATCTCAAAGCCATCCATTCTACTTATTCATGCCTCAGTATTCATATCGACAACAATGTCCTGTTCCTGAGTGAATACTGACGAAAAGTATTCATTCAGCGCCTCCCCAATCTCTTCAGCCTCCACACGCAACTTCCCATTACTATCCTTGATTGGACCTATTCCTTCCCTAGTCATTCTTTTATTCCTAACATACCTATAGAAAGCCTTAGGGTTTTCCCTAATCCTACCAACTAAGGACCTTTCATGTCCCCTCCTTGCTGCTCTTAGCTCTCTCTTCAGGTCCTTCCGGGCTACCTTATAACTCTCAATTGCCCCTATTGAACCTTCACGCCTCATCTTTACAAAGGCCGCCCTCTTCCATTTAACAAGGGATTCCAACTCCTTATTAAACCACGGCTCCCTCACACGACCCTTTCCTCCCTGCCTGATAGGTACGTACTTATCAAGGACACTCAATAGTTGCTCCTTGAACAAGTTCCACATATCAATTACGCTCTTGCCTTGGAATCTACTTTTCCAATCCACACATCCTAAGTCATGCCTCAACGCATCATAATTTCCCTGCCCCCAGCTATAACTCTTGCCCTGTAGTACACACTTATCCCTCTCCATCACTAGAGTAAAAATCACCGAATTGTGGTCACTGTCCCCAAAGTGCTCACCTACCTCTAGTTCTAATACCTGGCCTGGTTCGTTACCCAGAACCAAATCCAGTATGGCCTCACCTCTTGTTGGCTTATCTACATATTGTGTCAGGAAACTCTCCTGCACACATTGCACAAACACTGACCCATCTAACGAACTTGAGCTATAGCTTTCCCAATCAATATCAGGAAAGTTAAAGTCTCCCATAACAATCACCCTATTACTGTCACTCTTCTCCTGAATCATCTTCGCAATCCTTTCTTCAACGATTCTAGGACTATTAGGAGGCCTGTAAAAGACTCCTAACAGGGTGACCTCACCTCTCCTATTCCTAACCTCAACCCAAACTACCTCAGATGGCAAATCTTCGTCCATCTTCCTTTCCACCGCTGTAATACTATCTTTGACAAGCAAAGCCACACCCCCCCCTCTTTTGCCCCCACCTCTGACCCTACTAAAACATTTAAACCCTGGAACCTGCAACAGCCAATCCTGTCCCTGATCTAGCCATGTCTCCGTAATAGCCACAACATCGAAGTCCCAGGTACCAACCCACGCTGCGAGTTCACCTACCTTATTTCGTATACTTCTGGCATTAAAGTATACACACTTCAAGCCACTCTTCTGTTTACAGGCACCCTCCTTTAAGATTGATGCCATATTCCTAACCTCCCTACACTCCAGGTCCTGCACCCTAAAGCTACAGTCTGGGTTCCCATGCCCCTGCAGAGTTAGTTTAAACCCCCCCCAAGAGCACTAGCAAACCTCCCCCCAAGGATACTGGTGCCCCTCAGGTTCAGGTGCAGACCATCCTGTTTATAGAGGTCCCACCTTCCCCAGAAAGAACCCCAGTTATCCAAGTACCGAAATCCCTCCCTCCTGCACCATCCCTGTAGCCACGCATTTAACTCTTCTCTCTCCCTATTCCTCGACTCTCTATCACGTGGCACGGGTAACAAACCAGAGACAACAACTCTGTTCATTCTAACTCTGAGCTTCCAACCTAGCTCCCTAAAAGCCTGTCTAACATCCTCAGCACTCCTCCTACCTATGTCATTGGTGCCAATATGGACCACGACTTCAGGCTGCTCCCCCTCCCCCTTAAGGACCCGGAAAACACGATCAGAGACATCACGTACCCTTGCACCTGGGAGGCAACATACCAAACGTGAGTCTCTCTCGTTCCCACAAAACCGCCTATCTGTGCCCCGAACTATCGAGTCCCCAATTATTATTGCTCTGCTCTTCTCCACCCTTCCCTTCTGAGTAGCGGGGACAGGCTCCGTGCCAGAGGCCTGAGCCCCGTCACTTACCCCTGGTAAGTCGTCCCCCCCACAAGTATCCAAAACGGTATACTTGTTCTTGAGGGGAACGACCACAGGGGGTCCCTGCACTGGCTGCTTCCTCCCAGTCCCCCTCACTGTCACCCATCTATCTGCCATCTTTGGAGTTACTACTTCCCTATAGCTCCGATCTATGACCCCCTCTGCCTCCCGAATGATCCGAAGTTCATCCAACTCCAGCTCCAGTTCCCTAACACGGTCTTGGAGGAGCTGGAGATGGGTGCATTTCCTGCAAGTGTAATCAGCAGGGACGTCCATGGCATCCCTCACCTCATACATGTTGCGTCTTAATAACAGGGAAAACTAATAGAGAACACTTAGAGAATTTGGATTTAGTCCTAAAACATTTTTTTAGGGCAGGCACATGCCTGAAAAGGGAAAAAAATGTGTGTTCCAAACACTCCAAGTGACCTACCTAGGCCACAGAGGTGAGAAGACCACATTACTCCCATTGGAAGACTCAGTGATGGTGATCAAAGGTGCCCCAACTCTCACATCTGTCCACAAGCTTAGATTATTTTGGGGGCTGGTAAATTATTATGCAAAGGTCAGACATAACCTAGCCTCCATCCTGGCACCTCTGCATTGACTCCAAAAAAGGGTCAGTCATGGAAATAGTCATATATACAAGCCATAGCTTTCAATGACGTATCGAAACAGCTATCATTCTGTAAGCTGTTGGCACATTATAATCACAAGAAAGATCTGGTATTGACATGTGATTCTTCCCATATGGCATCAGTGTTGTATTAGTTTATAGATGGCAAAATGGAGAGGAATGCCAAATAGTGTACGCATCTTGGACTTTGGTTAATGGAGAATGTAAATATGCCCAAATGAGAAAAGAAGGATTGGCACACATATTGGAGTCAGGAAATTCTACCAATACTTTTTCGGTTGAAAATTTGTGACAATCATGGCCCACAAAACCCGACTTGGTCTGCTTAAAAAGAACAAGGCAGTGCCAGCCATAGCTACAGGCCACAATTAGCGGTGGGCTCTAATGCTAACTGCTTATAATTCCAGGTTAGAACAGGCCAAGTAGCAAATGCAAATGCACTGAAGCCACCTCCCATAAGCAGACACACCACCTCTCACAGCTGATCATAAATTCATAAATTCAAACAGTGAAGAAAAGGCCCTCAGCCCATTGAGTCTGAACCGATATAACTAGCGCTAAAAATGCTGTAATTTCCTGCACTTGTCCTATATCCTTAAATGTTATGATATTTGAAGTGCTCATCCAAATGTCCTACAAAGGTTGCAAGGTTTCCGGCCTCCATCAGAATGAAGGGCTTATGCCCGAAACTTTGATTCTCCTACTCCTCAGACTTGCTGTGCTTTTCCAGCACCACACTCTCGACTCTAATCTCCAGAATCTGCAGTCCTCATTTTTGCTGAGTCAGAGGAACCTGACCCATTGCTAAAACAATTCGGGAGGCTCTCCAACATAAAGGAATGACCTATGTCCTCAGGCTCAAAGAGGGAGGGATGTAGTGATTATAACAAGGTCAACCTAACGAATATGAGTTCCATGATTTGGGCTGATAATTTGGTAAAATCAGGGAGCCCTGGCTGACAGATAAAAAGAGCGTTAGAGAGGATGGCACCACAGGGGATCGAGTGCTTTATTTACCCTTCCACTTCAATTTTGATTTAGTCCTTACCCTTCTCCTCCACTTTGTTTTTCTCATGTAGGTGTAGCCCTTATTGCTTTTAATGCTTCACTGGCCACATGAGTGGTGGTGGAAATACAGAATAAAGTTCTTGCACAATGGTATCTTTTTTCACTAAGTCTGTATAAATACACAATTGGGGGTGACTTGGAGAAAATAGAAGCATTACTGCTGTATAACAGTGGGGATAAAAAGATTTTTAAAAGATAAAAAATAGGAAAGGAAAAGGGTCTGTGTCTGTGTTACCCTTAGTCTAAAGACTGACTCTAAATGAGGCGATATTAAAGTCAAGAAGAGCTCATGTTAAATAAAGGATGACTTGGTGATGGAATACCAGCCTCTATGTTATTTTGCACAGCAACATTTGGACATGTTGAATAAACAGTCAGAATTGATTGGAAAACCAATCACATTCCACCTAAAGTCAAACTTACTACATTTCCAGTCATCCTATGTCCAGTACATTCAAGAGTTTGAGAGTTCCCAATAAAAAAGAAGCATGTGTTTCTATGAAAAATAACCAGCATTCAAAATATTAGATAAAACAGATCATGCATTCATCTATGATTGGTTATACTAGAAATCAAATTGTTGGAACTTATTTCTCTTAGAATTCCATAAAAGTGGTTTCAACTTGACTCCCAAATCCACCTAAACAACTCATTCAGGGCAATGAGGAGAGGCCAGAAATTTGGCATTCAAGAACATGACTAAAATATATCATTAGTATCTTGTAATCCATTTCTTGCCTAACCGCCATTTGGCTAACAGCTAAAAGTTTAGATGTGTCTCTTGAGGATTATCTTCTTCCACCTTTCAGGGAGGGCATTAATGTAGAGGTCAAACCTTTTCCCTGTATTGTCACCATCCAAGCACCACCCACCCCCACCCCTCCCACTCTAGTTTTTGATCAAGTTCAAGGTGCTACAATACAAGCTATTCCAATGATGATCTGAACATGTAGCAATGCATTGAGGTTTATTTACTTGAATATGTAAAATGTTTCACATTCTGACCTGCCAGCAAGCAGGGTGCTCTGATTTCAAGCTTGAAACTAAAGTCATATGTAGTAGGATTGGTGACCTCATTGTCCAAGTGTTTTACCAACGAGTTCCCACTTTGGTGCTGAGGGGTGAAGCCACTTCGAAATCTATCTTTGCTGCAACAAATATATTTTAAAATGGAAGAAAATATCAATAGCATGAGAAATGATTCTATTTAAAATAAAATAAAATCAAAGAAAATACTCTTATTGTCTCTATTCTGCCTAATATTACAAGATCAGTTTGATGCATTTGTAAGTCAATGTAAGCTTTATACGCACTGGAAAAATAACGCAAGTTTGAAATGATTTTTCTTTAGTTCTTCTAAAGTTTTAAATGCAGTTTTCCCTTCCTTCCTCAAGACTCAAACACTATTTCTTGCACCCTCAACATTTTGTAAATCCCCTATATCCATTAAAGGGTGGTATGGTGGCTCAGTGGTTAGCACTGCTGCCTCACAGCACTAGGGACCTGAGTTTAATTCCATCCTCAGGCAACTCTCTGTGTGGAGTTTGTACATTCTCCCTGTGTCTATGTGGATGTTTTCCCACAGTCCAAAGATGTGCAGGTTAGGTGGATTGGCCATAGGAAATGAAGGGATGGGAGGAACATGGTCCTGGGTGGAATATTCTTCAGGGTGTTGATGTGGATACAATGGGCTGCATGGCTTGCATCCACACTGTAGAGATTCTATAATCTGACATTCCTCAATCCTAAAATCTCCAGGTATTTAAAATTCAATCTCACAGCTTCCTGGCCCTATTATGCGATGGTTTAATACTATTCATACCTGAAATGTTACTCAGATCAGGTTTTGTTGCCATCTCATGGCCCTTGAGAAGGTGGTGGCAATTTGCCTTTTTGAACAGTACAGTATATTGAAAAGAAATTCCAAAATTTTGACTGTGTTAGAATATCTGAATAAAAATTCAACTCACACCTTTAGATTACTTACAGTGTGGAAACAGGCCCCTTGACCCAACAAGTCCACACCGACCCTCCGAAAAGCAACCCACCCAGACCCATTTCCCTCTGACTGATGCACCTAACACTACGGGCAATTTAGCATGGCTAATTCACCTAATCTGCACCTTTTTTTAGACTGTGGGAGGAAACCAGAGCACCCGGAGGAAACCCACACAGACACAGGGAGAATGTGCAAACTCCACACAGACAGTTGCCTGAGGCGGGAATTGAACCCGGGTCTCTGGCGCTGTGAGGCAGCAGTGCTAACCACCATGCCACTGTGCCGCCCAAATTTTTTTATTTGAAAATAATAGCTGAATTACACTTAAATAACACTTAAATTAAGTGAATTCAAACAGTTAAACAAAACAAATGTACTCTTTAAAGTAAATTGTCAGTTTCTCTGCTGACTCAAACAGAATTTGATGTAATCAATTTATAATTTACCTTTTGAGCTCATTTTCAGTTGAACTCTGTTCATCAGTCCTAGAAGAAGTCACCCTGGGGACATACAAGGATGGAAGTTGTAGCCTAACTGTCCCATTGGGCAGAGTTTGCAGCTCCAAGGAAGTATTAATCAGCACAGTTACTGTTTCAAGTGGTGGGATGATACCGAAGCTCACAGTAAATAATGTGCGTTCTAAATCTTCATCAAGAATAAAGTGATCTGTTAGAAACAAAAGTCAAAATTTTCTTATGTTAAAAACATGTTGCTTTAAACTAATATTGCATTATACTGAGCTTTTTTATTCATTCATGGCACATGGGTGTCACTGACTGGGCCAGCATTTATTGCCCTTCCCTACTTGCCTTGAGAAGAGGTGATGAGCTGCCTTCTTGAACTGCAGTCCCTATGCTGTAGGTACAGCCAGAATGGAGGGGGGTGGTGGTGGGGAATTTCACGATTTTGATGCAACAAAGCAAAAGGATGGTGAGTGAATTGGAGGGGAATCTGCAGATGGTGGTATTCTCAGTATCTGCTGCATTTGTCCTTCCACATGGTAGTGGTCACAGGTTTGGAAAGAATCAAATGAACAAAAACTTATGAACATTGAATTAAATATATTTTATTCAACAATTTCCAGTATGGTCCTATAATTTGGCATTCTGTCTGTTGCACTATGTCCAAGCTTCTTGAGTCACTGTTTGTTCTCAATTTCTCAAGGTATTCCATAGGTATTCATCATGCCTGTGTTGAGAGGAAGCAATGGCTGGCATTCACATAGACAGCTGTTCAGACTTATTATGTAGATGCTCTCGGTTGCAGGGGGGGGGTTCCAATGAGTATTGGACAATAGGGAGGGTTTTGCAGGCTTGTTTCAGTCAGGTCAGGAGGCAGCCTTTTGCATGAGTTTAGGCTTTAAAACAAATAAGACTCCTCTCAGGCTTATTCACCATTATTCCTGCCTGTCCACTATTGCTCTTCTCCCATGGTCCCATGCAGTTAACCATTCTCCCAACTGTAAACAAAGCGGCTGAACATCCCTGTTTCTTGTCAAACTCCCCTGTTAACACCACCACTTCTCCCAACAGAAATTCAATTTAAATATAAAATCATTTAACTTTTATTTTGTGAATTTCTAGAATCCAGATGGACAAAATAAGCTCCTTTCATTTGACCTTAAGAAAAGGTATTAAATTTTAACCCATTGGATTAACGTCTTCCAGAGCAACATGCAACTGTTCTATTTAGTCCTCAGTTACCTCAATGACCACTAAAAAAAGCTGCTGCTATTAACTTGGGCCAGCGGCTGTTGGGGAGGGTGTGGGGGGGCGGTGGTGGGGGTTGGCGGGGAGAGTTGAAGGATGGTATGAGGCAGGCAATAGAACCTAGGAACATTAATGTGAAATCCAAAAATATCAGGCCTCAACTTTCTGCTTAAGATGGTTGTCAGGCCCTAAAGATGTTATTGAAACTTGTTTAGCATTTTAAAGATGTACTTTGCTGCTCTCGCTGGCAGATATCCTTCGCACCTGCTGAAAACAGCAATTTAAAAATCAGAGTCTGAGGAAAATACAGCAGCACCTTGGGAGGTAAATCCCAGCTGTGTAGTTTTCATGAAACTGGCAAGATTAAAGTCACATCACAGGCTGTTGTTATGGACATCAACTCAATAGAACCAAAAAATCAATTTCACTCAAGGGTTTTGAGGCAAGATATTGACACAATTGGCAGATAAAATTATAGCTCACTGTGAAAATTTACAGGCAATAAAACAATGGCTCATTTGCGAATGTCAGCAGTCCAAAATACTCAACTATTGGAGTTGAGTTGGATCTTTGCTTACACGCTTCAGGAAAATCCCAGGCTGCATTTCTTGCCTGAACTGAATGGACTGTCCTCGACTATGATGGCAGCAGAGGTGCTAACGTTGGCTCAGAATAAGGGAAATCAGTTTTCCAATGATGACACAGTCAAGGGTAAAAATATTGCATCAAAGGAGAATTGGATGAGGCTTAATAATGCTGAGGTCTAACATACAACCAACACATCCTGGCTCATCCAAAATAACTTCTATTCAGATATACCTCTTTTACATGTAAAGTTATATTGGCACCTTCAGGAGATGACCAAAAAGTAGAGAAAGGCAATCTTCCAGCATTCCTCAATCATATTCCCTACAATATATACTGACTGGATACTTAGCATTGAGGTCTCAGTGCTATTAGTGAGTATGTTGATTTCCACAATAAAAGGAATATGAAACTGAGAGTTAAAATAGAAAAATGATTCTTCAAACAATTTCAGTCAAAAGAAATACTTTTAAAAGTCTTTACCTTGGCATTTCTGGAAGGATCTGGATGAGCTGTTACAACAGTCAAAATTACAATTATCTATTTTAGCTTTGTCCTTTATATGCATTGTTATAATGCGTCCAGAAATCATTGCTTCAAATCCAATCACAGTAGTGAATTCATCCAAGGGATAAATAAATAAAGCTGGAAGTAAACAGAATGCTTTAAAGAAAGTGATCAGTTCTTCCCATCCCTACAGAGGATCAGTGTTCCCCATTCCCACAGGAATCCCCATCACCCAGAGAGTTAGTGATCCCCATTCCCACAGTAATCCCCATTCCCACAGAGACTTAGTGCTCCCCATTCCCACAGAGCATCAGTACTCCCCATTCCCACAGTGATCTCCATTCCCACAGACACTCAATGATCCCCAACCCACAGTGATACCCATCCCCACAGAGAATCAGTGATCCCCCATCCCCATAGAGAGTCAGTGATACCCATCCCCACAGAGAGTCAGTGATACCCATCCCCCAGACACTCAATGATCCCCATCCCACAGCTTGTCAGTGTCTCTGGGAACTTGTCAATAAAGCTTTTTCATGAAAGATAATTCTTCAATCATCTATCAGAAAAACAAATAGGTTTCAACTTGACCTCAACAGGAAGGATTTCCTTTGAGAAATGGGAGATGAGCTGTGTAGGCAACTTATCCTCCAGCTGAGGATCAGAAAAAACAAGCTACTCACTGTTCAGAACAGCCCTGGCATGGTCTTAAACAAATCAAGGTCATCACCAGTCATGTGATATACTGGAAGCCTTGTTAAAAAAAAAGCTCCAATAGCCACAGTGATAATTTTTGAAGAAACCACTCCAGAAAACTTGAAATAAATACATTTTTTTTCCATTCCTTCAAAATCTAAGATCTCCAAGAGAAAAAATAAACTAAGTGTCTTTGTAACACTTGAATGAAGTGACCAGTGTATTATAATCAAAGTTGTTGATGATACAAAAATTAGGAGAAAAACAAGTCATGCAAAATACCACAAAGGTACAGGAATAGGATGGAGTGAAAGGGCAAAGATTTGAATGGTGAAGTCAAATGGGAAAATGTGATGTCAACTTTGGCAAAAGAATTGACAAAGGCAATGTTATCAAAATGAAGGGAATCCATCAGACTCATTTAAATCTTCCCAGCCCTCTACTTTATGGACTTCTGAAGGAAAAAAACATCATCAACATGAACAAATCTAACCCTTCCACTGCCAAATAGCTTGATTAATTATAAACAAGAGCTATTTATTTTCATGACTCTTCCTAGTAGCCACTTTAATCATTTACACAAACATACCTATAAACATAGAAATAAGGGCAGAAGTAGGCCATTTGGGCTCTTCACACCTGCTTGCCATTTGATAAGATTATGGCTGAACTGATTGTAACCTTAAAACAGGTCAGAACTCTACTCATTGGAGTTTAGAAGAATATGAGGTGAACTCAATAAAACATAAAGGATTTTAAGGGACTTGACAGAGTAAATGATAAGAGGATATTTCTCCTCATGGGAGAGTCTAGGACCAGAGGACAGAGTCTCAGAATGCAGGGGTACCAGTTTAAGATTGAAATGAGGAGGAATTCCTTAGAGTTCATGGATTCATAGCATTACACAGCATAGAAACAGAATCTAAAGCCCACCATATCTATGCTGAAAATGTGTTGCTGGAAAAGCGCAGCAGGTCAGGCAGAATCCAAGGAGCAGGAGAATCGACGTTTCGGGCATGAGCCCTTCTTCAGGAAGATTCCTGAAGAAAGGCTCATGCCCGAAACGTCGATTCTCCTGCTCCTTGGATGCTGCCTGACCTGTTGCGCTTTTCCAGCAACACATTTTCAGCTCTGATCTCCAGCATCTGCAGTCCTCACTTTCTCCCCACCATATCTATGCTAACCAACAAACATAAAAAGACTGATAAATCCTATTTACTGCACTTGGTCCATAGTCTGCAGTGCCTGGCATTTTAAGAACTCATCCAGATGCTGAGAGTACCTGACTCCATCTCCTCTCAAGCAGCACATTCCATATATCTACTGCCCTCCGAGTAAAACAAAATTCTCAGATCTATTCTAAGCCACTTGCTCTTCACCATAAAGTTCTTCTCTCAGAGGGTTGTGAATCTATGAAATTGCTTGCCACTGAGTGCTGTGGAAGTAGAGACTTGTGTATATTTAAGACGGAGAGGTAGATTCTTGATCAGTTAAGGAATCAAGTGTTACTGGGGAAAAAGCACGAAAGTGGACAGGCACTTTACCTGAATGCTTATAGCATTCATGACATGGTAGGTGAGTTAATGGTACAAATCACCATGAATGAATATGATTCGGTAGCCATTACGAAGACATGGTTTGCAGGATGGTCACGACTGGGAGTTAAATATCCAGGGGTATCAGACTATTTGGAAGGGCAGACAGAAAGGTAAGGGAGGTGGTGTAGCTCTGATATTTACTGATGACATCAGAGCAGTGCTGACAGATAATATAGGTTCTATGGAGAATAAGGTTAAATTCATTTGGGTGGAAATTAGAAATTCTAAGAAGAAAACGTTACTCTAGGCGTGGTCTATAGGTCACCAAATAATAATAGCACATTGGGACAGGCAATAAACAAAGAAATAACTTATGCTTGTAAAACTGGTATGGCAGTTATCATGGGGGTTTTAATCTACATGTCAATTGGTCAAACCGGGTCAGTTGGGGTAGGCCTGAA
This sequence comes from Chiloscyllium punctatum, assembly GCF_047496795.1. Lineage (NCBI taxonomy): Eukaryota > Metazoa > Chordata > Chondrichthyes > Orectolobiformes > Hemiscylliidae > Chiloscyllium > Chiloscyllium punctatum. The sequence goes on along the minus strand of NC_092754.1, from coordinate 225,423 downwards.
CAGGAGTTCATTGAATATATTGGCGATAGTTTTCTTGAACAGTATGAGAAGTGTGTGTGTGTGTGTGTGTGTATCCATTGGGAAGATTACATCCATCCCTCTTATGGACAATGCCCAAGGTACATGTCATTTCTGTATTGTATTTTGAACTGTGTTGTGGCATCAAGTCTAAACAGCTGGATGGATCCATGCAAGAAAAAGCTCTCTGGAGAGCACTGACCTTTTGTTAATTTAAAGAATGTTTGATGTCATATACCTGTCTCATTGCTGCCTGTGAATAGCATTATGGAGCAATACCTGTCCATGCAACAACATGGTTCAATGAAACAAGAGTGGTGGGTGGAGTTTAATTTAGATAAATCTGAGGTGCTGCATTTTGGTGAGGGAAATTAATGCAGGACTTATACAGTTAATGGAAGGGTTCTGGGGAGAGTTGCCAAACAAAGAGATCTTGGGGTGCAGGTCCGTAGTTCCTTGAGGGTGGAGTCACAGTTAGACAGGGTAGTGAAGAAGACATTTGGTACTTTTGTCTTTATTGGTCAGTACACTGAATATAGAAGTCGAAAAGTGTGGTGCTGGAAAAGTACAGCAGGTCAGGCAGCGTCCAAAGAGCAGGAGAGTCGATGTTTTGAGCATGAGCTCTTTATCAGGATTCCTGATGAAGAACTCATGCTTGAAATGTTGACTCTCCTGCTCCTTGGATGCTGCCTGACTTGCTGTACCTTTCTAGCACCACACTTTTTGACTCTGATCACCAGTATCTGCAGTCCCCCCTTTCTCCCTTTGAGTACAGGAGTAAGGATGTCAGACCATTAATTAGACCACTTCTGGAATATGGTGTTCAATTCTGACAACCCTGCTATAGGAAAGATATCGTTAAACTTGAAAGGGATCAGAAAAGATTTATAAAGGTGTTGATAGGATTGGACAGTTTCAGTTATATGGAGAGGCTGAACAGGCTGGGGGTATTTTCCTTGGAGCATCGGAGGCTGAGGGGTGACCTTATAGAGGTTTATAAAATTACGAAGAGCATGGAAACGGTGAATAGCTAAGGTCTTTTCCCTGGGGTGGGGAGTCCAAAAGTAGAGGGCATAGGTTTAAGGTGAAAGGGGAAAGATTTAAAAGGGACCTATTGGGCAACGTTTTCATGCAGAGGGTGGTGCATGTATGGAATAAGCTGTCAGATGAAGAAGTAGAGGCTGGTACAATAACAACATTTAAAAGGCATCTGGATGGGCACATGAAGAGGAAAGGTCTAAAGGGATATGGGCCAAGTGGTGACAAATGGGACTAGATTAATTTAGGATATCTGGTCGGCGTGGAAGAGTTGGACAGAGGGATCTGTTTCCATGCTGTACCTCTCAATGACTCTACATAATGGTATTGACGAGGAAGCAAGCTACTCTAGGTCTGGTCCTGTGTAGTGACACAGGAATAAATAATGATGTCATTGTTAGGGATCCTCTCGGAAAGATTGATCACAGTATAATTGAATTTAGAATGCAGATGGAAAGTACAAGGATAAAATCCAGTACCAAGGTCCTGTAGTTAAACAGAGGATACTACAATAGAATGAGACAGGAGTTGGCTGGAAGCAAAAACAGTGGGAAAGTTGATGAACAGTGGAGGAATTTCAAAGCAATTTTTGAATGTGTTCAGCAAAAGTATATTCCAGTGAAAGGGAAGGACTGTAGAAAAAAGGGAAATCTGCCATGAGTGTCTAAGGAAATAAGGAAGGTTATCAAATTGAAAAAGAGGGTATACAGAGTGGCCAAGTTCAGTGGGAAACTAGAAAGTTGGGAAAGCTTTAAAGGTCAACAGAAAGCCAAAAAAAACTAGAAAGAAAAGTAAGATAGATTATGAAAATAAACTAGCTCAGAATATAAAGACAGATAGCAAAAGTATCTATAAATATATATATAATGAAAAAAAGTAACTAAAGAAAACATTGGTCCTTTAGAGGATGAAAAGGGGGATTTAGTTATGGGAAATGAGGAAATGGCCGAAGCATTGAACAGGTGTCTTGTGTTGGTCTTCACAGTGGAGGACATGAACAATATGCCAGTAATTGACAAAAAGATGAAGGCAGGTGAGATCCTGGAAACGATTATTATTGCGAAAAAGGTAATGTTGGGGAACCTAATGGAACTAAAGGTAGGCAAGTCTCCTGGCCCTGATGGAATGCATCCCAGGGTATTAAAAGAGATGGTGGGAGAAATAGCAAATGCACTTAAGGTAATTTTCCAAAATTCACTGGGCTCTGAGGCAGTTCCAGCAGATTGGAAAACAGCAAATGTGATGCCACTGTTTCAAAGAGGAGGTAGACAAAACATAGGTAATTATAGATCAGTTAGCTTAACTTCTGTAGTGCAGAAGATGCTTGAGTCTATTATCAAGGAAGAAATAGCAAGACAATTGTCCCATTAGGGAGATGCAGCATGTGTTTATGAAAAACATAACTAATCTACTGGAATTCTATGAAGACCTTACGAGCATGGTGGATAACAGGGACCCAGTAGATATGGTGTGTCTAGGTTTCCAAAAAACATTTGACAAGTTGCCACACAAAAGGCTGTTGCATAAGATAAAGATGAGCAATTATGAGCAATGTATTAGCATGAATACAGGATTATTGGTTAAGTAATAGGAAGGAAATAGTGAGGATAAATGAGTGCTTTTCTAGTTGGAAATCAGTAACTAATGGTGTGTCTCAGTAATCAGTGCTGGGACTACAATTATTCACAATTTACATAGATGATTTGGAGTTGGGGACCACATGCAGTGTGTCATATATGACACTAAGATGAATGGTAGAGCAAAGTGTGCAGAGGACTGTGAAACTTTGCAAAAGGACATAATTTAAGTAAGTGGAGTACAATGTTGATAAATGTGAAGACGTTTGTTTTGGTAGGAATAACAGTAAAAAGGACTGTTACTTTAATGGTAAAAGATTGCAGCATGCTGCTGTGCAGAGGAACCTGGGTGTCATTGTGATGAATCACAGAAGGTTGGTCTGCAGATACAACTGTTAATTAGGAAGGTAAATGGAATGTTGTCCTTCATTGCGAAAAAGATTGAGTTTAAAAGCAGGGAGGTTATGTTGCAGCTGTACAGGGTGCTGGTGAGGCCACTGGAGGACTGTGTGCAGTTATGGTCTCCTTACTTGAGAAAGGATGTACTGTCATGAGAGGGGGTGCAGAGGAGGTTCACCATGTTGATTCTGGAGTTGAGGCGTTTGGTTTATGAGGAGAGATTGAGTGGACTGGGATTATATTTTTTGGAATTTAGAATAATGAGGTGGGGAATGTTATGGAAACATATAAAATTATGATGGGAATAGATAAGATAGAAGTAGAGAGGATGTTTCCACTGGTGGGTGAAACTAGGACAAGAGGGCATAGCCTCAAAATTAGAGAGAACAGGTTTAGGACTGAATTGAGAAAGATCTTTATCACCCAGAGGGTTGTTAACCTATGGAGATCCCTGCCCAGTGAAGTAGTTGAGGCTTCCTCAATAAATGTTTTAAAGCTAAGACAGATTGTTTTGCACATTAAAGGAATTAAGGGTTATGGTGAGAAGGCAGGTAAATGGAGCTGAGGGCTCGAAAAGATTAGCCATGATCTTATTGAATGGTGGAGCAAGCTCGAAGGGCCAGACGGCCTACTCCTGCTCCCGGTTCTTATGTTCTAACGTTCTTATTTCATATACTCTTATGTTCATGGTCGTTTGGATACAGGCCTAGCCTGTCCAAGATTTCCTTTTAAGATAACCCATCCATTCCATGTTTTAGAGTTGAAAAATGTGGTGCTGGAAAAACACAGCAGGCCAGGCAGCATTCGAGGAATCGACGTTTCGGGCATAAGCCCTTCTTCAGGAAGTTTTAGTCTAGTAAACCTTCTCTTAACTGCCTCCAATACATTTACATCCTTCCTTAAGCAAGATAACTGATAATGTGTCCAGTCCTCCAGTGACAATCTCACCAGTGCCCTGCACATCTGAAGCATAACCTCCCTTCTAATTTGCCTTGTTATCATTGTTCACATTCTATTAGTTTTCCTAATTACCTGTTGTACATGCATGTGAAGCTTTTATGATTCATGCACAAGGACACCCAAATCTCTCACATCTCAGAGTTCTGCAATCTCTCAACATTTAGGATTTTTTTTTATTCTTCCTACCAAAACAGACATTTTCATATTTTCCTTCCATTTACCAATCGTTGTCCACTCATTTGACTTATATAAATGGTTATGGGCCAGGCCCGAGCTCTCAAAACATTCGTAAGCAAGTATCCCAGGCCATAACTTTGCTCTTTGTTTTTGTTAAGTATATAGTGGACATTTGCGGAGTGAATCAGCTGGTCCGACTGCCAAGTTCTAAACAAACAGAATTTATTTACAAAATTACGCAATGAAACACAAAGAACAGAAAATAGAATTCTGGATAATTTATCCTATCCAAACTCGACAGACTATCCCTGACTTAATGATGCTGTTCAAAAGATACTTGCAACAATCCCTGTAAACAGACCCCTTCGCACAAAGATTAAAAATGACTCAAAAAGCTTCTAGGTTTCAAATCAGAGAAGAGAGTTCAGCAGCCTTTTTTACACACACTGCTGCTGAACTAACTCTGATCTAAACGAAGGCTTGCTAAACAGCTAGCTGGCCATTTTCCTTTGATTATGCCTTTTTTTAAAGACATGAAAGGCTTAAGCTGGAGGCATTATCTGTTAGGGGTAAATGAAAATGGCCCCATTAACCCTTTCAAACCCAGTTGGAACCTTGGTTTGTTCAGAACCTCCCTGAAAAAAACCAAGGACAATCTAACCTTGTCAAAGCAACAAGTTCCTCACAAAATCTTTTGTAGCCTCCTTCCATCCTCTTCACACATTACTTTCTGACTTATCTTTGTGCTTTTGGCAAGTACCTTCTGTCCCTTCATCTAAGTCATTTGTATAAAACACATATGATGATTATCTTTCACTCCAATCTTTGGTTCAACTTCAGATTTCTTTCTCTCAGTCCATTTCTATCATGATGTCTTTCTTTTCTACTGACAATGCTAAATATGGCATCAGCGATGAATACTCTGTTCTACGGTGCCTTCTAACAATTCAGCTGGCATTTTACCAATCATAGTGTGAGATGTGTTATGATAAATAAACAAAACATTTGCCAGTTTGTGAATCAATGACATCTGATGTTTGTTCCAATTTGTATCTAATATTTGTTTAACAAGAGCGCGCATAACAATTTTACTGTGTTCCGTTGCTCCATTTGAAACAAGCTGGTATGATAGAACCTAAGTGTGATTACTCCATCCATTTCTGTGAAATTCTAAAACTCTTCTCAACAAACTGAACCCATAATCAAACTGTGCAAAATCACCAGAGCTTTGCTCGTTATTGTTTAATTAATTGGAAAGCCCTCAACTTATTTCATACGGTTATAACTCACAGCGAAAAGTTGCTGCTCATCAAATTTTGCCAAATCAATGTGTGGTTTCTGACACATACCAGCTAGCCATTTCTATGTTGCAAGTGTCCCAGTAGAATCCTCTATTCTACAGCTTGACTGTTTCCCTGTGTCTTCTATGACCTTATTTAAACAATTCCTTATTGTACTTGAAACTTAGTCTTGGGAAGATACAACCCACCTGTGTCTACTCTGTGACCTAAATACTCAACAGAATCTTTAAACATTTCAGATTTGTGTAACTTGACCTGAACTCCATGGTTTTTCCAGATGTTGGAGCACCTTTCTCAGCCTGTCGTCATGATTCTGCCTATTTGAAGTTGAAATAAGTATATCATCCAAATAACACACTACACCTTGAATTTCTTGCACAATTTTGTTCATTAACCCTCAAAAGGTTCTGGGGGCTGAAGAAGCACCGAAGTCTTTGAAAATAACTTGATTCCATGTTAATACTGTAGTTATTTATAACTTTGACTCACCATCTAATTCCAGTTGCAGAAAGACTTTTGTCAGATTGAGTTTTTTCTTTATCTTGTCTCCTGATAACAGTGTGAATAAATCCTCCACTTTTGGCAAATTATTGGTTAGTTTACATTCTAGAACCTGATTTAAGATCATGAAACATAGGAGCAGAAGAGGCCATTCAGGCCATTCAATGAGATCATGGCTAATCTCTTACTCCTGAACTTCATTTTCCTGCTTGTTCCTATAACCCCTAAGTCCCTTATTCATAAAAATCTGTGTGTTTCTTAGCCTTGAATATATTTAATTACACAGTCTTGACAGCTATCTGAAATAAAGCATTCCACAGATTCACTACACTCTGAGAGAAGAAATTCCTCCTCATTTCTGTTACTTCAGCAAGGCATTTCATAAGGTTCCCCATGGTAGGCTCATTCATAAAGTCAGGAAGTATGGGATACAGGGGGATTTGGCTATCTGGATTCAGAAGTGGCTGGCTGACAGAAGGCAGAGAGTGGTTGTGGATGGAAAGTATTCTGCCTGGAGGACAGTGTTGAGTGGGGTCCTGCAGGGCTCTGTTCTTGGGCCTCTGCTCTTTGTAGTTTTTATAAATTACTTGGATGAGGAGGTTGAGGGGTGCGTTAGTAAATTTGCAGATGACATAAAGGTTGGAGGTGTCGTCGATAGTATATAGGGCTATGCAGCGCGACATAGACAGGATGCAGAGCTGGGCTGAGAAATGGCAGATGGAGTTCAACCTGGATAAATGCAAAGTGATGCATTTTGGAAGGTCAAATGCGAATGCTGAATATAGAATTAAAAACAGGATTCTTGGCAGTGTGGAGGAACAGAGGGATCTTGGTGTTCAAGTACATTGATCCCTCAAAGTTGCCACCCAAGTGGATAGGGTTGTTAAGAAAGCATATGGTGTATTGGCTTTCATTTATAGGGGGATCGAGTTTAAGAGCCGCGAGGTTTTGCTACAGCTCTACAAGTCCCTGGTGAGACCACACTTGGAATATTGTGTACAGTTCTGGTCACCCTACTATTGGAAAGATACAGAGGCTTTGGAGAGGGTACAAAGAAGGTTTACCAGGATGCTGCCTGGACTGGAGGGCTTGCCCTATGAAGAAAGTTTGAATAAGCTCGGACTTTTCTCTCTGAAGAGAAGGAGGAAGAGAGAGGACCTAATCGAGGTAAACAAGATAATGAGAAGAATAGATACAGTCGATAGCCAGAGACTTTTCCCCAGGGCAGGTTTGACTGATATGAGGAGTCATCATTTGAAGGTATTAGGAGGAAGGTATAAAGGAGACGTCAGAGGTAGATTCTTTATGCAGAGAGTTGTGAATGCATGAAATGCGTTGCCAACTGTGGTGGTGGAAGCAGAGTCATTGGGGACATTTAAGTGACTGCTGGACATGCACATGGATAGCAGTGAGTTGAGGGGTGCGTAGGTTAAGTTACTATATTTCACATCAGATTAAACCTCGGCATAACATCGTGGGCCAAAGTGCCTGTTCTGTGCTGTATTTTTCTATGTTCTATGTTCTAAATGCCTGACCCCTTATTCTGAGATTATGCCCTTGAGACCTAGATTCTCTCACAGTGGGAAACAACATATCTAAATTAACCGTGTCATGTCCCTAAAGAATTTTGTGTATCATAAGATTGCCTCTCATTCTTCTAAACTCTGCAATTACTGTATAATCCCACATATTCTTACACTGCCTTTGGTATTACCACTAATAGAGTAACTGAACTACTCTGTTCAAAGTTTGAGGTAATGTTCTCACATTCTAATCTTTTTGCCTTTTGTTCTATTTTCTCCCTTAAGGGCAGAGTTGATTGGCATTCCTCTAAATCTATAGGTACGCTTAATGTCCATAAATCAGGTTGCCAGTTTCATTAAACATCTGCGGGTGCTTGTTCATCAGTGATCTCATGCTATGCATTTTGCCTCAATTCAAGCTCTTTTCCAGTTTAACTTTAATGTTTTTAACCAGTTCCTTCTGAATAAAGCTGACTTTTAACCCTTTACTTTGATAATGGCTTAATGATAATTTTGCTTATTGCTTACTGGAACCATTCCTATCCCATCATTGGCTGCTGCATATACAGTGACAGCGTTTCCTTCTGCTTGCATTTCTCCATGCATGTATACATTTTATTCCTTTATCTTCATTTGACGTGGTGAGATGACCCTCTTGTTGTTGCAGCAATCTGTGCTCACAGTGGGCAATTTGTAGCTGATGCTGGCAAAAGAGAATTAAAAGGCTTTGTGACTGTCTTTGTTGGGGGCCTTCAGCTTGCTCAGCTTCAGCGTATTTACTTCTGCAGATGGCTAGGGGTTGTTAACCATAACTTTTCATGCTTCACATTCTGCCAAGTCCATGGACAATTCTGTTTGGCAAGTTATGCCAAAAGGTAACTCTAATAATGCCATCAACTTACTACAAATATCTTCATATTTTAAACTGCACACACACAAATCTGTCCCACATTCTCTTTCCTAATATTCTCCAAAATTGCAATGGAATTTAAAGCAATGATAAAGTTGGTAAAAACAATGACAGCAGATGCTGGAAACCAGAGTCTAGATTTGAGTGGTGCTGGAAAAGCACAGCGGTTCAGGCTGCTCCTCAGATGCTGCCTGAACTACTGTGCTTTTCCAGCACCACTCTAATCTAGCAATGATAAAGTGTCCACTATCCTGAGCGGTCAACTAATTCCTTGTTCTAAACCAATGGATTTCTGAAATCACTGATGGTTTTAAGCTATAGTACTGCTCAAGCTTATACAAAATGTCTAATAGCAATGAAACAAAAACAGAGTGTGAAAAAATGGAGGAACATTTCGAGTCCAGTGACTCTTCCCACAGATGCTGCCAGACCTTTTTGGTTTCACCAGCAATTTCAGTTTTTGTTTCAGATCGCCAACATCTGCAGTTTTGTTTTGTTTTATTTAACTCTGGTAGTAATATGTCTTTTGAGTGTTTCAAATTCTACTCAGTCTGCTTTAGTCATAAATATTGTCGGTTTCCTTCTCCCACTGCCTGATTAACAATTGGATTATCATGAAGGTCAACTATTAGTGTATGGATAGTATGGGTAGTATTAGTATGGATAGTATTAGCAGCAAAAACCCTCTCCAGCCTTTCTACAAATGAACCAAAACATACTCAGTCATAGCTGGACACTCATAGTCTCCCAACACTGTCGGATGATGCAGCAATCTTAGTCTGCCAACTTTCACAAAGACTGAATTACAAAAACTATTTCTAAAAATATTTCAAATTCTACTCCTGGTTCATACCAAACTTATTCAACCCAAATATGTTTGGCTGGGGATATTCACAAATCCACTTCATCGCTCACTGTGATATCTTTGTTAGATACGTGGAAGTCTACTAACAATTGATTTATCCAGAATGTCTTATGACAACTATAAAAGCATATATGGCTGAAACAGTGTGCTATTACAAAGGCAAAAGTCATTAACCTCAAATGTTTCTCACTCCACACATGTCACCAGACCTATTGATAGTTACACAGTTTCTCTTTTGATTCCCTGAGTACCAGCAGTCTAGGTGTTTAGTCCTCTGAAGTGGGAACTTGAAAGCATAACTTTCTGAATCAGAGTCCATTGAATCACAGCTGATATTGTGCACTGGCAACAGGGTGGAGTGTTGACCAAGAATTGAGAATTCTCTACAAATTGATTTACATTTGAAAATTGGGTTCAACTCTTGGAGTTATAGGGAACTTTCTGATGTTTGTTGACCAACTGATGTGAAGTTTGGATCATAAGAAGAGTTACTAAATCCAATTTCCATTTCAAAGTCAATAGTTTATCCTTCAGTCAATAATGCCATGTATCCATCTAATTGACAAAGCACATTTAAGAAGGGTGATAATAATGGAAAGGCATGACATTGCTTAACAACAATGTGAGTACAGAAAAAAGAGAAACAGGAAGATCGCGGATAAAGATGGGTAGGACCACCTGCAATGTAACTGTGTGTGAAGAGAGGTGCTCTTTAGATATAAGTTGCTGTTGTTGAATGGAGTTGACTTGAGAAAGCAATGGTGGGAATCAAGTGATATTGACCTTTACTGCCCTGTTTAGCTCATTAAAGCATTCTGCACTGAAACTGGGATTTAACACCTTGCTTCAGCTGCTCTTCTCTGCTAACCCTAATGGCCTCTGCTCCAGGTTACTTCCTCTCGTGGGTGCTGTGTAAATGTTAAATGGAAATAAGATCAGCTACATCATCACTGAGGTAAGATCACATGACTATCAAAATTGCTGGAAGATGGATTTTTGTAGAAGATTCATTTCAAGTCTTTTTCTGTATATCATTTTAAAACAATGTTCAATAAAGGTAGCAATAAACACATCTCCTGGAGTCTCTAGTAACCCCAATCCTGGATATAATTAGACACTAACCACAAAAAATAATAACATGATTGAAAGGGAAGAGTATTGTACTCTGCCTCCTCACAGCCTTGTCAATAGATTTCATTCTAACCCTTCTTTCTTCTTGACTCCTAAATCCAAACCCCTTCAAATTGCCAGCTTGGAGTATTATTTTAAATGCTGCAGTGTCATGTGAATCCATATCACACCCACTCGGACTAATGGACTGGTAATCATGGAAGTCAGATTAATGCTATGACTGAGTTATAAATCTTTCACGACTAAACTTCCCACATACACACCCCCTCCCAATCCCACTCTCAGCAAGACACAGAATTAAATTGAACCCATTAAATCTGGGTCTCTCCCAACAGGTAGTGTCTCTCCTGCTGAGTATTTCTAACGTTTTCTGTTTTAACTTCTGCTTTATGGAAGTCTCAGTAACTTCCTCTGTTTCAATTTTTAAAAGTCGTTCCCACCTACACAGTGTAAACTATTCTGAAGTAAATACTACTCTACTGCAATACTCCTTCATTTTGGTCAAATACTTCCATACAGGAAACACAAAACCTGGAGAATTCCAAATTAAGGATGATGCCTTAAACATTAACTTTAAAAAAAGTAGATAAACAGCCAAACCAAAATAAAATTGAATCTTTATCTAACTGCACAAAGAAATAACATTTTTGAGACAGCAGTATCATGAAAGGAAAGGCTGGTAGGTACAGAAAATGCTGGATGACGAAAGAAATTGGGGGTTTGGTTAAGAAAAGGAAGGAAGCATATGGAAGGTATAGACAGGATAGATCGAGTGAATCCTTAGAAGAGTATAAAGGAAGTAGGAGTATACTTAAGAGGGAAATCAGGAGGGCAAAAAGGGGACATGAGATAGCTTTGGCAAATAGAATTAAGGAGAATCCAAAGCGGTCTTACAAATACATTATGGACAAAAGGGTAACTAGGGAGAGAATAGGGCCCCCAAAGATCAGCAAGGCGGCCTTTGTGTGGAGCCACAGAAAATGGGGGATATACTAAATGAATATTTTGTATCAATATTTACTGTGGAAAAGGATATGGAAGATATAGACTGTAGGGAAATAGATGGTGACATCTTGCAAAATGTCCAGATTACAGAGGAGGAAGTACTGGATGTCTTGAAACACATAAAAGCGGATAGATCCCCAGGACCTGATCAGGTGTGCCCAAGAACTCTGTGGGAAGCTAGAGAAGTGATTGCTGGGCCTCTTGCTGAGATATTTGTATCATCTATAGTCACAGGTGAGGTGCCGGAAGACTGGAGGTTGGCTAACGTGGTGCCACTGTTTAAGAAGGGTGGTAAGGACAAGCCAGGGAACTATAGACCGATGAGTCTGACCTCGGTGGTGGGTAAGTTGTTGGAGGGAATCCTGAGGGACAGGACGTACATGTATTTGGAAAGGCAAGGACTGATTAGAGATAGTCAACATGGCTTTGTGCATGGGAAATCATGTCTCACAAACTTGATTGAGTTTTTTGAAGAAGTAACAAAGAGGATTGATGAAAGCAGAGCAGAAGATGTGATCTATATGGACATCAGTAAGGTGTTCGACAAGGTTCCCCATGGGACACTGATTAGCAAGGTTAGATCTCATGGAATACAGGGAGAACTAGCCATTTGGATACAGAACTGGCTCAAAAGTAGAAGACAGAGGGTGGTGGTGGAGGGTTGTTTTTCAGACTGGAGACCTGTGACCAGTGGAGTGCCACAAGGATCAGTGCCGGGTCCTCTACTTTTTGTCATTTATATAAATGATTTGGATGCGAGCATAAGAAGTACAGTTAGTAAGTTTGCAGATGACACCAAAATTGGAGGTGTAATGGACAGCGAATAGGGTTACCTCTGATTACAACAGGATCTGGACCAGATGGGCCAATGGGCTGAGAAGTGGCAGATGGAGTTTAATTCAGATAAATGCGAGGTGCTGCATTTTGGGAAAGCAAATCTTAGCCAGACTTATACACTTAATGGTAAGGTCCTAGAGAGTGTTGCTGAACAAAGAGACCTTGGAGTGCAGATTAATAGCTTCTTGAAAGTGGAGTCGCAGGTAGATAGAATAGTGAAGAAGGCATTTGGTATGGTTTCCTTTATTGGTCAGAGTATTGAGTACAGGAGTTGGGAGGTCATGTTGCAGCTGTACAGGCCATTAGTTAGGCCACTTTTGGAATATTGTGTGCAATTCTGGTCTCCCTCCTATCGGAAAGATGTTGTGAAACCTGAAAGGGTTCAGAAATGATTTACAAGGATGTTGCCAGGGTTGGAGGATTTGAGCTATAGAGAGAGGCTGAACAGGCTGGGGCGGTTTTCCCTGGAGCGTCGGAGGCTGAGGGGTGACCTTCTAGAGGTTTGCAAAATTATGAGTGGCATGGATAGGATAAATAGGCAAAGTCATTTCCCTGGGGTTGGGGAGTCCAGAACTAGAAGGCATAGCTTTAGATTGAGAGGGGAAAGATATAAAAGAGACCAATGGGGCAACGTTTTCACACAGAGGATGGTACGTGTATGGAATGAGCTGCCAGAGGAAGTGGCGGAGGCTGGTACAATTACAACATTTAAGAAGCATTTGGATGGGTATATGAATAGGAAGTGCATGGAGGCATAATGGCTGGGTGCTGGCAGGTGGGACTAGATTGGGTTGGGATATCTGGCCGATATGGACAAGTTGGGCCAAAGGGTCTGTTTCCATGCTGTACATCTCTATGACTCTATGACCTTCTGCTCTTGTTCAAATCATCAATGTTTCTTAGCAGGTTAGAGTTAATAAAAGAATTTAGGATTTATGGATATGACCGAGATGAAGGTGATAGGTCAAGGAGGAGAGGGTGGAGTGGATAGGTGGAAAAGGAGATAGGCAGGTTCGACAAGTTCGGACAAGTCAAGGATACAGTGCTGAGCTGGAAGTTTGAAACTAGGATGAGGTGGGGGAAGGGGAAATGAGGAAGCTGTTGAGGTCCACATTAATGCCCTGGGGTTGAAGTGTTCCAAGGCGGAAGATGAGGCGTTCTTCCTCCAGGTGTCTGGTGGTGAGGGAGCAGCGGTGAAGGAGGCCCAGGTCCTCCATGTCCTCGGCAGAGTGGGAGGGGGAGTACTTCAACCGCAGGGCATCAATGTGGACTTCAACAGCTTCCTCATTTCCCCTTCCCCCACCTCATCCTAGTTTCAAACTTCCAGCTCAACACTGTCTCCTTGACTTGTCCGGACTTGTCGAACCTGCCTATCTCCTTTTCCACCTATCCACTCCACCCTCTCCTCCTTGACCTATCACCTTCATCTCCTCCCCCACTCACCCATTGTACTCTATGCTACTCTCTCCCCACCCCCACCCTCCTCTAGCTTATCTCTCCATGCTTCAGGCTCACTGCCTTTATTCCTGATGAAGGGCTTTTGCCCGAAACGTCGATTTCGCTGCTCGTTGGATGCTGCCTGAACTGCTGTGCTCTTCCAGCACCACTAATCCAGTATTTGCTTTCCAGCATCTGCAGTCATTGTTTTTACCTCATTGATTTTTCTCCCTATGTACCCAATCCAGATCTTTCATTATATTGAATACTTCAATCAGATCTACTCATAATCTTCTTTTCTCCAAGGAACATTGTCCCAATTTCTCCAATCTATCTTCTCAACTGAAACTACTCATCCCTCAAACTATTTTCATGAACTTTTTCTGCTCCCTAACGCCTTCACATTTTCTCCATCTAAAGATCTTAATTTTCCATGCCAGCATGATACATTACAAATCTTCTAAACCTGCAATTATGTTGTTGCATGTTCTTTTCCTCCTTGTTTTTTTTGTTGCAAAATTTTATTTTGCTTAAATTTGCTACAAATGAAAGTTCCACTTTCACATTGCTGTTTTACTCTTGGTGAATTTACAACCGGTACTGTAGCACAGGAACAGTGACGCTGGACTATTCCATTATTGGCTGCTGTCCCCCACCGTCCCCCATTGCTTTGTCTTTCTCCTCCCAACAAGCAATTGAGAAAATACTCTACTGATAAAGCAACAAATTAGTGGCAGTTGACAGGGGTTCATTTCTGTGGCAAATGAAGCATTTAGGCCTCTGAGTTTCAATCTGTAAGGTGTCAGTGAGCAGAGTACCATCTTGTTACTGTATCAGTTGCTATTTTCACCATGTTGGGAGCTTTTTAAAAAGGAGAATAGCAGGATGCAGGTAGGTTGGGGAAATAGAGCCTCTGAAATTAGAAACTGGAAAGGTAGAGAATCAAGATTTAATGAAGTTTGAAAAGCAGTAGCCTCAAAAATTCAATCCTTTCATCGAACACTTCCCAAAGTTATGTTTTACATGTCTACTACAGTGGGACATTAATATTTGTTGTTGATGCTACCAGCTATATACTCCATTTTAGTAACATTTTTGTGTCAAGTGAATTATTAAAATTTGTAATTCTGTTTCAATCACATAAAACTTTTAATTAATGACCACATACCTTCAACAGGATGATCATCCATGTTGGTATAAACTAAAGACGCTGACATTCCCAGGCTGTAGCCTATCATACAAGATGTGACTTCAGATGCTTTTAATGGCAGATTGAGATTGTTGTGTCGGTTAATAAGCCCTGGCATTTTGTTGGAGCATTTACCTTTTGTGTGCAGGTACACAAGTAGACACACACATATATACAGCAATGTCCAAAGCTGCTTAATTTGCTCTAACCTGATGGAGAAAAAGAAAACCTATGAAAGAAAATAATGTCATCATCTGAATAAACATTATACCACTGGCACAGATGACAGGACAATCAGCTGAAACAATCATAGAAAATTAATTGAGAATCAAACACATTGCAACCTCCAATTAATAACCACAATGTATGTCACTACTGCAATTTTTAGACATAATCAGCTTTCACAAAATTTGTAGGAAACCTTAAAACACTATTGAACATATGAACTTTGTATCACATCCTAATTTTATGTTAGATAGATATGAAAAACATGGCAACTTCTACTGAAACCGAAGTTGCAACACTTTAAAACTAACAAAGGCATGTTTTATACAGTACCTTCCTCCAAAGTATTGCTGGAGTTCTTTTCTTCATGATTTTAATGAAACAATTTTTGTTGTCTAACAAATATTCTGGATTTGTGTTATTTATATTTGTTCATGCATAGGGTTTGGGCATTTCTAGTGAGTTTGGAATTTATTGTCCATCCTGAAATAACTCCAGAGAGGTTGGTATCCCATCACCAAGTCACCCTTTATTTACATGTGCATATTACTTGACACTAGTCCAGTTTCATCGGAGCCTGTTCTCAGAGTGAACAGACCTCTGACATTCCTGTTTATATCTGTCAGCCAGGGCTCCCCGATTGGACCAGATTAACAGCCAAAATCAGGGAACACTTATCCTATGAGGTCCACTTGGGTGTCCTCATTACAATCAGTACATACCCCCTAATTGTCCTTTTGAATGTGATGGGAGCTGCTTTTTGAACTGTCATAATCTGTGGTGTCAACCCACAGGGTTGTTTGGAAGGAAAATCGTGAACTTTGACTCAGCTATCATAATGTTTGATTTAGATGATAGTCTTTTAAAAGAAACGTGTAGAGTGGAAGACCAGAGTTCAGAAGAAGAAATGAGGGAAGTCAGGGTTTGAGGCACTGGTGTGGGTTTGGCAAATGAGTAGAAAGCATAACCAAACAAAAAAGCAGGGCTGTATTGAATTGTTACTGACATCTTATTCTGAGTTTAAAGTTTATATGTGATCCTGATCGCTCATTCTAGTCTGATCTAGCCAGGCATGCTCCTGTGCTGCCCACCTTGTTACTTTCTGATCCAACCTGTGTATCACAATATGTGAGCAGTTACACACCAGTCTCACTGGATTAATTATACCACACTTTGTAGTTACAAACTTAAAGTGAAGCAGTAAAAGGTCTCAAAAGAAACTCAAAGATGCTGAGAATAAACTTCTTCAAAGCTAAAGAAATGTTAAGAAGATTTTTTTTCCTGTTAATTATTTACAAATGGAAGATTCAAAAACTGAGTGCTTATTAAACTGAAATTTGAGGTTATGTAGAACTACCTCGGACTACATCCATATATTAGTTCTTACACTGTCAGAGCACATGGTGGTTATGGGCTGAGACCTCTTAGTCTCTTCAAAATATTTGAAAACTGGCAGTTTATATAGAACAGGTTAAACACTAAGAATCATAATTATTAAAAAGTAATAAAAACTTTATATCTCAATTGATATCTCAATTGATTCTCTGGTTTCAATATACTAAATTATTTTGAGATTTCATGAATGGGATTTTTTTAAGAGGCAGATTGGTAGTGTGTGGATTCTGGCCACTCTGCAAACTCTGCTTCAATGCTCACACATTTCATTCTATTATCATTATTGATTGGACTCCAGCAGGAATTCTGCTGAGTGACTTTTAAGTATCTAACCTTTGCTAATTTTTCTAAGATAGCTAGTGTTATAACCAAAATCAGAAATTGCTGGAAAAACTCAGGAGGTCTAGCAGCATCTGTGCAGAGAAGGCAGAGTTAACATTTTGGGTCCATCACCCTTCTTCAGAATTCAAGTGTTGTAAGCAGTGTAGCTGGATGTAAAAAAGTACAATATGATATTTATAGGTTCAGTCATCTCTGCCAGTCCTGGTCAAGTTGATAGTATCTTTGCCTCTCATTCAATTATCAGTTCAGGAATTGAGGACAAATCCAAAACTGACACTCCAGTACAGTACTGAATGAGTACTGCAATATTAGAAGTATTTCCTTTTGGAGGTTCCATCTGCCCTCTCAGATGGACATGAAAGATCCCACAGCAGAGGAATTATCCCTGGTGTTTGGATTAATAGTTATCAAAATCATAACACCGGAGTTTGGTGTGTGCAAATAGGTTTAGAATAGTTAGGTGAATGTTTCTGACCAGCACAGACTCAATGAGTCAAATAACCTTTTTTTTGTGTTGTAGACCTCCATAAATCTATGACTCAAACGGCTCATTAGCTTATCTGGACTCGAGTGCCCCAGAATCAGCACCCCAAAACCTCCAGGGAAAATAGGGTCCACACTACAGTTAGCTCTTTGCACCTCAGCTGCAGAAACAGGGTAAACATTGGGACATAGTGGGATGGAGAGAGAAAAGGAAATCTATGGAGGTCACTTTAGCAGCACAGACAAAAAGGCATTTTTTTGTGGTTCGCAGGTTCTTCATTAATGTTCATAATGTTACCTTCTTGTATGTATTTGGAAGTCTCTCTAGATTGGTGCTCAATGCATTTTCATAGCTCCTGGTAGCAGTTCATGTTAATTTATGAGGATCAATGCACAGACATCAATAGTACATAATTGCAGCACAACGACTACACCATCTGCAAACAACTACAGCAATGCTGAAGGGACAGTGATATTTTTCCTAGTCAGGATGGTGAGTGGCTTGCAGGAGAACTTGCAGGTAATACTGTTACCGAAAATCTGCTGCCTTTGTCCTTCTAGATGGAAGTAGTCATGAGTTTGGAAGGTGCTGTCTGAGGAACTTTAGTGATAGTGCACATTGTGCAAGTAAGCGTCGGTGGTGGAGGGAGTGAATATTTGTAGATGTGATGCCAATCAACCAGGTTGCTTAGTGGTGGATGCATCAAGTTTCCTGAATGTTGTTGGAGCTGCACCCATCCAGGTAAGTAGGGAGTATTCCATCACACTCCTGACTTGTGCCTTGTAGATGATGGACAGGCTTTGAGGAGTCAGGAGGTGATTTACTTGCCAAATATTCCCAGCCTCTGACCTGTTCTTGTTGCCAGTGTGTTTGTGTGGTGGGTCCAGTTCAGTTTCAATGGTAACCCCAAAGATATCGATTGTAGGGCATTCAGTGATTGTCTCGGTCCATCATGGTGGTCTTCTGGCTCTTCATGGCAGTGTCCCAACCTGATATAGCAGTCTCTTGGTGACTCAGCGTGGCGGTTTTTCCATCCAGTGTGGCCTTAGCTTGGACTTCTAGCCTTGAAATGATTCCAGAGTGGCCTTCATCCTCAAGAGCATCAAGGTGAAGCCCAGCATGGACTAGAGGTTAGATACTGGTGTGAACTGTGTTGGAAGGACTGTTACTTTGAACTTTTTATTTCTCTATATTTCTAATTTGTTCCTATGAAATATAATGCTAGACTCTTTTTTATTTCTATATTTTCCTAATTTTCTTTCCCTAAGAATTTGTACTTTGAATCTGTATCTAGGTACCTTTGTGCCTGTGATGGCTCTGTAAGTGATAACTTGTAAACTTTTCAAGGTACTAATTTGAGTACAAGAGACAGTAAAGCTAATTCTTAATCTAATTCCTATTGGACGTGATCATAGCCTCACATTTGTGTGTCACAAATGTTACTTGGCTCTTGTCAGCCCAAGCCTGGACATTGTCCAGATCTTATTGCATTTGAATATGGACTGCTTCAGTATCTGAAGAGTCATGAATGGTGTTGAACATTGTGCAAACATCAGTGAACATCCCCACTTCTCACCTTCTGCAGGAGGGAAGGTCATTGATGAGGCAGCTGAAGATGGTTGGGTCTTGGACACTACCCTGAGGAACTCCTGCAGCGATATCCTGGAGTTGAGATGGCTGACCTCCAAAAACCACAACCATCTTCTTATGTACCAGGTATGATCTATCTTGTGGAGAGTCTGGCCTCTGAATACCCATTGATTCCAGTTTTGCTAGGGTTCCTTGATGCCACACTCGGTCGAAAGCAGCCTTGATGTCAAGGGCTGTCACTCTCCCCTCTGGAATTTAGGTCTATTGTCCATGTCTGAATCAAGGTTGTAAAAAGGTCATGAGCTTAGTGGCTCTGACGGAACTCAAACTGGGTGTCACTGAGCAGGTTATTGCTGAGAAGGTGCTGCTTGATAGCACTGTTGGTGACACCTTCCATCACTTTACTAATGATTGAAAGTAGACTGATAGGGTGGTAATTAGCTAGTTTGGATTTGTCCTACTTTTTATGTACAGACATACCCACATTGTTGGATAGATGCCGTTGTTATAACTGGACTGGAAGAGCTTGGCTATGGGAGTGGCAGGTTCTGGAGCACCAGTCTACAGTACTATTGCTGGAATATTGTCAGGGCCCACAGCCTTTTCAGTATTCAGTGCCTCCAACCATTTCTTGACATTTTGTGGAGTGAATCAAATTGGCTGAAGACTGGTATCTGTGATGCTGGGGACCACTGGAGGAGGCCAAGAGAGATCATCCACACTTCTGTCTGATGACTGCTGTGAATGCTTCAGCATTTTCTTTTGCACTGATGTGTTGGGCTCATCCACCTTTGAGTATGAGGATATTTGTGACACCTTTTCCACCATTGATTTTTGAATTGGTTAATTGTCCACCACCATTCATGACTAGCTGTGGCAAGCCTGCAGAGCTTAGAACCAACCCATTGTTTGTAGGATTTTAGCTCTGTCTATCACTTGCTGGTTATGCTGTTTGGCATGCAAGTAGTCCTGTTTGGTGGCTTCACCAGGTTGACACCTCATTTTTAGTAATGTCTCGAACTGCTCCTGGTGTGCTCTCCTCCATTCTCCATTGAAGCAGGGTAGATTTTCTGACATGTTGGTAATGGTTGAGTGGGGTATGTGCATGAGATTGCAGATTGAGTCAAAGTACAATTCTGCTGTTGTTGATGGCCCACAGCGCCTCATGGATGCCCAATCTTGAGCTGCTAGATCTGTTTGAAGTCTGTCCCATTTAGCACGGTGATAGTACCACACAACACAATGGAGATTATACCTAATGTGAAGCTGGCCACTCTTAAAGATAACGTTATGGACAAATGCATCTGCAGCTAGCAGATTGGTAAGGATGTGGTTAAGTATGTTTTTCCCTCTTGTTGGTTCCCTCGCCACATGCTACAGACCCAATCTAACAGTCTGTCCTTTAGGACATGACCAGCTCAATCAGTTGTGCTGCTGCCAAGCCAGTCCTAGTGATGAATTTTGAAATCTTCTACCCAGAGTACAGATTGACCTTTCACTATCCTCAGTGCTCCCTCCAAATATTATTCAACATCAGCTGAGGGAGGACAGTACATGGTTATCAGCAAGACATTTCCTTGCCCATGTTTAACTTGAAGCCATGAGACTTCATGTGGTTTGGAGTCACTGTTCAGGACTCCCAGGATAACTGCCTCCCAACTGTATACCACTATGCTATCACCTCTGCTGGGTCAATCTTGGCAGTGGGACAGGACATATCCAGGAATGGTGATGGTAGTGTCTGGGGCATTGTCTGTAAGGTATGATTCCATGAGTATGAAAATGTCAGACAGTTGCTTGACTAGTCTCTCCCAAATTTGTCACAGGCACCCCAAATGTTAGTGAGGAGGACTTTGCAGAAGTAATAAGGCTATTTCTGCTATTGTCTTTTCCGGTGCCTAATTCAATGCCAGGTCATAGAGCCATAGAGTCATTGAGATGTACAGCATGGAAACAGACCCTTTGGTCCAAACTGTCCATGCCGACTAGATATCCCAACCTAATCTAGTCCCACCTGCCAGCATCTGGCCCATATCCCTCCAAATCCTTCCTATTCATATACCCATCCAAATGCCTCTTAAATGTTGCAATTGTACCAACCTCCACCACATCCTCTGGCAGCTCATTCCATACACGCACCACCCTCTGCATGAAAACGTTGCCCCTTAGGTCTCTTTTATATCTTTCACCTCTCACCCTGAACCTATGCCCTCTAGTTCTGCACTCCCCAATCTCAGGAAAAAAGACTTTGTCTATTTATCCTATCCATGCCCCTCATAATTTTGTAAACTTCTATAAGGTCACCCCTCAGCCTCCGCGCTCCAGGGAAAACAGCCCCAGCCTGTTCAGCCTCTCTCTATAGCTCAAATTCTCCAACCCTGGCAACATCCTTGTAAATCATTTCTGAACCTTTTCAAGTTTCACAACATCTTTCCAATATGAAGGAGACCAGAATTGCATGCAATATTCCAACAGTGGCCTAACCAATGTCCTGTACAGCCGCAACATGGTCTCCCAACTCCTGTACTCAATACTCTGACCAATAAAGGAAACCATACCAAACGCCTTCTTCACTATCCTATCTGCCCGCAACTCCACTTTCAAGGAGCTGTGAACCTGCACTCCAAGGTCTCTTTGTTCAGCAACACTCCCTAGGACCTTACCATTAAGTGTATAAGTCCTGCTAAGATTTGCTTTCCCAAAATGCAGCACCTCGCATTTATCTGAATTAAACTCCATCTGCCACTTCTCAGCCCATTGGCCCATCTGGTCCAGATCCTGTTGTAATCAGAGGTAACCCTCTTCGCTGTCCATTACACCTCCAATTTTGGTGTCATCTGCAAACTTACTAACTGTACT
Organism: Chiloscyllium punctatum; assembly: GCF_047496795.1. Taxonomy (NCBI): domain Eukaryota; kingdom Metazoa; phylum Chordata; class Chondrichthyes; order Orectolobiformes; family Hemiscylliidae; genus Chiloscyllium; species Chiloscyllium punctatum. Next base: position 203,660 of record NC_092754.1, on the reverse strand, counting down.
TCTTATGCTCGCATCCAAATCATTTATATAAATGACAAAAAGTAGAGGACCCAGCACTGATCCTTGTGGCACTCCACTGGTCACAGGTCTCCAGTCTGAAAAACAACCCTCCACCACCACCCTCTGTCTTCTACCTTTGAGCCAGTTCTTTATCCAAATGGCTAGTTCTCCCTGTATTCCATGAGATCTAACCTTGCTAATCAGTCTCCCATGGGGAACCTTGTCAAATGCCTTACTGATGTCCATATAGATCACATCTACCACTCTGCCCTCATCAATCTTCTTTGTTACTTCTTCAAAAAACTCAATCAAGTTTGTGAGACATGATTTCCCATGCACAAAGCCATGTTGACTATCCCAAATCAGTCCTTGCTTTTCCAAATACATGTACATCCTGTCCCTCACGATTTCCTCCAACAACTTGCCCACCACTGAGGTCAGGCTCACCGGTCTATAGTTCCCTGGCTTGTCTTTACCGCCCTTCTTAAATAGTGGCACCACGTTTGCCAACCTCCAGTCTTCCGGCACCTCACCTGTGACTATCGATGATTCAAATATCGCAGCAAGAGGCCCAGCAATTATTTCTCTAGCTTCCCACATAGTTCTCGGGTACACCAGATCAGGTCCTGGGGATTTATCCACCTTTAACCATTTCAAGACATCCAGCACTTCCTCCTCTGTAATCTGGACATTTTGCAAGATGTCACCATCCATTTCCCTACTGTCTATATCTTCCATATCCTTTTCCACAGTAAATACTGATGCAAAATATTCATTTAGTATTTCCCCCATTTTCTTGTTTCCACACAAAGGCCACCTTGTTGATCTTTGAGGGGCCCTATTCTCTCCCTCATTACCCTTTTCTCCTTCATATATTTGCAAAACCCCTTTGGATTCTCCTTAATTCTATTTGCCAAAGCTATCTCATGTCCCTGTTTTGCCCTCCTGATTTCCCTCTTAAGTATACTCCTACTTCCTTTATAATCTTCTGAGGATTCACTCGATCTATCCTGTATATAGCTGACATATGCTTCCTTCTTTTTCTTAATCAAACCCTCAATTTCTTTAGTCATCCAGCATTCCATATACCTACCAGCCTTCCCTTTCACCCTGACAGGAATACACTTTCTCTGGATTCTTGTTATCTCATTTCTGAAGGCTTCCCATTTCCCAGCCGTCCCTTAACACGTGAACATCTGCCTCCAATCAGCTTTCGAAAGTTCTTGCCTAATACCGTCAAAATTGGCCTTTCTCCAATTTAGAACTTCAACTTTTAGGTCTGATCTATCCGTTTCCATCACGATTTTAAAACGAATAGAATTATGGTTGCTGGCCCGAAAGTGCTCCCCCACTGACACCTCAGTCACCTGCCCTGCCTTATTTCCCAAGAGTCGGTCAAGCTTTGCACCTTCTCTCGTAGGTACATCCACATACTGAATCAGAAAATTGTCTTGTACGCACTAAAGAAATTCCACTCCATCTAAACCTTTAACACTATGGCAGTCCCAATTGATGTTTGGAAAGTTAAAATCTCTGACCATAACTACTCTATTATTCTTACAGATAACTGAGATCTCCTTACAAGTTTGTTTCTCAATTTCCCTCTGACTATTAGAACATCTACAATACAATCCCAATAAGGTGATCATCCCTTTCTTATTTCTCAGTTCCACCCAAAAAACTTCCCTGGATGTATTTCCAGGAATATCCTCCCTTAGCACAGCTGTAATGCTATCCCTTATCAAAAATGTCACTCCCCCTCCTCTCTTGCCTCCCTTTCTCTCCTTCCTGTAGCATTTGTATCCTGAAACATTAAGCTGCCAGCCCTGTCCATCCCTGAGCCATGTTTCTGTAATTGCTATGATTTCCTAGTCCTATGTTCCTAACCATGCCCTGAGTTCATCTGCCTTCCCTGTTAGGCCACTTGCATTGACATAAATGCAGTTTAATTTATTAGTCCGACCTTGTCCCTGCCTGCCCTGACTGTTTGATTCACTTCTGTTCTCAACTGTACCAGTCTCAGATCGATCTCTTTCCTCACTATCTCCCTGGGTCCCACCCCCCACCTTACTAGTTTAGATCCTCCCAAGCAGCTCTAGCAAATCTCCCTGCCAGTATATTAGTCCCTTTCCAATTTAGGTGCAATCCGTCCTTCTTGTACAGGTCACTTCTACCCCAAAAGAGATTCCAATGATCCAAAAATGTGAACCCTTCTCCCATACACCAGCTCCTCAGCCATGCATTCCTCTGCTCTATCCTCCTATTCCTGCCCTCACTAGCTCATAGCACTGGGAATAATCCAGATATTAGGTAGATATTACTACCCTTGAGGACCTCCTTTTTAAATTCCTGCCTAACTCTCTGTAATCTCCCTTCAGAATCTCAACCTTTTTCCTTCCTATATCATTGGTTCCAATGTGGACAATGACCTCTCGCTGGCCCCTCTCCCCCATGAGAACATTCTGCACCTTCTCTGAGACATCCTTGATCCTGGCACCAGGAAAACATCACACCATTCTGCTTTTTCTCTGCTGGCCACAGAAACGTCTGTCTGTACCTCTGACTACAGAACCCCCTAATACAATTGAGCTCTTGGAAGCCGACGTACCCCTCATTGCATTAGAGCTGGTCTCAATACCAGAAACTTGGCTGTTTGTGCTACATTCCCCTGAGAATCCATCACCCCCTACATTTTCCAAAACAGCATACCTGTTGGAAATGGGTATATCCACAAAAGACTCCTGCCCTAGGTGCCGACCTCTCTTACCCTTCCTGGAGTTAACCCTGGAGACTTTCCCCCCTTCTTATAACTGCCATCCAGCATATACTGTTGCTGTTGCAAATTCCGCATTGCTTCTATCTGACTCTCCAACCGATCCATTTGATCTGATAAGATTCGCATCCAACAGCATTTATGGCAGATATAATCCGCAGTAACCCTTAAACTCTCTTTAAACTCCCACATCTGACAAGAAGTACATATCACTGCAAAGGCCATTTTTGCTCCTTCACAATCTACAGGCCGAGAAAATAACACCATCCCATTCCTCTACAAAACACTACCCCAGGTTAAATTAATAGCTATGGCTTATATTTTAAGTTTAATCAAGAGACTTATCTCCAAAAACATATAATCAAGAAAGAACCCATTGGACCAACTAATACAGCCTTTCTCTTGGACAGACTTAAAACAACAATTAACTTATCTGATTCTGTGTTGTGAACTTCGCCCAAACTGGATCCTCCAAGATTAGTTGTAAATTTCACTGTTTGTTAATTTTCCCAAATACACTCCGATGTCCAGTGACACATGAATTCAAAAACAGCAAAGGCAGTAACTGTGCAGGCTCTCTCTCTCTCTCTCTCTCTCTCTCTCTCTCTCTCCTGTACTGTCCTCACCATGTGCTTCCTTTGTCTGCTCTTCTCCCTTTTAAAACTGCTGTTGTTTTGACCCATCCGGTTTCATTTTATTGAGACTTAAATAGTAATTGATAATACTGAGTGGCTTGCTAGGCCATTCCAGAGAGCTATTGAAAATCCACATTGCTTCAGAGTCAGGTCTAATTAAATCAGATGAGGTTCGCAGATTTTCTTCCCTGAAGGACATTCGTAAACCAGATAGGTTTTTCTGACAAATGACAATAGTTTCATGGTCAACATTAGACTCATAATTCCAGATTTTGTTTTAATTGGATTCAAGTTCCAACATTTGCCATGGTGGGATTCAAACCCAGATCCCCAGAACATTAGCTGAGTTTCTGGATTAATAATCTAGTGATAATGCCACTAAGCCATTGTCTCCCCTAAATGACACATTTGCCCCTCTTCATTTAAAATGTTGGCTCCTTCTCTGCACAAAGTGAAACTGTCAAAGAGTTGACTACCAATGGCTGTAATAGGGAGATGCAATTTACAGAGGGTAAATACTGGAGGATGAACAGGCAGTTGATAGCCTGTTTGCCTGTGTGCTCTATATTTCACAGGCTTGTGACCAGAGATATTTGAATTTAAAAGCTGTTTAAATGGTCTGTGCAGTAAATCCTTCCTCACAAATTATGTCACTTAACACACCCACTCCAAGTGTGCCCACTGCCATTTTTTTCCCCATTGCATAGGTTTGATTTCTAAGATGGTGGAAGGCAACAGCTAGCACTCCTCTTCCAGCTTCAACTTAACCATGTCAGTGAGCCTCAAAATAACTGCATTCCCTCCTTGTGGTCCATTCTGAGGGCCCCACGGTCTGCACAGCTCTTCAAGTCCCACCCAAGGCATCTAGCTTACATCTGCCTACCTTTTCCATCCAGCTCCTGCCTTATGAGATCACCATGCCTGGTGTGGTCATTCCCTCCCCACGCCACCCTGCCCCCACACCCACCACCACACTCAGATTGTGGATGACACCATTCCACCACCCAACCTCCCCATCCATCTGCATCACAACCTTCGCAGCACTGCCCCTCCCCCCTTTACAAAGCCTTCAACCCCTCCTCACAATTATACTGAGACCTTGTTCAGATCCTCCAGGCCCTATTACCAATGTCTGAACTGCTGAGCTTCAGTTTCATGGCTACAGTTGCACTTCATACCCACCTTCCTCATTCCCCTTTAGTTTCTGTGGACAGACCTGACACACTGTCCATAGCCAACCCCTCAACTGACATAATTAGAGAGCCCCAGCAAAGATGTGCCCACACTCCTGAATGTGCCTGTAAATCTCCCCAACTATAACTGCGCTAGTCCCTCTGGATACCCCTCCACACTTGCCACTACAGAGCCAATGGACTGACGGTGGCCCACTCCCTGATTGTAAAGGTACTGACCTCTGACCAAGACCTCCCCAAGATGTTTGACCATGGCGAGTGCCAATGTCAAAGACTACCTTTGACCCAGTGATCTGGGACCTCCTGACTGACTGGTTCCTCCATGCACTGTAATGAGGATCACTAGCAGCAAGGCAAGTTGTCTAATTGTGTGACTGTGCGACCAGGCATGGCAAGGCAGGACAAGGCAAGACTGGGATTCTGTGAGCAAGCAGATAGATGCTAAGTGAGTGAATGCTAAGAGAGCAAGTGAGCAGCCCTGAGATCCAGCCTAATACAGTTGGTGAACTGGATACCTGTCTCTATGTACAACATGTCCCTGCTTAGCTTTTCAATGCCAGTTTCTGGTATGCCCTACAATGTAGGTCTCTGCATCTCGAAGTCATTGCATACTAGAAATGCTAGATGATCGTGATGGGTTTGCTGATTCTGGATGCCAATGTCCATGGAGGAGAAGTGAATTCTGCTGATGCCCATGGATCATGCCCTGAGATGTTGCTGCCCAGTGTCTAATATGGAGGTCATTTAGTGCAAGAAGCAAACTGAATCTACAGGTACAAACTGTAGTTTCCTTGTCAAGTATTCCCAACTTTGAGCTTATTTGGCAAGTTAGGCAATTGAAGTCTGAATATTGATGAATTGAGTTAACGTATTAACAAGTCAGTTGTCAAGCAAAGTGGCTCATTGCTTAGCACTACTGCTCACAGCTCCAAGGACCCAGGTTCGATGCCATCTTCGGGTGACTGTGTGAAGTTTGCACATTCTCTCTGTATCTGTGTGAGTTTCCTTTGGATGCGCTGGTTTCCTCCTATAGTCCAAAAATGTGCAAGTTAGGCAGATTGGCCATGCATAATTACCCATAGTGTTCATGGATGTGTTGGCAAGGTGGTTAGCCATGGGAAATACAGGGTAAGGAGATGGTTCTGGGTGGGATGGTGTTTGTTGAGGACCTATTGGGCCAAATGGCCTGTGTCCACACTATAAGGATTCTGTGATAAGACAATCAATTGTCATCTCACCAATGCTGAATGAGAATCTCATCATGCCACTTGTGAAAAGCATAGATGATGGAACAGTGTAATCTCAATGTTGACACTTGTCCAGTTCTGCCACACATCTCTCCATAGCCCACAAAGCTCAGAACTCTATTAGATTCCCCCCATAATCTACCAAGTCAGATTTCATTCTGGCATCTGGCTTGCACAGTAGTGGCATCAGCTTGAATCATCATCATTGAAACTAATCCTTCTCAAGTACTTGAGATAATTGCTCAGTGCAGTGAATCTCGTTTCACCTGATGACTGAAAGAGAGAGAGCCACAATCCTTTGCTACTTCTTTTAGCTCCTAAACTATCGATGAGACAAATTATAAAATGGCCTTTAGATACAGATTAATGCACTCTGCAACAGACCTGAACTGAAATGACTGTGTCTGCTCCTGCCTCAGATTTGCTGACCAGTTCAAACAGGAAATTAAAGCTTGGATCTTTTGACTATACAGAAATGTAGGAACATAGAAAATAGGAACAGGTGTAGGCTATTTAACCCTTTGAAGTTGTTCTGCCATTCATTATGATCATGCCTGTTCATCCAACTGTTTCTGCTTTCCTCCCATATTCTTTGATCCCTTTAACCCCAAGTTCGATACACAACTCTTTCTTGAAATCTTGAATGTTTTGGCCTTAACTACTTTTTTGTTGTAGAGAATTCCAAAGGCTCACCACTCTCTTGGTGAAGAAATTTCTCCTCATCTCAATTTTAAATGAATTGTCCAGTATCCTTAGACTGTGACCTCAATTCTGGATTCCTGCCATCAGGAGTATTATTTTTAATCTAATCTGTCTAGTCCAGTTAGAATTTTATAGGTTTTTATGACATCCCCTCTAAATCTTCTGAACTCTAGCAAATATAATTCAACCTCCCTTCACCATCCCAGGAATCAGTCTGGTCAGCCTTCACTGCACTCCCTTTATAGAAATAACAATGCAGCTTGCACAGAGGTCTTCATTTTTATTCAAGGTAACGCCTTTGTTAGCAATACTATGGACTATACCACCAACAGAAGACAACTTCAATTCAGATTCACTGTTGGTAAATTGTTATTGATCTAGTACATTTTACTGCTATGCATTAAAAAGTGCCTGCTACTAATCCTGCTGAGAGCAAACAATATTACAATTAGACAGAAAATTAGAATTCGATATTCTTTGTCTTTTAAAACTAAAACATTACTCAAAAAATATGCAAAATGCATAGTTGCTAGGGCAACCATTCAACACAGAAAGAATACACGCTGTAATACATCATATTCAATTCTATCTGACTGGGAAGAGAATGATTAACTGTTGAACAAAACAGGTTGATGGTCAATCTACATGCACATGATTCAGCAACAGTCCCTCAGCTTTCAATCTAATTAAAAATCCCACATGCAGGTTAGCAAAATCAGAGGATGAAATGTACCACAAATATGTATATAATGCATTTGCTTTTTCCATAAGAATATACTTAAAGCAAGTCACCAAAAAGAAAAATTTTCCCTCCAAGAAAAGGAATTAGAAACTAGACAAAAACAAATTGCGAACGCTAAATACAATAACAACAGAAAGTACATTATTATTCACCTCATCTTTCCTCTAAAGCAAGATATCTGAGCCTAACAACACATTTCCCTCTTCAAGTTAGCTTAAAACCACACCAGAAATTGAAGAAGTATTCTGATACTCAAGTTCCCTTCCAGGCCATACACTATCCTAATTTGGAACTATATCGTTGTTCCTTCATTGTCTGTGTCAAAATCCTGGAATCCTATCCCTAACAGCACTGTTGGCGACTGCAAACCAGGTACACCATTTCAAGAAGGCACCTCATCACCACCTCCTCAAGGACAGTTAGAGATGGATAATAAATGCAGATCGAGTCACCAACACCCACCAAAAAATGAAAGAATTTTTAAAAATCATACAATTATGCAATGGCCTCATGCCTTGTTGGAACTGTTCTTCTTATAGTATTGTTTGTGAAAACTAATTTTGGATTTCTTGATTAAATTAGGAATCAATTATATTTCAGATTTTAAATATTCAAAATAAATCTTAAAGCTATTCTTTAAGTAATGGCTTAAAATACAATTCATCATTGACATTAACAGTAGAAACATATGGCTTTACATCACATTATGTCAGTTTATTTTTCCTTTTCAGCTAAACTTCTTAAGAAATTCAGTATATTACTTTAATGCCATTGTATCCTTGGAATAATATTTGTTAAATTTGGTTTTTTAAGTTAAATACATCTTATAAAGTGTCATATAGTTTTAAAAGCAAATCACAATTTCTCAAAAGGAAAGGTATCTTTAAGCACTTTAACAAATAACATCCTCTAAAATTTCACTTGTTATGATCTCAGAATCTAGCATATTATTCAGAAGATGAAATTAAGGGGAACAATGTGGTTACCTTTTGTCCTGTTCAGATGTGCTGGTCTGTTTCAGTTGCCCACCTTGGCCACCATTCCAAATGAGAAGCTGAAAGTATCTTGTGAATAATTGTGGATCTGCGATGTTTCCTGAACCTCATCAGCACCCCACACCCTACAGCTTTGCAGGCTTTGTAATCCTTTGCTGAAAACAAATCTCTGCCGGCAACACGTGTCTTTCTAATGGCATGCTTCTGTCATCTTATGCTGTTTACTGCAGCTTTTATATCACAAATTACCAGCAAGCTTTAGACATTTTAAAGTATTTTTGAAAGGCTTGAACATGAGAGCCTTAGATGGAAATATCCAATGTGGCAGACTTTGTGACTGCATTATAAGGACATCTGAGCCAGGTTCATCTGTTTGGCAGCATGTAACCATGACAATCGGTGCATAGCTGAGTTTCTTCCTCAAAGGATGCTGCAAAGTCTGCAACTATATTGGTGCCTTGTGCTGCACAATTAATTTGGCTTTGCTGCTTAGTAATATTGAAGCAGAATAATTTCATTGTGCAGGTAGAAATAAGCAACATCATTTATCATTATTAAAAGATGAGTTTTGCAAAGTTTACTGAACAATATATTAAAATGGCAAGAATAAAGCAATAGGTTATTCACAGAATATTCAATATTTTCCCACTTCCCAAAATAAAAATGCAAACTTTCATCTATTCAATTTTCCATGTTTCAGACAGATACTTGTCTCAAATTTCTCATATAGCTATAGAGAGGTATAATGATTTTAAAAAATTGTTTCCAGTGTCTGCAACCTGGATCAAGTATTGTCTATAGAATCTGACATGTTTCCTGTGTCTAATGAACATAAACAGGTTTCAGTGACACCAAATGTACACCTAATTTCACATCAAATGAAGAATATCACTTATTCTTTTCCATAATAGTGAGGGGAAATTGCAGATTACATTGTTCAACCTTACTGGGCCTGCAAGAAAATAACTGTCCAATTTATAGAAAAAGATACATTTAATGGTCAGGACCAAGAGTCTATGCTACAGCTAATTAAATAGCCGCAAGGGTATAGGAAGGACTGTTCGCTGCAAGGCTAGTACCAAAGGGTTTCCAGGCAGTTATATGTCACATTAATTCAAACTTTGCTTGACTGATGGATCTGACATGAATGATGTGTCATTGCAGTATTATATAAAACACAATTTAATGCTGAATCATGTCAGGAAGTATTAGGATTGATAATAAAAATCTTGGTCAGAGAATTAGCTTTTAAGAAATGTCTCAAAAGATAAAACAGAAGTAGAAAAGGAAACAAGTTTGGAAGGGAATTCAGAGCTTTAGACCAAGTCAGTTGAAGGCAGAGTCATTAAAAGTGGAGTGATTAAATTTAGGAATGTATGTGAGACCAGAATTTGAGAAACGCAGTGGTGTGTGAAGATTATAGTGTTGGAGGATGTTACCGAAATACTGAGAGTACATGGATACATTTAAAAACAAGAATAGGAAATCTTAAATTGCATTATTAGCAATCAGCATATGTCGGTAACATTGAGTAGGAACATGACATTGCATATATTAAAAATGTCATCTGTCCAGCCATAACACAAAATGCATCTGCTGAAGAAACAGAGTATTTGGAGGTTATTGTTAATGAAAACATAATGTGTGCATTGAATATTCTGCCCATTAATAAATGATTCCAAGTGAGCTCCCTAGCTGGGGTCCTAGTGTACAGGTTGACAGGTTTTGGATATAAGAGTGAGTGTCTTATAGTTTACTGATGTCTGGAAGAATGGGACAGGTCTCAGCTACAGTAAAAATGCATTTTCTGAACAAACATCAGTATTTTGTAATTATGTGTCTTGACAATGGAAAAGTATTTTGAATAAAAAGGACTCCCACTGAAGACCTTTACCTTGCATTAAGAATAGATGGCTATAAAACCCCGAGATGGAGCATAGATCGCTTGACAGAACATAGAACTTTATAACGCATTTTAGCCCTCAATGCTGCGCTGACCTGTGAAACCAATCTGAAGCTCAACTATTCTACACAATTCCATTTTCATCCATATGTTAATCCAGTGACCATTTAAATGCTCTTAAATCTGGCGCGTCTACCACTGTTGCTGGCAGGCCATGCGTTCCATGCTCCTACGACTGTCTGAGTAAAGAAACTACCTCTGGGATCTGTCCTATTTCTATCACCCCTCAATTTAAAGCTATGTCCCCTCGTGTTAGCCATCACCATCTGAGGAAAAAGGCTCTTACTATTTACCCTATCTAACCCACTGGTTATCTTATATGTCTCATCTAAAGACATCTTGGAGTGCAGGTTCATAGCTCCTTGAAAGTAGAGTCGCAGGTAGATAGGATAGTGAAGAAGGTGTTTGATATGCTTTCCTTTATTGGTCAGAGCATTGAGTATAGGAGTTGGGAGGTCATGTTGCGGCTGTACAGGATATTGGTTAGGCCACTTTTGGAATATTGTGTGCAATTTTGGTCTCCTTCCTATCAGAAAGATGTTGTGAAACTTGAAACAGTTCAGAAAAGATTTACAAGGCTGTTGCAAGGATTGGAGGATTTGAGCTATAGGGAGAAAGTGAATAGGCTGGGGCTGTTTTCCCTGAAGCATTGGAGGCTGAGGGGTGACTTTATAGAGTTTATAAAATCATAAGGGGCATGGATAGGATAAATAAACAAAGTTTTTTCCCTGGGGTGGGGGAGTCCAGAACGAGAGGGCATAGGTTTAGGGTGAGAAGGGAAAGATATAAAAGAGACCTAAGGGGCAACATTTTCATGTAGAGGGTGGTACGTGTATGGAATGAGCTGCCAGAGGATGTGGTGGAGGCTGGTACAATTGCAACATTTAAGAGGCATTTGGATGGGTATGTGAATAGGCAGTATTTAGCGAGATATAGGCCAAATGCTGGCAAATGGGACTAGATTAGGTTGAGATGCCTGATCGGCATGGACAAGTTGGACCGAAGGATCTGTTTCCATGCAGTACATCTCTATGACTCTACGACTGCTATATATAATCCTCCATCAGTTTTCACACATCTATTCATCCTAGTCAATCAAGTCCAAGTTCATTCTCAATATTATGCAACACATGAAAGATCTGGTCTTGTTTCAAGCAGTTTACACATGGCTATTGTTGGACATCCCACTTTCAAAATGACCATTGAATTCTTTGATGAGTGACTAACATGATTGAAGAGTTAACATTCTAAGAAAATAACATCTTATCTGAGGAATCAATTGAATGAACATTCTTCACACTATCGAACACAATTATGTCCCTTCTTAATTATGTAAGAAGACAAAAATTGCATACATTACAGTAGATGTGGTCTCAATAGTACCCTGAAGCATAACATCTCTATTTAATTTTCCATTCCTCTTGCAATATACAAATTGACTTCCTAATTACTTAATTGCAATATTTGCAAACTAAACTTTCTTGATTCATGCACCAGACACACAGATCCTTCTGTATGTCAGAGTTCTGAACTCTCTTTCCATTTACATGAATCGTGAACTGCCAAAATGGACAAGTTCAGAAAAAGTTCACTCAACTGATCCCTGGGATGAGCGGATTGTATTAGGAGGAAAGGTTAGACAATTTGAACCTGTACCCATTGGACTAATCTGCTGTCAGATGATCTTATTTAAATGGGTAAGATCTTAGAATAATTTTGGACAATGAAAAGATGTTTCTCCTTGTGGAGAGATCAGAGCTGGGAGACATAGTTTCAAAATAAGGGGTTTCCCATTTAAGGCAGGTAAAGAGAATTTTTTTTGTCTCAGAGGATCATGAGTTTGTGGAACCCTCTTCCCCAGAAAATGGTGCAAGCAGGGTCATCAAAGGCTTTTGAGGTTAAGGAAGTTAGCTTCTTGAGAAACAAGGGAACCAAACGCTATTGGGGTAGACAAAACATTGAGGTTAAACTCAGATCAGCCGCAAACTTATTAAATGTCAGAGCATGCTCAAGCTTAGCCATATTTGGAAGGATGGTATGGTGGCTCAGTGATTAGCACTGCTGTCTCACGCTGCCAGGGACCTGGGTTTGATTCCAGCCTTGGGTGACTGTGTGGAGTTTGTATGTTATCCTTGTGACTGCGTGGGTTTCCTCCGGTTGCTCCAGCTTTTTCCCACAATCCAAAGACGTACAGTTTAGGTAGATTGGCCATGCTAAATGCAGGGTTTCAGGGATTGAGTGGAGGGTTTGGAGAGTTGGTGCAGACTCTGGGCCCTGTGGCCTCTTCCTATACTCTATGAATTCTATGAATTTTTGAAGCCATAATGGTATTGCACTGAACCTGCACATGAGGTGTTTTTTGACTTCCTCTTGCTGATGCTGAGTTAGTGGATGTATCATGTACCTTTTTGTTGGAGGAATTCAGAAAAATAATTAAAATCAGGAGGAAACAGTGCAGAAACTTTCCAAGGACTGCAGAGGAGCTTAAAGGTTAAATTGGAACAGCTTACAGCAATGAATATTAATTGGAGAATTAGTAAAGAGGTACAAGTCAAATTTGGGTGGCACAGTAGTTCAATGGTTAGCACTGCTGCCTCACAGCACGATGGACCCAGGTTCGCTTCAACTGTCAGCTGACTGTCTAAGTGGAGTTTGCACATTCTCCTTGTCTCTGCGTGGGTTTCCTCAGGATGCTCCAGTGATGTGCAGGTTAGCTGGGTTGACCATTCTAAATTGCCCTTACTGTCCTATATCTATCACCCTTCAGTTTAAAGCTAAGTCCCTTTATGCTAGCCATCACCATCCGAGGAAAAAGGCTCTCACTGTCCACCCAATCTAACCCTCTGATTATCTTATGTGTCTCCTCTCAACCTTCTCTCTAACGAATACAGCCTCAAATCCCTCAGCCTTTCCTCATAAGATCTTCCCTCCATATCAGGCAACATCCTAGTAAATCTCCTCTGAACCCTTTCCAAAGCTTCCACATCCTTCCTATAATGCAGTGACCAGAACTGTACACAATACTCCAAGTGCTGCTGCACCAGAGTTTTTTACAGCTGTAGCATGACCTCATGGCTCCGAAACTCAATCCCTCTACCAATAAGAGCTAACACACCGTATGCCTTCTTAACAACCCTATCAACCTGGGTGGCAACTTTCAGGATTCTATGTACATGAACACCGAGATCTCACTGCTCATCTACACTACCAAGAATCTTACCATTAGCCCAGTACTCTTTATTCCTGTTGCTCCTTCCAAAGTGAATTACCTCACACTTTTCAGCATTAAACTTCATTTGCCACCTTTCAGCACAGCTCTGCAGCTTATCTATGTCCCACTGTAACCTGCAACATTGTTCAGCACAATCCACAACTCCACCGACCTTACTGTCATCTGCAAATTTACTAACCCATCCTTCTACACCCTCATCTGGGTCATTTATAAAAATGACAAACAGCAGTGGCCCCAAAACAGATTCTTGTGGTACACCACTAGTAACTGAACTCCAGGATGAACATTTCCCATTAACCACTATTCTCTGTGTTCTTTCAGCTAGCCAACCTCTGATCCAAACTGTTAAATCACCCTCAATCCCATGCCTCCCATGTATTTTGTGCAATAGCCTACCTTATCAAATGCCTGACTGAAATCCATATACAGCACATCAACCACTTTCCCTCATCATCCTGTGTGGTCATCATTTCAAAGAGCTCAATAAGGTTGTGAGGCATGACCTACCCTTCACAAAATTGTGTTGACTATCCTTAATCAATGTATTCCTTTCTAGATGATTATAAATCCAATCTCTTACAACCTTTTCCAACACACCCACAACCAAAGTAAGGCTCACTGGTCTATACTTACCAGGGTTGTCTCTACTCCCCTTTTTGAACAAGGGGGCAACATTTGCTATCCTCCAGTCTTCTGGCACTATTCCTGTAGATAATGATGACATAAAGATCAAAGCCAAAGGCTCTGTAATCTCCTCCCTGGCTTCCCAGAGAATCCTAGGATAAATTTCATCTGGCCAGGGGACCTATCTATTTTCACACTTGTGAACCTCAATCCCATCTAGTCTACTAGTTTGTATCTCAATATTCTGCTCAACAACATTGTCTTTTTCCAGTGTGATTACTGAGAAAAAACATTCCCCTATCTCCTCAGACTTCAAGCACAACTTCCCACTACTATCTTTGATTGGCCCTAATCTTACTCTCGTCATTCTTTTATTCCTGATATATCTGTAAAAAGCTTTAGGGTTTTCCTTGATCCTACCTGCCAAAGACTTCACATATCCCCTCCTGGCTCTTCTTAGTTCTCTCTTTAGTTCCTTCCTGGTTAACTTATAACTCTCAAGCACCATGACTGAGTCTTCACGTCTCATCCTTACATCAGCCTCCATCTTCCTCTTGACAAGAGATTCAACTTCTTTAGTCAACCAGAGTTCCCTTGCTCGACCACTTCCTCCCTGTCTGACAGGTATGTACTTATCAAGGACAAGCAGTAGCTGTTCCTTGAATAAGCTCCATATTTCAATTGTGCCCATCCCCTGCAGTTTCCTTCCCCATCCTATGCATCCTAAATCTTCCCTAATGACAACATAATTGTCTTTCCCTCAGCTTTAACTCTTGCCCTGTACTGTATACCTATCCCTTTCAATCGCTAAAGTAAACATAATCGAATTGTGGTCACTATCACCAAAGTGCTCACCTATCTCCAAATCTAACACCTGGCCGGGTTCATTATCCAGTACTAAATCCAATGTGCATTGCGCCTTGTTGGCCTGTTCACATACTGTGTCAGGAAATCCTCCTGCACACATTGGACAAAAACTGACCTGTCTAAAGTACTTAAACTATCGCATTTCCAGTCAATATTTAGAAAGTTAAAGCCCCCATAACAATTACCCTGTTACCTTCACTCCTATCTAGGATAATCTTTGCAATCCTTTCCTCTACATCTCTCAAACTTTTCGGTGGCCTCTTGAAACCTCCCAAGAGGGTCACCTCTCCTTTCCTAACCTCAGCCCATACTACCTCAGTAGATGGGTCCTCATCAAACAAACTTTCTGCCACCATAATACTGTCCTTGACTAACAATGCCAAACCCCTCTCCTCCTCCCCCCATTGCACCCCCTCCCAACCCTTTTACCACTTCATCTGTTCTAACTGAAACATCTAAATCCTGGAACCTGCAACAACCATTCCTGTCCCTGCTCTAATCATGTGTCCAAAATGGCTACAACATCGAAATCCCAGGTACCAACCCATGCTGCAAATTCACCCACCTTATTCTGGATGCTCCTGGTGTTGAAGTGGACACACTTCAAACCACCTTCCTGCTTGCCGGGTCACTCCAGCAACTTCAAGGCCTTATTCATGACCTCACTATTCTCAACCGCCTTTACACATGATGGACCAGGGAAAGTAAGAATAAAAACCTATATTTACCTACAATTGTTACTTGTCAGTTATCAGCCCAAGCTTTGATATTTTCCAGATTTTGCTGCATTTATTTATAGACTGAGGAGTTACGAACAATGTTAAACAATGTTGAACATTGTGCAATCATCAACAAACATCCCCATTTCTAAAGGAAAGTCATGGATGAAGCAGCTGAAGTTGGTTGGCTCTAGGACACCACCCTAAGCAACTCCTGAAGAGATGTCCTGGAGCTGAGATGACTGACCTCCAACAACCATAACCATCTTTATATGTGCTAAGTATAACTGCAACCAGCAAATAATTTCTCCTC
The DNA here is from genome assembly GCF_047496795.1 of Chiloscyllium punctatum. NCBI lineage: Eukaryota > Metazoa > Chordata > Chondrichthyes > Orectolobiformes > Hemiscylliidae > Chiloscyllium > Chiloscyllium punctatum. Next base: position 187,655 of record NC_092754.1, on the reverse strand, counting down.
TAATTCCTATTAACTCTAGCTTTGCGAGGGCTTCTTGAAGCCACAATTGGGCAAATGCTGCCTGACATTTTTTCAAACACATTTGGGAAATTTGTACAATGTAAACTTTATTATTTTTAACAATAAATGCCATAAGCCAAGAAATAATGAAATGCGTGTCGTTTCCTAGTGCAACGTTCTTGTCGTCCTTCAAGAATCTCTGTGCAGAGACTTGTTAAACAAACAATGATCAAGATTGGGATTTTCTGGCCTCTGAGGTCTAGTAGCACATTACAGACCTGAGGTGTGTAATTTCCTCCTGGCTATCCTGTTAACACAGAATATGATGCTTCCTGAAGACAGTTTTATTCATTCTTTCATGGGATATGAGCATTGCAGAAAGACCATAGTTGAGCTTGAACTGAGTGACTTGCTACAGTGTAGAGAGGGCAGTCACTACATTGCTGTGGGTCTGGACACATGTTGAAAAGACCAGGTAAGGACATGAAATGATCTTCCCTAAAATCTTAGTGAACCAGATGGGTTTTTAATACACTCATTTATATTTTCATTATCATCATTAGTAAGACTAGTTTTGAATTCCAGGTTTATTTCTTGAACTTGAAATCTCACAGACCCTCCTTTATTATCTCTGCCTCAGATTGAATTGTAAGTGATACTCTGTGCCACCAGTAGAACCTAGTGACATCATCAAACTGTATACATAAAGTATAAAGGAAATTTCCAGAAGGCATTTGGCAAGCTGCCACATCATAGATTCTGAAGCAAAACAAGATTTCTTGGTGTTGAGGGTAACATATTAGCATGGATCAGTGACTGAACTGAAGGGTCTATTTCCATGCTGTGTAACTTTATGACTGTACATCTCCCATTATATATTCTTGATGAAAGACTCCAACATTTTTCCTAATACTGATGTTAGGCTAACCAGCCTATAGTCCATTGTTTTTTTAGCTCTCCTTTCTTAAACGGTAAGGTTACATTTGCAACCCTCAGTCTGCCATGTTTTAGAACTTCAGAATTTTGCAAGATGACAACCAATTATTTCCACAGTTTACCTCATCTTGTATTCTTGGATATACATTGTCAGGCCCTGGGGATTTATTAATATTCAAGGCCAGTTAATTGTCCAGCATTTTTTTGTTTAATTGCTGCTAATCTTCAATGTTTCCTAGTGAGGACTGCAGTTGCTAAAGAGTCAGAGTCGATAAAGTGTGATGCTGGAAAATGCACAGCAGGTCAGGCAGCATCTGAGGAGCAGGAGAGTCGACATTTGGGCAGACCCCTTCAATTTCTCTTTCCCAATACATTCCTCCCTCCGATTCCAGAGAAGTTTTTTTGTCTTCTATGAAAACGGAACAAAAAGTAATTGCTTAAGAGTTCTCACAATTCCTTGACCTCCATTGTCAATTCTCCTGAGAATTTCAGATTGTAAAGGGCTTATATTTGTCTTCATTAATCTTATTGTTCAATTTTTACATTATTATAGAAGCTCTTTAAGTTTGTTTTTATGTTTCCTGCAAATTAACTCTTACGTTTTATTTCTCCATTCCAAATCAAACTCTTGGTCCTCCTTTGCTGAATTTTAAACTGCCCACAGTCCTCAGACTTTTATGACACCTCTTAGAATCAAATAAGTTTTTAAATTTATTTTGTTAGCCATTCTTAGCTGAGTTATTCCATTGTTAAAAATCACACTACACCAGGTTATAGTCCAACAGGTTTATTTGGAAGCACTAGCTTTCAGAGTGCTGTTCCTTCATCAGGTGATTGTGGAGAATCAGATTGTAAGACACAGAATTTATAGCAAATGTTTACAATGTGATGTCACTGAAATTATAGATTGAAAAAGACCCGGATTGTTTGTTAAGTCTCTCATCTTTTAGAATAACCATGTTGGTTTCAGTTCTTTCCCATGTAAATCGCAAAACCTTTTTTAAAAGTTACATTCTCAAGTGCACTTTAACAATTGGTATCATGTCGGCCCAGATAAGGTATTGAAGGTGTTAACTCCCAGTGAGGCTGTCTGTATCACAATGGTCAGACTATTTCTAATCTAAAAAATGGATTTACAGTATCTTACATGGATTCGTGCAGTTTTTGAGCAAAGTAAAATGTAACTCTGCAAGTATAAATTCACCCCACAAATTTATATGTGTATGTGTGCATGTGGGTGCGTGTGGGGGGTGGTGGGGGTATGGGGGGGATCGGGTTATGAGTGTCTGGGAAGGTGTGTGTATGTGTGTAAATGTAAGTGTAAAGGGATTTAATTCTGTGAGAGGGTGTGTGTGGGAGTGTATGTGCAGGTGTATGAGAAAAGGTGTGTGTGTGTGTGTGTCTGTGTGTGTGTGTGTGTGTCTGTCTGTCTGTCTGTGTGTCTATCCATCTGTGTGTGTGTGTGTGTGTGTGTGTATAGTGCAGTGAGGTCACCTGTAGTGTGACATGAACCCAAGGTCACGGTTGAAGCCATCCCCATGGGTACCGAACCTGCCTATCAGCCTCTGCTCGGCCTCTTTGCGTTGTTGCCTGTCCCGAAGTCTGCCTTGGAGGACGGTCACCCAAAGGTCCGAGGTTGAGTGTCCCAGACATCTGAGGTGTTCTCCGACTGGGAGGGAACACTCCTGTCTGTTGATTGTTCAGCAATGTCCATTCATCCGTTGCCATAGCCTCTGTTTGGTACCTTGCCTCAGGGCATCCTTGCCTGCAGTGTATGAGATAGACAATGTTGGCTGAGTCACATGAGAACCTGCCACGTACATGGTGGGAGGTGTCCCCATGCATAATGGTGGTATCCATGTCGACATTCTGACACGTCTCACAGCGTCTACCGTGACAAGGTTGTGTGGTAATGTCCTGAAAGCCAGGCAGTTTGCTATGAACATTGATCTTTTTGAGGTTTGGTGGCTGTTTACAGGCAGGAAGTAGAGGCGTGGGGAAGGTCTTGGTGAGGTGTTCATCCTCATTGATAATATGTTGCAGGCTGCGAAGAACATGGCATAGTTTATCGGCTCCAGGGAAGTACTGGACAATGAAGGATACCCTGTCGGTTACAGCTCGTGTCTGTCTCCTGAGGAGGTCATTACGGTTCCTTGCTGTGGCACGTTGGAACTGTTGAGCATCGTACCCCATTCTTATGAGGGCATCCCTGAGTACTTCCAGGTGCCTGTCACGCTCCCATTGTGTTCTTTCACCTAAAAGAAATATGTAACTATTGCAATGGATGCATTCATTCCTTAAATGTTAGCCATTGCCTATCCATTGTTATGCCTTTTAATGAAGTTATTCAATCTGTCAACTCACTCTTCATATATTCAGATTCCTTTATTTCAATTTAGGGTTTAGTTTGAACTATTTCACTTGTAATCCTAATTAGAATTTCTAACACATTATGGTAACTTTTTCCTAAATAACCTATCACAATAGGATTTACCCCATCAAGCCTTTAAGAACTCTCTATGTTTCAATAAGATCACCTCTCATTCTTCTACACACAGGTGAGTAGAGCTCCAACCTGTTTTAACATTTGTTCATAATCTCTCCATACCAGGAATCATCCTAGTGAACTTTCTCTGAATTGCCTCCAATGAATGATAGCTTTCCTTAAATGACGGGACCAAAACAGCTCACATCTATGATGGGTAATAAATAGTAGCTTAGCAAAGAATACCCATAGGCTAAGGAACAATAAATGATAACAAAAAAAGTTATCTCAACAATAACCACTGTCCTATGAGGAAAGTTTCGGAACACTGAGTCTTTATACTGGATTAGTGGTGCTGGAAGAGCACAACAGTTCAGGCAGCATCCAACGAGCAGCGAAATCGACGTTTCGGGCAAAAGCCCTTCATCAGGAATAAAGGCAGTGAGCCTGAAGTGTGGAGAGATAAACTAGAGGAGGGTGGGGGTGGGGAGAGAGTAGCACAGAGTACAATGGGTGAGTGGGGGAGGAGATGAAGGTGATAGGTCAAGGAGGAGAGGGTGGAGTGGATAGGTGGAAAAGGAGATAGGCAGGTCAGACAAGTCCGGACAAGTCAAGGAGACAGTGCTGAGCTGGAAGTTTGAAACTAGGATGAGGTGGGGGAAGGGGAAATGTTGAAGTCCACATTGATGCCCTGGGGTTGAAGTGTTCCGAGGCGGAAGATGAGGCGTTCTTCCTCCAGGCGGCTGGTGGTGAGGGAGCGGCGGTGAAGGAGGCCCAGGACCTCCATGTCCTCAGCAGAGTGGGAGGGGGAGTTGAAATGTTGGGCCACGGGGCGGTTTGGTTGATTGGTGCGGGTGTCTCGGAGATGTTCCCTAAAGCGCTCTGCTAGGAGGCGCCCAGTCTCCCCAATGTAGAGGAGACAACATCGGGAGCAATGGATACAATAAATTATATTAGTGGATGTGCAGGTAAAACTTTGATGGATGTGGAAGGCTCTTTTAGGGCCTTGGATAGAGGTGAGGGAGGAGGTGTGGGCATAGGTTTTACAGTTCCTGCGGTGGCAGGGGAAAGTGCCAGAATGGGAGGGTGAGTCGTAGGGGGGTGTGGACCTGACCAGGTAGTCACGGAGGGAACGGTCTTTGCGGAAGGCGGAAAGGGGTGAGGAGGCTTTGCCCTGCCACCGCAGGAACTGTAAAACCTGTGCCCACACCTCCTCCCTCACCTCTATCCATGGCCCTAAAGGAGCCTTCCACATCCATCAAAGTTTCACCTGCACATCCACTAATATCATTTATTGTATCCGTTGCTCCTGATGCGGTCTCCTCTGCATTGGGGAGACTGGATGCCTCCTAGCAGAGCGCTTTAGGGAACATCTCCGAGACACCCGCACCAATCAACCAAACCTCCCCGTGGCCCAACATTTCAACTCCCCCTCCCACTCTGCCGAGGACATGGAGGTCCTGGGCCTCCTTCACCGCCGCTCCCTCACCACCAGACGCCTGGAGGAAGAACGCCTCATCTTCCGCCTCGGAACACTTCAACCCCAGGGCATCAATGTGGACTTCAACAGCTTCCTCATTTCCCCTTCCCCCACCTCATCCTAGTTTCAAACTTCCAGCTCAGCACTGTCTCCTTGACTTGTCCGGACTTGTCTGACCTGCCTATCTCCTTTTCCACCTATCCACTCCACCCTCTCCTCCTTGACCTATCACCTTCATCTCCTCCCCCACTCACCCATTGTACTCTGTGCTACTCTCTCCCCACCCCCACCCTCCTCTAGTTTATCTCTCCACACTTCAGGCTCACTGCCTTTATTCCTGATGAAGGGCTTTTGCCCGAAACGTCGATTTCGCTGCTCGTTGGATGCTGCCTGAACTGCTGTGCTCTTCCAGCACCACTAATCCAGTATTTGGTTTTCAGCATCTGCAGTCATTGTTTTTACCTTGAGTCTGTATTCTGTAGAGTTTTGAAGAATGAAAGGTAATCCACTTGAAACTGACAAGATTCTTAAAAGGGTAGGCAGGTAGTTGAAGGCAAGATGTTTCCCCTGGTTGGGAATCAAAACCTTAGTTGGGGGAACAATTTAAAAATAAGGAGGATGCCACTTAGCTTTGAGATAAGGACAATTTATTTTTACTCGTAAGGTTGTGAATCTCTGCCATGATCTACCAAAGAGGGCTGTGTAAACTCGATCTTTGAGAATATTTAAGGTAGAGATCGGTAGATCTTTGATTCCCAGTGGTGTACAGGGTTACAGGAGTGGAATGGATAAAAGATATTGAAGTGTTTGATCAGCCATGACCACAAAGGCAAAAAAACCATAATTGGAGTTGTGTACAGACCTCCTAACAGTGGTCAGGACCAGGGACGCAACATGTACCGGGAAATAGAGAAGGCATGTCAGAAAGGCAAGGTTACATTGATCATGGGTGACTTCAATATGCAGGTGGACTGGGTAAATAATGTTGCTAGTGGATCTAAAGAAAGGGAATTCATGGAATGCTTACAGGATGGCTTTTTGGAACAGCTTGTCATGGAGCCCACAAGAGAGCAGGCTATTCTGGACCTAATGCTGTACAATGAACCAGACTCTATAAAAGATCTTAAAGTAAGGGAACCCTTAGGAAGTAGCGACCATAATATGGTCGAGTTCAGTCTGGAGTTTGAAAGGGAGAAGGCAAAATCTGATGTAATGGTGTTACAGTTGAATAAAGGTAATTATGAGGGCATGAGAGAGGAACTGACTAAAATAGACTGGAAGCAGAGGCTAACCGGGAAGACACTAGAGCAAAAATGGCAGGAGTTTGTAGGTATAATTGAGGACACTGTACAGAGGTTCATTCCCAAGAAAAGAAAGATTAACCGGGGAGGGATTAGACAACCTTGGCTGACAAAGGAAGTCAGGAAATGTATTAAAGAAAAAGAGAGATCCTATAAAGTGGCTAAGAACAGTGGGAAATCAGAAGATTGGGAAGGATACAAAAGCCAACAGAGGATAACAAAGAGTGTAATAAGAAATGAGAGGATCAAATATGAAGGTAGGCTAGCCAGTAATATTAGAAATAATAGTAAAAGTTTCTTTCAGTACATAAGAAACAAACGACAGGCAAAAGTAGACATTGGGCCACTTCAAACTGATGCAGGGAGCCTAGTGATGGGAGATAAGGAAATAGCAGGAGAACTTAACAAGTACTTTGCGTCAGTTTTCACAGTGGAAGACATGAGTAATATCCCAAAAATTAAAGGGTGTCACGGGGCTGAGTTGAGTATGGTTGCCATTACGAAAGAGATAGTGCTAGAAAAGTTAAAAAGTCTTAAAATTGATAAATCTCCTGGCCCCGATGGGATAAACCCTAGAGTTCTGAGAGAGGTTGCTGAGGAAATAGCAGAGGCATTGGTTGAGATCTTTCAAGAGTCACTGGAGTCAGGAAAGGTCCCGGATGATTGGAAGATGGCTGTAGTAACCCCCTTGTTCAAGAAAGGATCAAGGCAAAAGATGGAAAATTATAGGCCAATCAGCTTAACCTCGGTTGTTGGTAAAATTCTAGAATCCATCATTAAGGATGAGGTTTCTAAATTCTTGGAAGAGCAGAGTCTGATTAGAACAAGTCAACATGGATTTAGTAAAGGGAGGTCATGCCTGACAAACCTGTTGGAATTTTTTGAAGAGGTAACAAGTAGGTTAGACCAGGGAAACCCAGTGGATGTGGTCTATCTGGACTTTCAAAAGGCCTTTGATAAGGTGCCACACGGGAGGCTGCTGAACAAGGTGAGGGCCCATGGTGTTCGAGGTGAGCTGCTGGGATGGATTGAGGATTGGCTATCTAACAGAAGGCAGAGAGTTGGGATAAAAGGTTCTTTTTCAGAATGGCAGCCGGTGACGAGCGGTGTCCCGCAGGGTTCGGTGCTGGGGCCACAGCTGTTCGCATTATATATTAATGATTTGGATGAGGAAACCGGGGGCATTCTAGCGAAGTTTGCCGATGATACGAAGTTAGGTGGACAGGCAGGTAGTACTGAGGAAGTGGGGAGGCTACAGAAGGATCTAGACAGGTTGGGAGAGTGGTCCAGGAAATGGCTGATGGAATTTAACGTGAGCAAGTGCGAGGTCTTGCACTTTGGCAAAAAGAATAAAAGCATGGACTACTTTCTAAATGGTGAGAAAATTAATAAAGCCAAAGCACAAAGGGATCTGGGAGTGCTAGTCAAGGATTCTCTAAAGGTAAACATGCAGGTTGAGTCTGTGATTAAGAAAGCGAATGCAATGTTGTCTCTTATCTCAAGAGGGTTGGAATATAAAAGAGAGATGTACTACTAAGACTTTATAAAGCTCTGGTTAGGCCCCATTTGGAGTACTGTGTCCAGTTTTGGTCCCCACACCTCAGGAAGGACATAGAACATAGAACATAGAACATAGAACAATACAGCACAGAACAGGCCCTTCGGCCCACGATGTTGTGCCGAACTTCTATCCTAGATTAAGCACCCATCCATGTACCTATCCAAATGCCGCTTAAAGGTCGCCAATGAATCTGACTCTACCACTCCCACGGGCAGCGCATTCCATGCCCCCACCACTCTCTGGGTGAAGAACCCACCCCTGACATCTCCCCTATACCTTCCACCCTTCACCTTAAATTTATGTCCCCTTGTAACACTCTGTTGTACCCGGGGAAAAAGTTTCTGACTGTCTACTCTATCTATTCCTCTGATCATCTTATAAACCTCTATCAAGTCACCCCTCATCCTTCGCCGTTCCAACGAGAAAAGGCCGAGAACTCTCAACCTATCCTCGTACGACCTACTCTCCATTCCAGGCAACATCCTGGTAAATCTTCTCTGCACCCTCTCCAAAGCTTCCACATCTTTCCTAAAGTGAGGCGACCAGAACTGCACACAGTACTCCAAATGTGGCCTAACCAAAGTCCTGTACAGCTGCAACATCACCTCACGACTCTTGAATTCAATCCCTCTGCTAATGAACGATAATACTCCATAGGCCTTCTTACAAACTCTATCCACCTGAGTGGCAACCTTCAAAGATCTATGTACATAGACCCCAAGATCCCTCTGTTCCTCCACCTGACCAAGAACCCTACCATTAACCCTGTATTCCGCATTCTTATTTGTTCTTCCAAAATGGACAACTTCACACTTGGCAGGGTTGAACTCCATCTGCCACTCCTCAGCCCAGCTCTGCATCATATCTAAGTCCCTCTGCAGCCGACAACAGCCCTCCTCACTGTCCACAACTCCACCTATCTTTGTATCATCTGCAAATTTACTGACCCACCCTTCGACTCCCTCATCTAAGTCATTAATAAAAATTACAAACAGCAGAGGACCCAGAACTGATCCCTGCGGAACTCCACTTGTAACTGGACTCCATGCTGAATATTTACCATCTACTACCACTCTCTGACTTCGACCGGTTAGCCAGTTTTCTATCCAATTGGCCAAATTTCCCTCTATCCCATGCCTCCTGACTTTCCGCATAAGCCTACCATGGGGAACCTTATCAAATGCCTTACTAAAATCCATGTACACTACATCCACTGCTCTACCCTCATCCACATGCTTGGTCACCTCCTCGAAGAATTCAATAAGACTTGTAAGGCAAGACCTACCCTTCACAAATCCGTGCTGGCTGTCCCTAATCAAGCAGTGCCGTTCCAGATACTCGTAAATCCTATCCCTCAGTACCCTTTCCATTACTTTGCCTACCACAGAAGTAAGACTAACTGGCCTGTAATTCCCGGGGTTATCCCTATTCCCTTTTTTGAACAGGGGCACAACATTCGCTACTCTCCAGTCCCCTGGTACCACCCCAGTTGCCAGTGAAGACGAGAAGATCATTGCCAACGGTACTGCAATTTCCTCTCTTGCTTCCCACATAATCCTAGGATATATCCCGTCAGGCCCGGGGGACTTGTCTATCCTCAAGTTGTTCCATACTGGTACTGGAACGTGTCCAGCGGAGATTCACATGGATGATCCCTGGAATGACAGGTCTAGCATATGAGGAACGGCTGAGGATACTGGGATTGTATTCGTTGGAGTTTAGAAGATTAAGGGGAGACTTAGTAGAGACGTACAAAATAATACATGGCTTTGAAAAGGTGGATGCTAGAAAATTGTTTCTGTTAGGCGAGGAGACTAGGACCCGTGGACACAGCCTTAGAATTAGAGGGGGTCATTTCAGAACGGAAATGCGGAGACATTTCTTCAGCCAGAGAGTGGTGGGCCTGTGGAATTCATTGCCACGGAGTGCAGTGGAAGCCGGGACGCTAAATGTCTTCAAGGCCGAGATTGATAGGTTCTTGTTGTCTAGAGGAATTAAGGGCTACGGGGAGAGTGCTGGCAAGTGGAGCTGAAATGCGCATCAGCCATGATTGAATGGTGGAGTGGACTCGATGGGCCGAATGGCCTTACTTCCACTCCTATGTCTTATGGTCTTATGGTCTTATAATGAATGGTAGGACAGGCTCAACATGTTGAATGGCCTACTCTTGTCCCTTAGTTCCTTTGTAGAAATATAACATGCAAATGAGTAAAAGAGTTAATTTCCTTATCCCTCCATAATTTCGCAGTTTAGTTGTATGATATTGGCCTATTTTTTGTGAGGACAGATAGGTCCTTTCAAGAATTTAAAAAGTCAATTTTATTTAAAGTAGTTTAAATTCAAGTTAAAACCATATAGTTACTTCAAAGCTTTTGTAATGTAATTACTCTTTAATTAAATATGGATCAAACACAGCATTTGGAATTGAAAACACAACTTAATACAGTAAAAGAGAAAAATTCTGAACCGGAAATTAAGATAAATATATAGGATAATTAATGGGCAAAAATACTCCATTAATTTTAGTTGGTTTGATCATGCTTCAAATACTCCAAATTTATGTTTTGGCCTTTGGTATACTACTCATAAGAGAGCATTTGACTGAATTTATGTATCTAGATTATGCATAGATTAAAACTAAATTGGTCATATCTTATATGAAGGTATCTAGTCACAGACTGAGGTGTGTGATGAAGATTCATGATATGGAAATGTGGATTCTAAAATCAAAGAACCAAGTCTAGTTTTGAGTTTGATTTGTATTTCTGTGTTGTGAGCATTAAGGAGGGGAGACAGCACTGTCCAAACCCACATGACCCATCCTCCAGAAGGATGAGGGCAACAGATTCATGGGAACACTACCACCTGCAAGGTCCACCCTCCAAGCCACTCACTATCCTGAGTTGGAAATATATCACTGTTCCTTCAGTGTTGTTGAGTCAAAGTTCTGGAACACTCACCCTTACAACTCTGTGGATGTTCCTACACCAAGAGGATTACAGTCATTCAAGAAGGCAGTTCACTACCACCTTCTCAAGGGCAACTTAAGATGGATAATAAGTGCTAGCTCATCCACCAACACCCTCATCTCCTGAGTGAATAAAACAAAATAGTCATCATGTCATTTTTGAGTTCGGTGATGTGCTGGGTTGTCAGAAAATCTGTTAACACGCATCTCAATAATGTCTTTAATAAATCTTAGATAATAGAACAGTTTCTTTGTTACAATAGAGGTGAGGATAAAAATGGCTTGTTCACCTATTAGTAAAGTGACCTATGACACAGGGAGACAGAAGCAGAAGCAGAAACAATTTAATTTGAAAGGCAGAATGCAGGTTTCTCTCAGAAAGAAGCAATTCTTTCAAAGAGAAAAATCCATATGGCAGCAGTGCAACTTAAAGGTCTTCAAGATAGTCAGGGCAGAAGGAAATAAATCCTGAATGGCTTAAAGTAAGAGAAAACCACCAGAAATAGATGCTTATAAAAACAAGCTTTAAGAACCCATGTTAAATAGTAAATGAACTATGTTAGTACTTTATTTAAAGATCTCAGGGAGAGATATGGTCTGCAGCCGTACATAAAGGCAGCTCACCACCACCTTCTCGAGGACAACTAGGAACAGGCAATAAATGCTGTCCATTTCTGGCCACACTTCTGTGTTTCAGTTTAGTCAGCAATGATGCCAGGAAACTTCTCTTAATGATGTGCATTGAAGTTATCGCCCAGAGTAAATTCTGAGCTCTTGGCACTTTCATCAGCTACTCATCATGAAGAAGTACTGTTTTACATGAGAGAGAACAGGAGGTGGTAATCGATGTAGGATGTTGGGTAAGTCTCATTAATGAATAATGTATGCTATCAGGATAGCTGATGATATTAGGGTGCTTGGAATTGGGACTGAGCCTGCAGAGTTTTAAGAATGCTATCTCCTACCCACTTATATCTAGTATAAACTGTTAATGAAGGTTGTCAGTTACCAGTGTGAGGATTGACTTACTTCTCTCTCTACAGCCTCAACTTGATCTCACTAAAATCATCAGGTAGTTTTATCGCCCATCTTGATCTAATACATTGAAGCTTTATGGGCTCTGAGGTTAATGTTCAGGATTTGAAACCAGGGTCACTTGTTCCATGCTGTCACAATCTCTGGTGGTCTATCCTGTTGTCGATGAAACATGTATGTCTAGGGAAGGTGACAGAAAAGTCTTGAACCTTGGCTATAAGTTATGATTCATTGAATATGGCTATGTCAGGCTGTTTGTTGAGTACACTTTGGGGTGACTTCACCAATTTTACACTAATGCATGACTTGGCAAAGCAGGGTGTGCCTTTGTGATTTCTAGTGTTGAGGTTGACCCCAGACACCACCATACAGGGCAATACTCAAGTCAGGGGTGGAAATGAGAATGTTGCAATAGTAGGGGACAGTATAAATAGGAGAGATGAATGTTTGGCTAAGGAGCTGGTGCAGGGGGCAGAGTTTCAAGTTCTTGGATCATTATGATGTCTTCTGGGGCAGGGGTGACCTGTACAAGAGGGATGGGTTTCATCTAAACTGGAGGCATACCAATATCCTCACAGGAAGGTTTGCTAGTGCTACTTGGAAGGGTTCAACTTAGTATGGCAGGGGCCAGGAACCAGAGCAGCAAGTTAGCAAGTGGAAGGATTGACAGGAAGATACATGTTAGCACCAGTAAATCAGAAAGAAAGGAGAGGCAGAGACTGGTAAGTGTACACAATGGTACTAATGGACTGAAGTGCGTTTATTTCATCACAAGGAGTATAAAAGGTAAGGCAGATGAGCTTAGAGCCTGGGTTAGTAGATGGAACTGCGATGTTGTGGCCATTACAGAGACTTGGTTGAAAGAGGGCAGAATTGGCTGCTCAATGTTCCATGGTTTCATTGTTTTAGACTAGATAGAGAGGAAGATAAAAAAAGGTGAAGGAGTTGCATTACTAATCAGAGAGAATGTCACATCTGCACTCAGAGAGGACATATTGGAGAGCTCATCCACTGAGGCAATATGAGTAGGGCTCCAAAAATAAGATGAATGCAGTCACTCTGATAGGATTATACTATAGGCTCCCCAACAGCCACCAAGACATTGGGGAATAAAATGTAGGCAGATTATTGAAAGATGGAATAAAAACAGAGTTGTCATAGTGGATGACTTTAATTTCCCTAATATTGACTGGGATTCTTTTAGATCAAGAGGATTAGGCAGGCAGAATTTGTTAAGTGCATGGGTTTCTTGAAATGGTACGTGGATAGTCCAACTACGGGATCAGCCATACTGGACCTTATAGTAGCTAATGATCTCGGCCAGGTGACTGACTTTTCAGTGGGAGACCATTTTGAAAACAATGATCACAACTTCTTAAGTTTTAAGATAGCTATGAATGAGGACATTGTAACGAGGTAATAAATTGGGGAGAGCAAATTATATCAGTATTAGGCAGGAATTAGGGAGTGTTAATTGGGAGGAGCTGTTACCACATTTGACATTTGGGAACTGTTTAAAGACCTGCTGGGGAGAGTTCAAGTCCAATATGTTCCAGTAAGGTGGAAGGACAAGGATGGCAAGATAAGAGATCCTTGGATAATGAAGTCATTCTGGATTTAGTTAAAAGGATAAAAGGAAGCATATATAAGGCTTCAGAAGCTAAACACTGACAGGACCCATGAGGAATATAAACAAATCAGGAAAGTACTCAAGCAGGGAATTAGGAAGCAAGAAGGGTCCATGAAATGACCTTGGTAAGTAGGATTAAAGAATCCAAAAAACATTCTATACCTATATTAAACTAAGAGGATAATTAGCGATAAGGTAGGACAACTCAAAGATAAAGGAGGAAACTTATGCTTGGAGGCAGAGGATGTGGGTGAAATCCTAAATGAGTACTTTGCGTTGGTATTCACTCAAGAGAAGAATATGCAGGACAGAGAGAGTAATGTAGAGCATACTAATATGCTAAGGTATTTTGAGATCAAGAAAGAAGTGGTTTGGGTCTCTTGAAGGGCATTAAGATGGATACTTCCCCAGGGCCCAATGATCTACCCCAGATTAGTGAGAGGCAAGTGAGGAGATTGCTGGGGCCTTGGCCAAGATCTTTGTAGGAGAAAGTGAGGAGTGCAGATGCTGGAGATCAGAGCTTAAAAATGTGTTGTTGGAAAAGCGCAGCAGGTCAGGCAGCATCCAAGGAGCAGGAGAATCGACATTTTGGGCATAAGCCCTTCTTCAGGAATGAGGATAGTGTGTCCAGCAGGCTAAGATAAAAGGTAGGGAGGAGGGACTTGGGGGAAGGGCGTTGGGGATGCGATAGGTGGAAGGAGGTTAAGGTGAGGGTGATAGGCCGGAGAGGGGGTGGGGGCAGAGAGGTCGGGAAGAAGATTGCAGGTCAAGAAGGCGGTGCTGACTCCAAGGGTTGGGACTGAGATAAGGTGGGGGGAGGGGAAATGAGGAAGCTGGAGAAATCTGCATTCATCCCTTGTGGTTGGAGGGTTCCTAGGTGGAAAATGAGGCGTTGAGTCTCCAAGATCTTTGTATCCTCACTAGCCACTGGAGAGGTCCCAGGGAACTGGCAAGTAGCTAATGTTGTTCCTCTGTTCAAGAAGGGAAATAGGGACAATCCAGGAAATTACAGATCAGTGACTCTCACGTCGGTGGTTAGGAAGCTATTGGAGAGGATTGTTAGGGATAGGATTTACACACGTTTAGGAAAACATGGCCTAATTTGGCACAGTCGTGGTTAGAGGCAAAAAATCTGCAGATGCTGGAATCCAAAGTAGACAGGCAGGGGGCTGGAAGGACACAGCAAACCAGGCAGCATCAGGAGGTGGAGAAGTCAACGTTTCAGATGTAACTCTTCTTCAGGACAGGGGGTGAGTGTAAGGGGAGCTGCAGATAGAGGGGGGCAGGGGTGGTGCGGGTTGGTGAGAGAGGGATAGATGAATACTTCAGGGACAGTCGGCATGGCTTTGTGCAGGGCAGGTCACATCTTATTAACTTGATTGAAATTTTTGAGGAGGTGAAGAAGGTGATTGAAGAGGGGTAGAGCAATGGATGCTGTTTACTTGGACTTTACTAAAGGCTATGCTCATCCAGAAGGTTGAGATGCATGGAGGCCCTGGTGACTTGGTCAGATGGATTCAGAATTAGCTTGCCCATAGAAGGCAGGGGGTAGTGGTGGAAGGTTGTTGGTCAGGCTGGAGGCCCATGAATAGTGGTGTTCCACAGGGATCCATCTCAGGACCTCTGCTGTTTTTGATATATATATATAAATGACTTGAATGTAAATGTAGATGGATGGATCGGTATGTTTGCACATAATACAAAGTTCAGTGGAGTTGTGGATAGCATAGAAGGTTGTCAAAGGATACAGCAGGATATAGATCAGTTACAGGTATGGGTGGAGAAATGGCAGATGGAGTTTAATCCGGGTAAGTGTGAGGTGCTTCACTTTGGGAAATCAAATGTCAAGGCAAAGTATATAGTTAATGGCAGGACTGTGAACAGCATTGATGTACAGAGGGATCTTAGGGTTCAGGTCCACAGCTCCCTGAAAGTGGCCACACAAGTAGATAAGATGGTAAGGAAGGTGTATGGCATGCTTGCGTTTAAAGGTCAGGAAATTGAGTACAAGAGTCAGGATGTCATCTTGCAGCTTTATAAGTCTTTATTTAGGCCACACTTAGAGTACTGCGCTCAACTCTGGTCGTTGTATTACAGGAAGGATGTGGAGGCTTTGGAGAGGTTGCAGAATAGGTTTACCAGAATGCTGCCTGGATTGGAGGGTGGGAACTATAAGGTGAGTCTAGAAAAACTCTGGCTATTTTCTCTGGGGCAGCAGAGGCTGAGAAGAGACTTGATAGAAGTCTACAAATTATCAGATATAGCTAGGATTGAAGATCAGAATCATTTACCCAGAGCCAAAAACTAGGGGCAAGCATTTAATGTGAGAGGGGAAAGGTCAAAGGAAATATGAGGGGCAAGTTTTCTACACAGAGAGTGGTAGGATTGTGAAACACGCTGCTAGGGGTAGAGGTAGAGGCCAATACAATAGGGACACTTAAGAGACTTTTAGATAAGCCCATGAGTGTGCAGGGAATGGATGGATATGGACCAAGGGCAGGCAGAAGGGGTGAATTTAACTTGCCATCATGTTTGGCACAACATTGTGGGCTGAAGGGCTCATTCTTGTGCTGTACAGTTCTATGTTCTATTTTCTAATTATGGAGACAGATAATGTTTTCTCCTGCTCAGAATGTGATGCCCAAAGTCTGTGTTACCTGCCCCTTGCCAGGGTTAAGGGCATTTCTCAGGGCTGGAGAGGAGGTTGGACACGGAGAGGAAGGATCCAGTTGTCATCATTTACATTGATGTGGAGGTGCCAGTATTGGACTGGATGGATAAAGTTAAAAATCACACAACACCAAGTTATAGTTCAACAGGTTTATTTGGAAGTAGAAGCTTTAGGAGCATTGCTCCTCCATTAGGTAGCTAGTGGAGCAGGATCATAGGACACAGAATTTATAGTAAAAGATCAAAGTATCACACAACTGATGCAATGTATTGAATAAGCCTAGATTGCTTTTAAGGCTTTCATCTTTTAGAATGGGTTGCAGGTTTTGATTCATTAATTTGTAAATCCCAGAATGTCTTTCAAGTCACTCTTCCAATATAACTTAAGGTTTTATAAAAAAAAGTGACATCTCAGCTCAGACAATGCATTAAAGGTGTGAGATTAGAATCTGTTTGTATTCCAACCTTGAGTCAGATCATTCTATTTCGAAAGTAGGTTTTATAAATAACCACCCCTGCAGCACAGAGGTGGAACAAGTGGAGAGTGTTAAGCTCCTGGGAATGATCATCCACGACAAGCTTTCTTGGACTCTTCATGTGGACGCACTGGTTACAAAGGCCCAACAACATCTCTTCTTCCCCACGCAGCTGAGGAAATTTGGCATGACAGCGAATACCCTTGCCAACTTTTATAGATGCGCCATCGAGAATATTCTGTCTGGATGTGTCACTACCTGGTATGGCACTGTACCATTCAAGATCGGAGATGGTTACAGAGAGTAGTGAAATTGGCCCGGACAGTCACAAAGACCAACCTCCCATCTATAGAATCCATCTACCAGGCCCACTGTCAAGGAAAGGCTGCCAGCGTTCTCAAAGATCCATCCCACCCTGGCAATATTTTTCTACAACCTCTACCATTGGGGAGAAGGTACAGAAGCCTGAACACACACACCAGCCGGTTTCGTAACTGTTTCTACCCCACTGTTGGTAGAATACTGAATGGACTCACAAACTCTTAACATTCACCTATACCTGTGTTTTGTTTTTGCCGCTGTTTACCTATTATTTACTTAACTATGCTACTTAACTCTGTGATCTGCCTGTATTGCTTGCAAGACAAAGCTTTTCACTGTGCCTCGGTACACATGACAATAAATTCAATTCAATTCAATTATAAAATGTCACATGAACTGGCTGCCTGCAGATTGTGTGCCTTTTGAACAAAATAGAATGTATCCGCAAATACAAATCTGCAACGCAAATTCACCCCACAGACATATATGTACGTGTTAGAGAGAGGGGGAGAGAGAGAGAGACAATGTGTCTGTGTGTGCGTGAGTGTGATGGAGTATATGCCTTTGAGAGGGTGTGTGCGTGAGTGTGAATATTGGAGTGTGTGTTCTGTGTGTCTCAGAGAAAACGTGTGTATAAGAGAAGGTCTGCTTGAGTGTGAGAATGAGATCCCCGGATATGCAACAATGTGGAGTTGCCAAGCAGAGGCTGATAGCCAAGTTCGGTACCCATGAGGATGGCCTTAGCTGAGATCTTAGATTCATGTCACACTACAGCTGTCCCTGCTACACTATACACACATATACATGCACTTTTACACATGACCACACTCACACAGGTGGCACAGTGGCTCAGTGGTTATCACTGCTGCATCAGCGCCAGGGACCCGGGTTTGATTCCCATTTTGGTGACTGTCTGTGTGGAGTTTAGATTAGATTAGATTAGTTACAGTGTGGGAACAGGCCCAACAGGTCCACACCAACCCTCTGAAGAGCAACCCACACAGACCCATTCCCCTACACCTAAAACTACAGGGACTTTTAGCATGGCCAATTCACCTAACCTGCACATCTTTGGACTTTGACAAGTGTCTGCATGGGTTTCCTCCGTGTGGTCCGGTTTCCTCCCACAATCCAAAAAAATGTGCAAATCAGGTGAATTGGCCATGCTAAATTGCCCATAGTGTTAGGTGCATTAGTCGGGTAAATATAGGGTAGGGGAATGGGTCTGTGTGTGTTACTCTACAGAGGATCGCTGTGGACTTGTTGGGCTGAAGGACCTGTTTCCATACTGTAGGGAATCTAATTTCTCTCATACACATGCACTCTCTCTCAGATATATACACCCACTCAAACGCATATCCTTTCACAGGCATATACTCCACGTGCACACACATATTCTCTCTCTCTCCCTCACATGCGCACATACACACACATATAAGTCTATGGGGTGAATTTGAATTTGCAGATACATTCTATTTTGTTCAAAAAGCACACGATCTTCAGGCAGTCAGTCCATGTGACATTTTAAAAGTACCTACTTTGGAAACAGAATCAGTCTGACTCAAGGTTGGAAAACAGACAGACTCTAACCTCACACCTTCAATGCATTGTCTGAGCTGAGATGTCACCTTTTTTTATCTAACCTTAAGTTATTTCAGGAATGTGACTTGAAAGAAGTTCTGGGTTTACATATTAATGATGTGAAACCTGCAACTCATTCTAAGTAATTAAAAACTTAACAGCAATCTAGGTTTGTTCACTGCATCACATCAGTTGTATGACAATTTGATCTTTTACTATAAATTCTGTGTCCTATGAGCAGTGGAAGGAGCAGTGCTCCAAAAGCTTGTACTTCCAAATAAACCTGTTGGACTACAACTTGGTATTGTATCATTTGGGATTAGTGGTGCTGGAAGAGTACAGCAGTTCAGGTAGCATCCAAGGAGCTTTGAAATTGACGTTTCGGGCAAAAGCCCTTCATCAGGAATAAAGGCAGTGAGTCTGAAGCGTGGAGAGATAAGCTAGAGGAGGGTGGTGGTGGGGAGAAAGTAGCATAGAGTACAATGGGTGAGTGGGGGAGGGGATGAAGGTGATAGGTCAGGGAGGAGAGGGTGGATTAGATAGGTGGAAAAGGAGATAGGCAGGTAGGACAAGTCCGGACAAGTCATTGGGACTGTGCTGAGCTGAAAGTTTAGAACTAGGGTGAGGTGGGGGAAGGGGAAATGAGGAAACTGTTGAAGTCCACATTGATGCCTTAGGGTTGAAGAGTTCTGAGGCGGAAGATGAGGCGTTCTTCCTCCAGGCGTCTGGTGGTGAGGGAGCAGCGGTGAAGGAGGCCCAGGACCTCCATGTCCTCGGCAGAGTGGGAGGGGGAGTTGAAATGTTGGGCCACGCGTCGGTGTGGTTGATTGGTGCGGGTGTCCCGGAGATGTTCCCTAAAGCACTCTGCTAGGAGGCGTCCAGTCTTCCCAATGTAGAGGAGACCGCATCGGGAGCAACGGATACAATAAATGATATTAGTGGATGTGCAAGTAAAACTTTGATGGATGTGGAAGGCTCCTTTAGGGCCTTGGATAGAGATGAGGGAGGAGGTGTGGCCACAGGTTTTACAGTTCCTGTGGTGGCACGGGAAAGTGCCAGGATGGGACGGTGGGTTGTAGGGGGGCATGGACCTGACCAGGTAGTCACGGATGGAACAGTCTTTGCGGAAGGCGGAAAGGGGTGGGGAGGGAAATATATCCCTGGTGGTGGGGTCTGTTTGGAGGTGGCGGAAATGTCGGCGGATGATTTGGTTTATGCGAAGGTTTGTAGGGTGGAAGGTGAGCACCAGGGGCATTCTGTCTTTGTTACGGTTGGATGGGTGGGGTCTGAGGGCGGAGGTGCAGGATGTAGATGAGATGCGTTGGAGGGCATCTTTAACCACATGGGAAGGGAAATTGCGGTTTCGAAAAGAAGGAGGCCAACTGGTGTGTTCTGTGGTGGAACTGGTCCTCCTGGGAAAAGATCCGGCAGAGGCGGAGGAATTGGGAATACGGGATGGCATTTTTGCAAGAGGTAGGGTGGGAAGAGGTGTAATCCAGGTAGCTGTGGGAGTCGGTGGGTTTGTAAAAAATGTCAGTGTCAAGTCGGTCATCATTAATGGAGATGGAGAGGTCCAGGAAGGGGAGCGAGGTGTCAGAGATGGTCCAGGTAAATTTAAGGTCAGGGTGGAACGTGTTGGTGAAGTTGATGAATTGCTCAACCTCCTCGCAGGAGCACGAGGTGGCGCCAATGCAGTCATCAATGTAGCGGAAGAAGAGGTGGGGAGTGGTGCTGGTGTAATTGCGGAAGATCTACTGCTCTATGTAGCCAACAAAGAGACAGGCATAGCTGGGATCCATACTGGTGGTGCCCATGGCTATCCCTTTGGTCTGGAGGAAGTGGGAGGATTCAAAGGAGAAATTGTTCAGGGTGAGGACCAGTTTGACCAAACGAATGAGAATGTCAGTGGAAGGGTACAGTTGTGGACGTCTGGAGAGGAAAAAACGGAGGGCTTGGAGGCCCTGGTCATGGCGGATGGAGGTGTAGAGGGATTGGATATCCATGGTGAAGATGAGGCATTGGGGCCGGGGAAACGGACGTCTTGGAGGAGGTGGAGGGCGTGGGTGGTGTCTCGAACGTATGTGGGGAGTTCCTGGACTAGGGGGGAATAGGACAGTGTCGAGGTAGGTAGAGATGAATTCAGTGGGGCAGGAGCATGCTGAGACAATGGGTCGGCCAGGGTGGTCGGGCTTGTGGATCTTGGGAAGGAGGTAGAACCGGGCAGTGCGGGGTTCCCGGACTATGAGGTTGGAAGCTGTGGGTGGGAGATCTCCTGAGGTGATGAGGTTCTGTATGGTCTGGGAGATGATGGTTTGGTGATGGGGGGTGGGGTCATGGTCGAGGGGGCAGTAGGAAAAGGTGTCCTTGAGTTGATGTTTGGCTTCAACGGTGTAGAGGTCAGTGCGCCAGACTACCACTGTGCCCCCTTTATCCGCTGGCTTAATGGTGAGGTTGGGATTGGAGCAGAGCAGAGGGATTGGAGGGCTGCGCATTGTGAGGGTGAGTGGTTGGAGTGGGGGAGGGGGGTCGACAGGTTGAGGCGGTTAATGTCCCGGCGGCAGTTGGAAATGAAGAGGTCGAGGGCAGGTAATAGGCCAATGCAGGGTGTCCAGGTGGATGCAGTGTGTTGGAGGTGGGCGAAGGGGTCCTCGGAAGGTGGGCGGGAGTCCTGATTGTGAAGGTAAGCTCGGAGGCGGAGGTGACGGAAGAATTGTTCGACGTCACGGCGTGTATTAAATTCATTGATGCGTGGACGGAGGGGGATGAAGGTGAGTCCTTTGCTGAGGACTGATCGTTCGTCCTCAGTGAGGGGGAGGTCTGGGGGATGGTGAAAACTCGGCAGGGCTGGGGGTTGGGATCTGGTGTGGGTGTAGAGCTGGGAGTGGGGGCAGAACCTGTAACTGGAGTGGGTGTAATGGTGGGGGAAATGGGGGTGGAGTCATGAGCAGGGGTAATGTTCCCCTCTGGGTTCTGGGGGGTGGGGATAGTGACAGTGGGGTCTGTGGGGGGCATGTCAGCAGAATGCAGGTGAGTGGCGCTGGTGGGGGCGGAAGTGGTGGTGACCACGGCAGTAGGGGTGGCGGAAGTCACTGAGCGTGTGGCATCAGCGATGATGTGAGGGGCGGAAGTGGCTGTGGGAGTGGCCATGATGGGGGCGGAAGTGACATCAATCAGCGTGGGGGTGGTAGCTGCATCAGCCACATGGCTAATGGCGGAATAGATTCCGAGGCCAGGGGAATCTTCTGGAATGTTTGAGGAGTGCTAGTTATGGACGTGGGTGGATAAAAGTTTGTTGTACTTACAGTTTTTGATGTTTGAGATGGAATTGAAATACTGTTTGTTGAGAGTATGAATTCTCCTGAGGATATAGGACAGAGTGGGTCCTTTGCAATTCTGAGAGAGTGTGGCCCTCAGCTGAGGCAGGGCTGACTGGAGAGAGGTTAGGTGCCAACACATTGCTGCAAGCGTGGAGCGGAGGATCTTGAAGGAGAACTGTTGCTGGCGTTTTTGAATCTGTAGTCTGTACTGTTTGTCATGTTCGGGTCCGAACTCTGCTGGTTTAAAGGTGGTCCGGAGTCCGTGTGGGATGAGTTGGTTACAGAGGCATGCACTGAGGAAGCAAATGTGGCAAGTTTGTTTCACGACATGGTTGAAGAGCTTCAAGGCAGAGGAAATTACCTGGGAGTTGCGGTGGGTGAGGGACTCCCTGAGATTCTTGTAGAGAGAGGAGGAAAACTTCTTCAAGGCAGGCATCCTTGCAAGAGGATTCGCAGTAGGGTTAAAATCAATGAAGTAAAAGCAATGACTGCAGATGATGGAAACCAGATTCTGGATTAGTGGTGCTTGAAGAGCACAGCAGTTCAGGCAGCATCCAAGGAGCTTCGAAATCGACGTTTCGGGCAAAAGCCCTTCATCAGGAATAAAGGCAGTGAGCCTGAAGCGTGGAGAGATAAGCTAGAGGAGGGTGGGGGTGGGGAGAAAGTAGCATAGAGTACAATGGGTGAGTGGGGGAGGGGATGAAGGTGATAGGTCAGGGAGAAGAGGGTGGAGTGGATAGGTGGAAAAGGAGATAGGCAGGTCGGACAAGTCCGCCAAGACATTGTATCATTTGTGTTGGTGCTATTGACATTGATAGAACTGGAAAAGAGGTTATGTTAAAAGAATTTGAATAGTTAGAAGCTAAACTAAAAACCAGAACCTAAAAATGTGTTGCTGGAAAAACGCAGCTGGTCAGGCAGCATCAAAGGAGAAGGAGAATCGACGTTTTGGGCATAAGCCCTTCTTCAGGAAACACATTTTTTAATCTCTGATCCCCAGCATCCCCCTCACTTTCTCCTAAAAACCAGAACCTCCAAGCTAATAGTTTCAGGATTCCTTACTCAGGTGGAACATGCTGGCTCAGAGTATTTATAATCAAGGAGTTAAATATTTGGCTTAAAGATTAGTTTTTGGAGGAATGAACTTCAGTTCACAAATGCTGGCACCAGTACTGGAGTAGAAGGAAATATTCTGGTGGGATGGGCTTCACTTGAACTACTTTGGGACCAGTATCTGAATGGATTGAATAACTTAGAGATGACTTAAAATTATTTTGGAGGGAAGGGAGCTATCTTAGGAATGGGGATATGTAATTTTATAAAGCAAAGGGATATGTGGCATTGTAGGGCAGATGTTTTGATAATGATATCCCGGATGGCTCAGGAAGGGAGCTGAAAAATGTGTTGCTGGAAAAACACAGCAGGTCAGGCAGCATCAAAGGAGCAGGAGAATCGATGTTTCGGGCATAAGCCATTCTTATGCTCGAAACATCGATTCTCCTGCTCTGTTGATGCTGCCTGACCTGCTGCATTTTTCCAGCAACACATTTTTCAGCTCTGATCTCCAGCATCTACAGTCCTCACTTTCTCCTGGCTCAGGAAGGGACAAAGTGTCAAAGAATAAGAAGACATTAGTAAATAGGATCAAGGTAGATATATTGATAAAAAGGCTAAATAAATGGCTCTACACTTAAATGGATCTATAAATGAATTAAAGGCACAAAAATACATGTTAATGGTGATGATATTATATCCATTACAGATACATTATTACAAGGTAGTCAAAAATAACAACTAAATATTCAGGGATATGTCACCTTGCAAATGCATAGGCAGGAAGGTGGGGTAGCATTGTTAGTATGAGACAGACTAAATAGTAAGAAATTGTCTTGCATCAGAAAATGTAGAATCTATATGGGTGAATATAAGAAATAGTGAGGGGAAGAAGACATTGGTTGGAGTAGACTGTAGACCTCCTAACAATACTCTGCAGGATAGAGAATAAATCAGGAGTTAATGAATGCATGTAAAAAAGGCAGTGCACTAATCATAGATGACATTAATCTTCATATGGATTAGGAAAATCAAATTGACAAAGGTAGCTATGAGGAAGATTTCATAGAATGTATTGGGGAATAATATCCTGAAATAATTTATGTTATGATCCAACCAGAGACCAGGCTACTTTGATTCTGATAAATGCGGTAGGTTTCAGTGTAAAAGATTCTCAAGCAAACAATGACAAAACATGGTATGTTTTAGTAGTCAAATTGAGAGCAAGAAATTTGGTTTGGAAACAACTGTACTAAACTTAAAGATAAGTACATAGGGAGGAGGGCTGAGTTGGCTGGCGTAGACAGAGAAAGATGTTGAAAGATCATTGGCAGACATTTAAGAAAATAGTTCATGGCTCACAGAAGAGTATACCGAGGAAGAATTCTATGAAGAGATAATCTAATAATGTTTGAATAAAGAAGGATAGTACCAAATGAAAGAAAAAATATACAATTTGGCAAAGATCAGTAGTAAACCACATGATTGGGAAAGTTTTAAGTATGAAAAAAAAATAATTATGATGGAGAAAATAGGGTGGCATGGTGGCTCAGTGGTTAGTACTGCTCCCTCATAGGTACCAGGGACATGGGTTCAATTCCACCCTTGGGCGACTGCCTGTGTGGAGTTTGCCATGGATTTCTTCCAGGTGCTCCATTTTCCTTCCACAGTTCAAAGATGTGCATGTTAGGTGGATTTGGCATGCTAAATTGCCCAAAATGTGTTGGTTAAGTGGATTAGGCATGGTATATGTAGGATTACAGGGAGTGGGTGTAGATGGGCCAGATGGCCTACTTCCAAAATGTAGGCATTCTATAATTTCTAAAATAAACTATGAGGGCAAGCTAGCAAGTAATGTAAAAACAGACAGGAAGAAATTCTTCAAAAATATTAAAAGGAAAAGAGAGACCAAAACAAAATATAGGTTCCTTACAGAATGAGGCTAAAGAAATAAAAATAGAGAACCAGGAAATGGTGGAGAATGTGAATAAATACTTTGTAGATATCTTTACAGTAAAGGACATCAATAGAATTCCAAAAATATGAAATAATCAAAGGGCCCAAGGAAATAAACACCATAACTATCATTAGATAAAAGTTCCTATGGAAACTAACGGGACTAAAGGCTGATACATCACATAGACCTGATGTGTTGCAGCCCAGAGTTATAAATGAAGTACTTATAGAGATAGAAGATTGGAAACCTACTGACGCAAGATCCTTATTCGAAAAGGAGAAAAACAATAAGTAACTGTAGGCCAGTTATCTTGGCAACTGTTATTGCAAAAATGTTAAGAGTTCATTATAAATTACATAATAGCAAAGAAAATACATGAGGTGGCATGGTGGGTCAGTGGTTAGCATTGCTGTCTCAAGTATCAGGGTCCTGGGTTTGATTCCAGCTTTGGGCAACTGTCTGTGTGGAGTTTGCACATTCTCCCCGTGTCTGTGTGTGCTTCCTTTTGGTGCTCCGGTTTCCTCCCACAGTCCAAAGATGTGCAGATTAGGTGAATTGGCCATGCTACTTTGTCCCGTAGTGTTTAGGGATGGTTAGATTAGGTGCATCAGTCAGGGGAAATGTAGAGTAATAGGGAATGGATCTGGTTGGGTTACTCTTTAGAGGGTTGGTATGGACTTGTTAGGCCAAATGGCCTGTTTCCATACTGTAGGGTTTCTATGAAAGTCTTCTATGAATCTTGAAATACATAATAAAATCATGAAGAATTGTGTGGTCTCATGATTGGGAAATCATACCTGACAAATATATGGTGGTTCTTTAAAGAGGCAACAAGAAGGATAGACAAGGGAGAACCAGTAAATATACTTGGATTTCCAAAGGCCTTTGATAAGGTATTGCACATAAAATAAGCTAAGAGCCCACAGTGTTAGAGAGAGTGTATTAACATGAATAGAAGATTGGCTAACCAATAAAGGACAGAGTGTTGTGGTAAAGGGAGAGTTTTCATGATGGAAAGAATGCTGGGGCCACGAATATTTATAATGTCAATTAATGACTTGAATGATGCAAATGTACTATTACTAAATTTCTGGATGACGCAAAAATAAGTGGGAAGGTAGATAGTGAAGATGACATAAAGAATCTGAAGTGAGCTATAGACAGGTTAAGTGTGGCTCAAATCATGACAAAGAAATTATAGGAGCAGGAATAGGCCATTCAGCCCCTCAAGCCTGTTCTCACATTTAATGAGATCATGGCTGATCTGTGGCCTAACTCCATGTAGTTGCCTTAGGCCAATATCCCATAATACATTTGCTTAATAAAAAATCCATCTCAGATTTTAAAACTAAAAACTGATCATAGAATTATAGAACTGTATATCAACTGCTATTTATAGAAGAGAGTTTCCAATCTCTACCCCTTTGCATGTAAGTGCTTCCTAGTATCTCTCCTGAACGGTCTGACCCTAATTCTCAGATTATGCTGCCCTAATTCTAGAAACCCCAACACATGGAAAAGTTATTTTTATCTATGCTGGCTTTTCCTTTTAAAATACAGTCATAGAGAGTAATAGAGCTGTACACAATGGACACAGACCCTTCGGTCCAATTTGTCCATGCTGACCAGATATCTTAAATTAATCTAGTCCCATTTGCCAGCATTTGGCCCATATTCCGCTAAACCCTTTCTATTCATATACCAATCCAGATGCCTTTTAAATGTTGTACTTGTATCTACCTCTAATATTTCATTTGGCAGTTCATTCCATACTCGCACCACCCTCTGTGTGGAAATTTTAGTTAATTTATTCCAGTGTTGAGGGTATCATTGGCTAGGCTAGCACTTATTGCCCATGTGTAATTGCCCAGAAGATAGTTGAGAGTCAACCACATTGCTGTGGTTCTGGAGTCAATGTAGGCCAGACCAGGTAAGGATAGCAGTTTCCTTCCCAGAAGGACATTAATGAACCAGATGGGCTTTTTCCTGACAATTGACAATGGATTCATGGTCATCAATAGACTCTTAATTCCTGACATTTGCTGAATTTAAATTCTACCACCTGCTGTGGCAGGATTTAAACCTGGACTCCCAGAACATTACCTGGATCTCTGAATTAACAAAACAACAATCATACCACAAGGCCATCATCTCCCCTAGAAACATTGCTGTTTAGGGCCCTTTTAAATCTTTCCCCTCACACTTTAAAACTATGTCCTCTATTTTTGGATAACCCATCCGAGGGAAAAAAACCTTGTCCATTCACTCTGTTCATGCCCCTCATGATTTTATAAACCTTTATAAAGTCACTCCTCAGCCTTTGATGCTTCAGGGAAAATAGCCCAAGCCTATTCAACCTTTCCCTATAGCTCAATTCCTCCAACACTGGCAACATTCTTGTAAATCTTTTCAGAATCCTCTCAAGTTTCACAACATCCTTCCTTTGGCACGGAGATCAGAACTGCATGTGATATTCCAAAACTGGTTGGACCAATGTCCTGAACAGCTGCAACATGACCTCCCAACTCCTATACTCAGTACACTGACCAATAAAGGCAAGCATACTAAATGCCTTCTTCCCTATCCTGTTGATCTGGAACTGCTAGAAGACTTCGATCAGATCACCCCTTAACCTTCTAAATTCTAAAGATAATAAGGCTTAATTTGTATGATCACTCATTGTGACTTGTTATGGACCAGGCCAGACCCCCTCAAAACAGAATACAGAATAATTATCCAAAACCCAACAGATTATACCAAGTTAATGATGCTGTTCCAATACTTGCAAAAATCCCCAAAACACCCCTTGGCACAAAAGTAAAATCAAACACAGGGTCTTACAGGAATGATGTCATGGAGAGGGAGGATCAGTATGGACCTGCTTCTTTGGGTCCAGCAGCTTCAAGACTGCCTGACTGCTTTCAGTGAATAGCCAGACTGCCAAAAACCACATCAAACCAGAGGAAAGCTGAGCTAGGATAACTGGCCATGCCTCTTTCATTGTACAAGTTTATTTTAAACTTAAAAGCCTTTACCCTGAGGCAGTATCTGTTAGCTATAATCAAATTAGCCTTAAGAGCTTTTAAACTTAGAATTTTCAGAATCTGTGTCTTTTACGACCTCTCTGAAAAAAGAGCCAAGGACACCATAACCTTGTTAAAGGAGCAGCTTCATCACAAACTGAAGTTCAGGCATTATTCTTGAAAATGTACATTGTTCTCCCTCCAAGGCCAATATATCCTTGTTGAGGTCTGGGATTTAAGCAGGGTTTTGTATTGCTGCAGCATAACCTCAGTGTCCTTATACTCCAGTACTTTAAATATAAAGACCAGCATTCCATTAGCCTTCTTGGATATTTTCTGTACCTGTTTGTGGCATTTTAAAGGTCTGTGCACCTGAACTCCAAATCTCATTAGACACCCACCGTATTGAATTTTGCGCCATGTGGAATGTACCCTGATCTATCAGTTTTGCCTACCTCGATCTCCATCTGCCACAATTTTGCCCATTTACCTAGTTTATCAATATCCTTTATAATTTTATGACATTTGCACTATTTACAGTGCTGCCTATCTTTGAAGAGCTAAATGTTATTTACTTGGGGAAAGACTATAGAAATCTGCAGCACAGAAGGATTTGGGTGTCCTCCTGAATGACAAATAGCTCGCACCCAAGATCAGCAAGTAAGAGGGAAGATTGCCTTTATTTCAAAGAAAATGGAGTATAAAAATAGGAAGGTCTGCTCAAACTATATAAGTCATTAGTTAAACCACAACTGAAATATTGTGACCAGTTTTGGTCCTCTTATCTAAGGAAAGGTATTCTGGCATTGGTCACAGTTCAGAGAAGGTTCACTGGTTTGATCCCGGGTAGACAGCGATTATCTTATGATGAAAGGTTTTGTGGGTTGTGCCTGTACTCACTGGAGTTTAAAAGAATCACAGATGACCTTCTTGAGACATAAAAGATTCTTGAAGGGCTTGTCCGGGCAGATGCGAATGAATCATTTCTGTTTAAGAACAAAGAACAAAGAAAATTTACAGCCCAGGAACAGGCCCTTCAGCCTTCCAAGCCTGAGCCGATCCAAATATACTGTTTAAACCTGTCGCCCACTTCCTAAGCATCTGTATCCCTCTGCTCCACACCTACTCATGCATCTGTCCAGACGCATCTTAAATGAATCTACCATGCCTGCCTCTACCACCTCTGCTGGCAATACATTCCAAACGCCCATCACCCTCCATGTGAAGTACTTGCCGCGTGTACCCCCCTTAAACTTTCCACCGCTCACCTTTAAAGTGTAACCTCTTGTTATTGAATCCTTCACCCTGGGAAAAAGCTTGTCTCTATCCACACTGTCTATACCCTTTATGATTTTTAAAACCTCAATCAGTCCCCCTCAATCTCCTTTTTTCTAATGAAAATAAATCTAACCTACTCAACCTCTCCTCATAGCTAGCACCTTCCATACGAATCAACATCCTTGTAAACCTTCTCTGCACCCTCTCCAAAGCGTCCACAACCTTTTGATAATGTGGCACCCAAAACTGTACACAGCATTTTAAATGCGGCCAAACCAATGTCTTGTTAGTGGAAGATTTTGAACCAGAGGGCATAATTTCAGAGAAAGGGGTCACTCGTTTAAGATAGAGTTAAAAATCACACAACACCAGGTTATAGTCCAACAGGTTTAATTGGAAGCACACTAGTTTTCGGAGCGACACTCCTTCATCAGGTGATAGTGGAGGGCTTGACCGTAACATAGAATTTATAGCAAAAATTTACAGTGTGATGTGTTATGATCGAGCTCTCCACAATCACCTGATGAAGGAGTGTCGCTCTGAAAACTAGTGCTTCCAATTAAACCTGTTGGACTATAACCTGGTGTTGTGTGATTTTTAACTTTGTACACCCCAGTCCAACACCGGCATCTCCAAATCAAGTTTTAGAGGAATTCTTTCCTCTCACAAAGTGTAGTGAACCTCTGGAATTATTTACTACTGCTGAGTCTGGGTTAAGTATATTCAAGTTAAGATGGACAAATTTTTAATCAGTAAGCGAAATCTCGGGATTATAAGCATAAGTCTGGATAGCAGAGTTGACGATCAACCATGATCTCGTTGGATGTTGGACCAGATTCGATGGGCTGAATGGCCTCCTTCTGTTCCTGAGTCTTACGTTTTATGCTCCCAGTCGTTAACAAGGTCACTGAGGGCAGCATTTAATCCCAGGTGTAATAATTAATTGAGCTTACATTTCACCAGTTGTCTGTCTGGGCTACAACTCGGACATGGAAATGCTTTGGATTTCTAGACCAGTAACAATTCTATTCGAACACTTTTTGCGAACCCCATCCTTACGGTTAATATGTTTGGTCTCGGTTTGTGTGAATGTTGTTAAGACTCAGTTAATGTTTTAATGGAATCATGTTCCGTTGAGAATCGGAACGGAAATCGCGGACAGAGGCGGCAGCCCGGAGCTGCTTAAGGTCGGACCTCAGTTCGCGCCTGCGCGTTTCGACCTTCACCTTGGCAGATAATCATGGCGACGGACTCGTGGGCGCTGGCGGTGGATCTGCAGGAGTCGGCGGCCGAGTCGGTGAGTGTTCCCCTGTCCAGAACAGAGAGGCTGGCTCCTGGGTGATTGGAGCCGGGCACACGCCCCCTCCCTCAGTTAGTTTTGACCGAGCGTTATTAAGGGGCTCGAATGAAAGTGGGAGTGAGGCCTCAATCAGATTAACCTGATTTTATTCATCAGTGGCGTATGCTCAGCGGACCGAATGGCCTACACTATTGTTTTAAAGATCTTGACAAAGTGTTTGAAAGAGGAAAAGAAAGTAACCTTTTTACAGATGAAATTTAACTATATTATTGTCTTTGGATCAGAAATAACAGGAACCCAAAAACAAACATTGCTGGAAAAACTCAGATCAGGCAGCATCAGTGAAGAGAGAATCCGGGTTAATGTTTCCACTCTGATATGATTCTTCAGAATTGGTCATATCAGGATTAAAATATTCATTTCATTTGTTTCTAAACAAATGCTGCCAGATATGCTGAATTCCTCCAGCATTTTCT
Organism: Chiloscyllium punctatum; assembly: GCF_047496795.1. NCBI lineage: Eukaryota > Metazoa > Chordata > Chondrichthyes > Orectolobiformes > Hemiscylliidae > Chiloscyllium > Chiloscyllium punctatum. The sequence goes on along the minus strand of NC_092754.1, from coordinate 156,807 downwards.
GGATTTTTGTTTCAGTTTTCCACCATTTGCAGTATTTTGCTTTAAGCAAGAGTCCAAACATTGATTGTGGTACTTCACATTTTACTCCCCTCCATCTTGTCTATTAGCTGAATTTGTAACTTCATGAATTTCTCTCTTTTATAGAACAAGAAAGGCACTGCACAGAATAGGCCCTTTGGCCCACGATGTTGTCGTTTGCACTTGTATGACTGAGGAAATTATTCAAATGTTCTTTAAAGAAAGGGTATTTTTCTTATTGCAGCTAAGCAACCTAAAGCTGAAAGAAGAAACTTCAAATGCTGAACCTAAAGAAGGTATGAAATTTTCTTATGGTGTAAACATGCACTCATAGTCAGTCAAATTTAGCAAGTGGCTATTAACTTAAACTTGTTGAACAATAAGATATTGTTCTAAGTCTTTTAAAGTCTGGTTGCACGTTGTTTGCTTTTGATGCATTTTTAACATTCCCACTGTTGGAAATTGAAAGTAAAATTATTAAAAGCATATATCAATCTCTAGCACTTGATTTATCATGCAAGTTTTCCGACTAAAATAACCCAGAAATCTGGTGTCTCTGGTTCCCAAGCACAGTTTGTTTCTTTATTCTTTCATTGGCTGCGGCTTCACTGGCCAGGCCAGCATTTGTTATGCATCTCTAAGTATCCTTTATTGACTGATTTGCTAGACCATTTAAGGCAGTCAAGAGTAAACCACCCTGCTGTTGGCCTGGAGTACGTGTAGGCCTGCTTGGGTAGAGTAGATGTCCTTTCCTGAAGTGCTTTTATAAAAACCAATGATAATTTCATAGCCACCATTACTGACACTGTTTTCCAGATTTATTAATTGAACTTAACTTCAGCTAGTTGCTAAGGAAGGATTTGAACCCATGTCTCTGAAGCCTGTGAATTAATACTGCCACTATCTTTTTGCCATAATGATGGATTATTAATGCAAAAAACAAAATGAGAATTGATAAACTAATTTTTTCACATTTGTCCAGAATGGCTGACAGCTGCTTATGCAATTTCAGTGATAAAGATTGTTGCACTCCTTTGTTGGAAAGATGGAAATTGACCTGCTGTATGCAGAAATCAAATAGTTATATAAGGATATAACTATTGGGTGGAGAGAAGTTTGGGCAGAAAAGTTATCATTTAGAGGGTAGGAAATTGTACAAAGCAGTTAATGAGTGCTGAGAGAAAAAGGCAATAGAAAGATTGAAAAGAATTTATTGAGAAATTTGAAATGGATGCCGAAGAGCTTGAAGCAGATGGAGGGTACTGTATCTCCAGCTTGATTGTAACGTGGATGAGCTATGGATTAAAAAAATAGAACTGTCAACTGGAAAAGGGCTAGGTATTCAAGAGGGGAGATACTAGTATAGCAGTGAATTGCACGTTTCTTCAAGATGAATTAACAGTGAGAAGAATATAACTTTTTTAATGTAGTGTTTATCAGACTACAGCTGCGGGCTTTACAAATTATTTGTCGCATTTGTTAACTGTCATTGCAAAGGAAGGGCAAGAGGTTACTTAAGGGGAAAATAGAGTCAATTGGCAAGGAATGCAAGAGCTTTTCAATTTATTATTGCCACATGTACAGAAATACAGTGGGAAGTACTATTTTGCATGTTAACCAGACACATCATACCTTGCATTATTACATCAGTTAATAGAGCAGTGACAGCGAACATGTAGTGAAAGATCAACTCGAATATGAGAAGTCTGTTTTCTAAGTCTGAACTTGTATAAATATGTAAAAAGAAAAGGATGTCTGTAAACAAATATATAAGCCCTTTACAGTCTGAAAGGGGGAGAATTGATAATGGAGAACAAAGGAATGGCAAAGCAATGAAAGAATTATTTTTGTTCTGTCTTCACTGAAGATACAAATTGACTTCCCAGAAATGGTCAAGTAGAAGTCTTTTGGAAAGGAGGAATATAAAGAAATTAATATGAAAAGATAATGCTCAATAAATAGAATTGAGAGATGATGAATTGTCAGAGCCTGACAATGTATTCCTCTTATACAGAAGGTGGTTATGGAATTAGTGGGTGAGTTGATTGTTAACTTCCCAAATTCTGTAGATTGTGGAACAATCCCAACAGATTGGAGGGTGGCAAGTGTAACTAGAGTATGTTTTTTAAAAAAAATGAAATGTAGTAAACAGGGAACTGTGGACTGTTTGATCTATTATCAGAAGTATGAAAAATACTGGAATGTTTTGAAAGGATGTGATAACCGGTCATAAAAAATACCAACCATAATACAGTTATCATGGATTTATAAAAGGGAAATTGTGTTTAGCAACCTACTCAGGTTTTTTGAGAGTAATTGGAGAACCAGTGCATATGATCTATTTATTTGGATATTCATTTTTTTTGTGCATAACTTCTCATGTGGGACTTTTACACAATCAAAGGACATGAGATTGGTGATTAATTTGATTAGTAGACAGGGAATAGTAGGATTATAAAATTCTTGTGGCGCACAATATCTCTAACTTTGAGCCAGGAGGCCTGTTTCAAGTCTATCTGTTCCAGAGGTGTGTAATAACATCTCTGAACAGGTTGACTGGAAAATAGCAAAAATAAGTCATTTTCTGAATGGAAGGCAATGACAGGTGAGATACCTGAGGATTCACAATATATATCAATGATTGAACGAGGGAGTCAAGTCTATTTATTTCAAAGATTGATGACACAAACTAGGGAGTGAGGGGGGGGTAAGGAGGATGTAAAGAAGCTTCAGGGTGCTTTCGACAAGGTGAATAAAGGGGTAAATATGTAGCAAGTCCAGCATAATGTGGTTACATGTGAAGTTGTCTAGCTCTGTAGAAAACAGAATGGCATAGTGATTGGGGAAAGGTACATCAGTCACTGAAAGTAGGCAGGCAGGTGCAGCAAGAAGCTGATAAAGTAAATGGTGGGCTGTCCTTCATTGCAGGAGGATTTGAGGACAGGAGAAAGGAAGTCTTACTACAGCTATACAGGGTCTTGGTGTGACCACAGCTGGAGTATTACATGCAATTTTCATCTGTCTTAAGAAGAGGTATACTTTCACCAATGAAAGTTCACCAGACTGGAGAGGCAGATGTTTTGTATGAGGAGAGTGGGTCAACTTGGCCTGTACTGACTGGAATTCAGAAGAATGAGAGGGGCTCTCATTGAAACATGTAGAATTCTGACTGAATACAGATATTTCACCTGGTTGGGAGTCACAAAGTAAGATTACTTAGAGTATGTGACAAAATATTTTAGATCGAGATGGATAAAGTTCTTCTTGCAAGGCGGTGAATCTGTGAAATTCTGTATCTTAAAGCTGTGAAGGCAGAGTCATTGAATATATTGAAGAAATAGGTTCCTAAAGCTCAAGGTGTCCTGGGATATATGGAGTGGTTGGGCTTAGTGTTGAGATAGAGGATTAACAATGATCAAAATGAACAGCGAAATGGGCTTGAGGTCTAATGGCTGCCTTTTGTTTTAGAAACAGAAACAGCTGGAGAAACTCAACAGGTTTGGTGGCATCTGTGGAGAGTAGGTCGAGTAAATGTTTGGGTTCAAAACGACCCTTCTTAAGAAGTGATGGTAGTTTGGAAAAGGTTGGTATTTATAGGAAAATGGGGTTAAGGGAAGGAGTAAACAGTAGGTGGAAATAGAGCCCAATGAGAGAGAAAAACAGTTTGACAGAAGGCTGCAGAGGCTGTCAGGCTTGCTGCAGTTCTCCAGCAAAGCTCAGCGCAAGCTGGAAGAACAGCATCTCAATTCCTGTTTGTGAACTTTACAGCCTTCTGAACTTGATTATAGAGTTCAATAATTTTAGGGCTTGAGCACCTTCCACAAACCCATCCCCCACACTTAGGATGCTAACATGCACAACCCACTGTCAGCTACTGATAGTCCCCATTAGTTACTATTCATTCTCCCAGGCTGATCTTTATCCAGCCGTTTGTCCAACTGTTTTTTTTGTCTCTTCGGGCTCTACGTCCAACTATTGTTTACTCCTTCCCCTGTCCTCCCACCCCATATTCTGCATAAATACCAACCTTTCCCTAGCTGCCATAAGTTTTGAAGAAGGGTCACTGAACCCAAAACATAATTTGATTTTCTGTCCACAGATACTGCCAGACCTGCTGAGTTGGTTCAGCAATTTGTCTTTGTTTGATTTCCAGCATCTTCAGTTCTTTCGTTTTATTTTGTTTGATGTCTTTCTGTTTCTCAGTAACTTATTACTGAGTTACTTGGATCATCATATACAGCATGTAAATTATTTGAGTCAGTACAAAAGCATCTGCCTTCACTTTAATTAATTCCATTTCAGCAACGGTAAAGCACGATCCATCTGACAAACTGGACAAAACCGCTAAACTCGACAAAAGTGGTGATAATTTGGAAGTCAAGCAAGACGATGATGATAAAGGTATATCCTTAATTTTAAGTTTTAAAGCTAAAGTTTTTTTTAATATAAACCTGGAGTAGTTGAGCAGTACTAGCTTTCTTTTTGTATGGCCAAAACCCATTTTGAACCATTTGAATGTTAAAACATTTAAGATGCAAAACCAAATACCTGGGTCACATAGCTAACCTTTCTGCTGAGATTGATAGTTCCACTAAGTGGAAAGAATGTGAAAACATCAATGTCTTTTTTTTCCCTTCAGATTTCTTTTGTGGAAAGTCTCAATGTTGTCCCTCATTGAAAGTTTGGATCATATTCAGAAGAGAATTTCAATCATGATTCATAACTGTAGTCATTCAGCATAGAAGTAGGTCCTTTGATCCACCATGTCTATGCTGACCAAAAAATAGCAAACTATGCTAATCCTGTTTAACCTGCACTTGATTCAGAGCCTATCCGTGTCCTGGCATTTTAAGTGCTCATCCAGATGCTAATTAAATGTTGCAAGAATACCTGCCTCATCCATCACACTCAGGCAGTGAATTCCATATTTCTATCACCCTCCTGAGTGAAAAAAACTTTTCTTTAAATCTTATGTAAACCACTTATTCCTCACTTTTTAAATTTGTGCCTTTTAGTCTTAGCCATAGGGAACATATTCTCACTATCTATGCTGTTTGTGCCCCTCATCATTTTGTATACCTCTCAGATCCCCTGCTTAGCCTCCTCTGGGTTTGAGATGCTTGGAGCAGTAGCCTCTCGTAACTGAGACTTTTCATCCCAGGCAACATCCTGATAGATCACCTTTACATGCTGTCCAGTGCAAACACCCTTCTGATAGTGTGGTGACCAGAACTGCACACTTAACATTCCACAGTACTACTTTGCCCATTCGTTCTATGCTCCAGCTAATGAAGGTAACCATCCTGTACAACATCATCACCATCCTGTCAACCTGCATTGGCACAGTCAAGGATCTCTGGACTTTGCTCACCTTTGTTCCTCAGTACTCCATAGTGACCTATCATTGTGTATATTCTTCCGTTATTCTTTCCAAACTGCTTCACCTCACTTAACAGGATTAAATTCCATCTGCCATTTTCTGCTCAGTTTGCCAACTGATCAATGTTGGATTGTAATCTGAGACCATCCTCCTCCTCACTGTCAGCATCATCCATTTTTGATTCATCTGCAAATTTTGTAATATACCTTTTACATTCTCGTCCAGATCATCAACATACATAACAAACAGCAAGGGTCTCAGCACTGATCCCTGTGGTACACTGCTGGTTACAGGCTTCCAATCACTAAAGCAGCTCTCCAGCATCACCTTTTGTCTCCTATTTGGAAGCCAATTTTGTATCCAACCTGCCAACTTGCTTTGTATCTAATGGGCTGTTTTGGATCAATCTTCCATGTAGGACCTTGTCAAAGAGTGTACTGAAGTCCATGCAAACCACATTAACTGCAGTATCATCTTCAATATATTTAGTCACCATTTTGAAAAACTCAATTAGACTGGATCTCCCTCCCAAAAAAAACTGTTTTGACTGTCCTATTCTTTTAAAAGTAAAGCTCCTTTGGCATTGTCTCAGTCGAACACTCCTCAGGAATGAGACAGTGTGGGCTTAGAAACAGTAATGTTTCTGCTATTCTTTTAAGCTGCAAGTAAAGATGCCTAGATACTATCCCCATCATATGCTCCCAAGACAATCACAGTGCAGGGTAAATTATAGAGTAAATCTCCCTCTGCTCTTTAAACTGAAAGTGAAGCTACCTCGACACTGTTTCCATCAGGCACCACTAGGACAGGTAGAATAGATTAACCAGTAAGATACTGATTAAAGAACGAAGAACTCGAGATAACTGGAGGTCATACGTTTAGGATGAGAGGGGAAAGATAAAAGGCACAACTTTTTCACGCAGAAGGTGGTGTGTGTATGGAATGAGCTGCTGGTGGAAGTGGTGGAGGCTGGTACAATTGGAACAATCTGGATGGGTATATGAATAGGAACGGTTTAGAGGGATATGGGCCAAGTGCTGGCAAATGGGACTAGATTAGGTTGGGATATCTGGTCGGCATGGATGAGTTGGAATGAAGGGTCTGTTTCTGTGCTGTACATCTGACTCGATAACATAAGTGGGCCATTTGGCCCACCAAGACTGTACTGTCATGTAATGCTTTTCTCAACTGAAAACTGTCTCTATATGGTCCATATCCCTCTGTTCACTGCCTGTTCATATCTGTCAAGATGCTTCTTGCTATTGTATACTCTACCTCCATCTGGCAGCGCATTCCAGGCATTTACCAACTTGTGTATTTTTTCTTAAATTCCCTTCACATTTCCTTTAAACTTACCCCCTTCTATCTTAAACCTATGTCCCTGAATAATTTAGATTCATACCCTGGGAAAAGGACTCTGACTATCCATTATATCCACGCCTCCTCTTTTGTAAACTTTTATCAGATTGCCCGTCATCTACTGATGATCAAATGAAGGCAAATCAAGTTTGTACAATCTCTCCTGATACCCTCCAAACCATGCAACATCCTGGTAACAGTTTCTCAACCCTCAAAAGCCTCCATATCCTTCTAAAACTGCACACCATGTCCCAAATGTGGTCTAGCTAAAGTTCTACAATTGCAACGTAACTTGCCAATTTTTATATGCCATGCCCTGACTGATGAAGGCCAGCATGCTATATGCCGCCTTAACCACCTTATCCACTTCCATTGCCACTTTCTGGGAACTGTGGACCTGGACCAAGATCTCTCCATATGTTTATGCAGTTAAGGGGTTTGCCATTTACTGTATACTTCCATTCTACATTAGACCTTCCAAAATGCGCTTTCTCATGTTTGTCCGGATTAAACTCCATCTGCCATTTCTCTACCCAAGTCTCCAGCCTATCTATCCCTGTTTTGTTTCACTTCTCTACCCACCTTACCAGCTCAGCACAGGTCCCATGTGACTTACCTTTTTGTATCAGTCTGCCAAGAGGGACCTTGGTAAAGTTCACGTAGACAGAGCCACTGCCCTGCCTTCATCAATTCTTTTTTCACTTCATTGAAAATCTCAATCAAGTTTGAGATACAGCCTTCTCCACACAAAGCCACGCTGCCTATTGCTACTTAATCCATGTTTTCCCAAGGAATCTTCTCCAGTAATTTCCTTACCACTGACGTAAGACTCGCCACCCTGGAACTTCCCAGATTATGCCTATTGTTGTGGTTCTGTTCGCCGAGCTGGGAATTTGTGTTGCAGATGTTTCGTCCCCTATCTACGTGACATCCTCAGTGCTTGGGAGCCTCCTGTGAAGCGCTTCTGTGATGTTTCCTCCGGCATTTATAGTGATATGTATCTGCCGCTTCCGGTTGTCAGTTCCAACCGTCTGCTACAGTGGCCGGTATTTTGGGTCCAGGTTGATTGAATCTGTGGATAAGTGCCTTGCCTCTAGGAATTCCCTGGCTGTTCTCTGTTTGGCTTGTCCTATAATAATAGTGTTGTCCCAGTCAAACTCATATTGCTTGTCGTCTGAGTGTATGGCTGCTAAGGATAGCTGGTCATGTCATTTTGTGGCTAGTTGGTGTTCATGGATGCGGATCGTTAGCTGTCTTCCTGTTTGTCCTATGTAGTGTTTTGTGCAGTCCTTGCATGGGATTTTGTATACTACATTGGTTTTGCTAATGCTGGGTATTGGGTCCTTTGTCCTGGTGAGTTGTTGTCTGAGAGTGGCTGTTGGGTTGTGTGCTGTTATGAGTCCTAGTGGTCACAGTAGTTTGGCTGTCAGTTCAGAAATGTTCTTGATGTATGGTAGTGTGGCATGTCCTCATTCCGTTGTCTTTCACTTAGGCATCTGTTGATAAAATTGTGGGGGTGTCCGTCTTTGGCGAATACATTGTACAGGTGTTCTTCCTCTTTTTGCAGTTCTAGTGCACTGCAGTGTGTTGTGGCCCTTTTGAACAGTGTCTTGATGCAGCTTCTTTTGTGTGTGTTGGGGTGGTTGCTTTCGTAGTTTAGGACTTGGTCTGTGTGTGTGGCTTTCCTGTATACCTTTTGTGGTGAATTCTCCGTTAGGTGTTCTCTGTGCCATCACCTCTAGGAATGGGAGTTGGTTGTCCTTTTCTTCCTCTCGTGAATCTAGACAGCTCACAGACATGGAAAGAACAATACTGGCCAAGGGACTCAACTCCAACCACAGGGACGCCAAGACAGCAGACTTCCTAGCAGCACTAGAATGCACACTCAAAACAATGGACTGACAGAAGACACAACAAACAGTGAGACAAAGTATCGTACCTCTGATAACAAGGAAAAGACAAACACGTAACCTCAACACCAAGGAGAGGGAAGCGCTAAAAGCACTAAAACGATAAGAACATAATCATACCACCAGCAGACAAAGGCAGAATGACGGTCATCCTGGACAAAGCAGAGTACATCCAAAAAGCACAACAACTTGCAGATACCAACACCTACCAAAAGAGGGACTTTGACTCCACCCCACAGCTCACCAATAGGATAAACAACACACTGAGGAACCTGCAAAAAACGAACAGATAACTAGGTTTGACCTACAGAGAATGAAACCTGAAAGCAACAACACCCCCAGATTCTATGACTACCTAAAGTGCACAAACCAAACATCCCACTCAGACCCATAGTATCACTACCAGGGACACCATTACACAAACTGGCTAAAGAACTACAGCAGAAACTGAAACACCTGATCAGCGGACCCGGACACACTATACAGTCAACACAGGAATTCTTGGACATCATCAGAAATACACACATAGACAAGGAAGAAACCATGGTCTCATTTGATGTAACGGCACTATTCACTTCTATTGACAACCCTAGCCAGAGAAACAATAGCCAACCTACTGGACATACAGTACAGACAACAGGACGGTGAACCTATCAACAAAGACGGCATACTCAAACTATTGGACCTGTGCCTCAACACACTTCACATTCAACAACCAAATATATGAACAAATCAACGGCACACCCATGGGCTCACCGATCTCTGGACACATAGCAGAAGCGGTACAGCAAAGATTAGAACAAACATTCTTACTGCAAATTCCACCCAAACTCTGGGTCACATATGTGGATGACACCTTTGTAATCATTAAAAACACAGAAATAGAGAACACACACGGGATGATCAAAACCACACTCACAGGAATCTGATTCACAAGAGAGGAAGAAAAGGACAACCAACTCCCATTCCTAGACGTGATGGTACAGAGAACACCTAACGGAGAATTCACCACAAAGGTATACAGGAAAGCCACACACACAGACCAAGTCCTAAACTACGAAAGCAACCACCCCAACACCCACAAAAGAAGCTGCATCAAGACACTGTTCAAAAGGGCCACAACACACTGCGGTGCACTAGAACTGCAAAAAGGAAGAAGAACACCTATACAATGTATTTGCCAAAAATGGATACCCCCCCGCAATTTCATCAACAGATGCCTAAGTGAAAGATAACTGAATGAGGACATGCCACTAGCCACACTACCATACATCAAAAACATTTCTGAACTGACAGCCAGACTACTGTGACCACTAGGACTCATAACAGCACACAAACTAACAGCCACACTCAGACAACAACTCACCAGGACAAAGGACCTGATACCGAGCATGAGCAAAACCAATGTAGTGTACAAAAATCCCATGCAAGGACTGCACAAAACACTACATAGGACAAACAGGAAGACAGCTAACGATCCGCATCCATGAACACCAACTAGCCACGAAACGACATGACCAGCTATCCTTACTAGCCACACACTCACTCCGATGGCAAGCAGCATGAGTTCGACTGGGACAACACTACTATTATAGGACAAGCCAAACAGAGAACAGCCAGAGAATTCCTAGAGGCAAGGCACTCATCCACAGATTCAATCAATAAGCACTTCGACCTGGACCCAATATACCGACCACTGCAACGGACAGCTGGAACTGACAACCGGAAGCTGCAGGTACAAATCACTATAATTGCTGGAGGAAACGTCACAGAAGCGCTTCACAGGAGGCTCCCAAGCACTGAGGATGTCGCCTAGACAGGGGACGAAACGTCTGCGACACAAATTCCCAGCTCGGCGAACAGAACCACAACAACGAGCACCCGAGCTACAAATCTTCTCCCTAACTTTGAATAATGTCTATTGCCCTCCTTAAAGGAACAAGGTTGGCTATTCTCAGGTCCTCTGGGACCTCTGCTGTGATTAGAGGACACTGATCTCATACAAGACCCTACAATTTCCTCATCTGCCACCCTCTGCATTCTGGGAGAGACCTGATCAGTTCTTTGGGACTTGTCTACTTTAATGCTTTTTAAAATAGCCAACGCCACCAGCTTTTTTTTTTAATATTGACATGCCCTAGAATATCATCAAGAACCTCCCAAGACACTCCACCCTTTGTTTCCTTCTGCATAGAATCCGTAGAATCTCCACAGTGTGGAAACAAGTCATTTGGCTAAACAAGTCCATACTGACTCTGTGAAGAGCATCCTACCAGACTCGCCCCCTATCCTTTCCCTGTAGCCCTGCATTTCCCATGGCTAATGTACCTAACCTACCCATCCCTGGATACTATAGGAAATTTAGCATGGCCAATCCACGTAACTTGAACTACTTTGGACTGTGGGAGGAAACCGGAGCACCTGGAGGAAACCCACCAGGGAGAATTGTGTAAAGTCCACGTTGCCAGAGTCTGGAATTGAACCTGGGTCCCTGGCATTGTGAGGCACAGTGCTAACCATTGTGCTGCCCTTCTCCTTTGTGAATACTGATGCAAAGTATTGAAGGACCTCAGCCATTACCTCCAGCTCCACACACACATTCCCTCATTTGTCCTTGAGTGGATCTGTATTTTCCAGAACTACCCTCTGCTCCTTGTATAATACACAGTGGGATTTCCCTTACTCCAAATTGCCAAAGTCATTCCATGGCCCCATAATCACCCTCTTTATTCCTTGTTCAAATTCTTTTCTGCTATCTTCGCATCATCTCTGCCTTTAGTTTCCCAAAACTTTTTTGCTTCCTTTTTCTTTATTAAGTTCTCAACTTCTTTTGTCATCCAAGGTTCCCAAATCTTGCTATGCTTATCCTTTATTTTCACAGAAGTGTGCTAGTCCTGAACTGGCCTTTAAAAAATTCCCAAATGCCAGATGTGGAGTTACCCTCAAACAGTACCCCCAGTTCCTGCCTGATATCGTAGAGTTAGCCTTCCCCACTTTAGTACTTTTACACGAGTACCATTCTTTATCTTTATCCATGAGGAACTAAAACTTACAGAATTAAGTCACTTCTCAGTATGCTTCCCCACTGAAACTTGGATCACTTGGCTGGGCTCATTTCCTAATACCATGTCTAGTATGGCTCCTTCCCAAGCTAGATTACTTAATATATTGTTCCTTAAAAACTGTCCTGGGGACACAAACAAATTCCATCCCCCATCCAAATCCCTGTGACTAAAGGAGTGCCACTCAATATAGGGGAAGTTAAAATCACCTGTTACAACAACCCTGCTTCACTTTTTTTTTTCCATAATCTGGCAACCTGCCTGATAGAGGAACAGACACTGACAGTTGGGAGGCCTGTAGTGCAATCCCATCAAAGTAATTGCATTCTTCCTATTCCTGAGCTCGACACATTTGGCTTCACTAGATGAACCCTTCAGTGTCCTCCCTCATTACAGCTGTGATATTTTCCCTTATGGGTGATGTTGCTCCCCCACCTCTGTTACATCCCATTGTATCATGCATAAACATTTAAAACCTGGAATATTATGATGCCAGTCTTGTCCCCCTCTCAACCAAGTCTCTGTAATAGTGGTGGCAACATAGTTATCTTTATTCATCCAAGCTCAAATTCATCTGCCGTACCTGACATTTCATTAAAACCAATGCATTTCAGTCCTGCTGTGATCAGTAACCTGTCCCTGTTCTTCCTCTTAGTCTAAGACCATAAGACATAGGAGTGGAAGTAAGGCCATTTGGCCCATCTAGTCCACTCTGCCATTTAATTATGGCTGATGGGCATTTCAACTCCACTTACCCGCACTCTCCCCATAGCTCTCAATTCCTTGCGAGATCAAGAATTTGTCACTCTCTGCCTTGAAGACATTTAACGTCCTGGCCTCCACAGCATTCCGTGGCAATGAATTCCACAGGCCCACCACTTTCTAGCTGAAGAAATGTCTCATTTCCGTTCTAAATTGACCCCCTCTAATTCTAAGACTGTGCTCACGGGTCGTAGTCTCCCCGCCTAACGGAAACAACTTCCCAGCATCCATGCTTTCGAAGCCATGCATTATCTTGTAAGATCCTATTAGATCTCCCCTCAACCTTCTAAGCTCTAAAGAAGGCAAGCCCAGGATCCTCAGCCGTTCTTTGGATGTTAGGTCTACCGTTCCAGGATCATTTGTGTGAATCTCCGCTGGAGATGCTCCAGTGCCAGTTTGTCCTTTCTGAGGTGTGGGACCCAAAACTGGACACAATATTCTAAATGGGGCCTAACTAGAGCTTTAAAAGTCTCAGAAGCACATCGCTGATTTTACATTCCTACCCTCTTGAGCTAAATGACAACGTTACATTTGTTTTCTTAATCACTGACTTGACCTGCAAGTTAACCTTTAGAGAATCCTGGACTAGCACTCCCAGATCCCTTTGTACTTTAGCTTTATGAATTTTCTCACTGTTTAGAAAATAGTCCATGCCTGTATTTTTTTCCAAAGTGCAACACCTCACATTTGCTCACATTGAATTTCATCAGCCATTTCCTGGACCACCTATCTAAATCTTTCTGTATTCTGCCCACCACCTCAGTACTACCTGCCTGTCCACCTAATTTCATATCATCGGCAAATTTCATCAGAATGCCCCCAGTTCCTTCATCCAGATCATTAATATATAAAGTGAACAGCTGTGGCCCCAACACTGAACCCTGTGGGACACCACTTGTCACCAGCTACCATTCCAATAAAAGAATCTTTTATCCCAACTCTCTGCCTTCTGTCAGACAGTCAATCCTCAATCCATGGTAGTAGCTCACTTCGAACACCGTAAGCCCTCACCTTACTCAGCAGCCTCCTGCGAGGGACCTTATCAAAGGCCTTTTGGAAGTCTAGACAGATAACATCCACTGGGTTTCCCTGGCCTAATCTATTTGTTACCTCTTCAAAGAATTGTAACAGGTTTGTCAGGCACAACCTGGGCGGCATAGTGGCTCAGGGGTTAGCACTGCTGCCTTGCAGCACCACGGACCCTGGTTCAATTCCAGCCTCTGGCGACTGTCTGCGTGGAGTTTGCACATTCTCCCTGTGTCTGCGTGCGTTTCGTCTCAGTCCAAAGATATGCAGGTCAGGTGAATTGGCCATGCTAAATTGCCCATACTAAATTGCCCATAGTGATAGGTGCATAAGTAGGGGTTTGGGTCTGTGTGGGTTACTCTTCGGATGGTTGGTGTGGCCTTGTTGGGCCGAAGGGCCTGTTTCCGCACTGTAGGGAATCTAATCTAATCTAATCAAACCTCCCCTTAGTAAATTCATGCTGATTTGTTCTAATCCGATCCTGCACTTCCAAGTATTTAGAAATCTCATCCTTACTGATAGATTCTAGAATTTTACCAACAGAGGTTAGGCCACTAGGCCTATAATTTTCCATCTTTTGTCTTGATCTTTTCTTGAACAAGGGGGTTACAGCAACGATTTCCCAAACATCTGGGACTTTCCCTGACTCCAGTGACTTTGAAAGATCACAACTCACGCCTCCACTATTTCCTCAACTACCTCCCCCAGAACCCAAGGATGTAGCCCATGGGGGCCAGGAGATTTATCAATTTTTAGACCTTTGAGATTTTCTAGCTTTTTCTCTTTTGTTATGGCTACCATACTCAACTCTACCCCTTGACTCTCCTTAATTGTTGGGTTATTACTTGTTTTCCACTGTGAAGACTGACACAAAGTATTTCCTTATCTCCCAGCACTAGCCTTCCTGCATCAAATTGCAGCAGCCCAATGTCTACTTTTGCCTCTCGTTAGTTTCTTTCAATACATAAGAAACATTTACTATCATTTCTAATATTATTGGATAGCCCACTTTCATGTTTGATCCTCTCTTTCCTTATTTCTCTGTTCTTGTAGTCGTCCCAATCTTCTGATTTCCCAGTGCTCGTGACCACTTTATAGGCTCTCTTTTTCTATGATACATTTTTTCACTTCCTTTGTCAGCCATGGCTGTCTAATTTCCCTGCCCCCAGATAATTTTTCTTTTCTTTAGGATGAACCTCTATACTATGTCCTCAATTACACCCAGAAACTTATGTCATTGTTGCCCTACTACCTTCCCTGCTAGGCTCTGCTTCTAGTCAATTTTCGTCAGTTCTACTCTCATGACCCTGTAATTATTTTTTATTTAACTGTAATACCATTACATCTGATTTTGCCTTCTCTTTCAAAATTGCAGACTGAATTTTATATTATGATCGCTGCATCCTAAGTGTTCCCTTACTTTAAGATCTTTTATGAAGTCTAGCTCATTATGTAGCACTAAGGCCAGAATAGCCTGCTTCCTTGTGGGCTCCATCACAAGCTGTTCCAAAAAGCTATCCTGTAAGCATTCCACGAATTCACTTTCTTTGGATCCACTGGCCACATTATTCACCCAGTCTATTTGCATATTGAAGTCCCCCATGATCACCGTGACCTTGCCTTTATGACATGTCCTATCTATTTCCTGGTACGTCTTGTGCCCCTGGTCCTGACCACTGTTAGGAGGTCTGTACCTAACTCCCATTATGATTTTTTTTTGCCTTTTGCTTCCTCGGCTCCACCCACACAGACTTCACATCCTCTGGCCCTATGTCGTTCAGTGCCATACATTTAATTTCATTCTTAACTAACAAGGCAACCCCACCTCCTCTGCCCACCTCCCTGTCTTTTCGATAAGTTGTAAATCCTTGGATATTTAACTGCCAGTCCTGAAGCTTCTGCAACCACAAATGGTACTTACCACATCATAATTATTCACAATGATTTATGCCTGTTAATTCACTACTTTGTTATGAATATTACGAGCATTCTGGTAAAGTGCCTTAATGCTAATTTTCTTATCCTCGTGATTTCCGGCATCTGTAGTGATATGTCCTAAGTCATCCATCCTTTTTGCTTCATTCCTAATCTGTCTAGAACTTGAACCCTGCACACATGCTAACCTGCTGCTTATCCTTCTACTTGACTCCATACTCCATGTTGCTTTCCCTTTCCCTTCCTCTGACTCAGAAATGTAAAGTCCTAGTGAGCACCCAATTTATCCATTCCGCTAGAACACTGAATCCAGATCGGTTCAGGTGGAGACCATCCTAACAGTACAGATCTTCCCCTCTTTCTTTCCCCCCCCCCCCCCTCCCCATTCCAAAACTGGTGCCAATGACCCATGGAATGAAATCCCTCCTTCCCACACCAATCTCTTAGCCACATGTTTACTTCACTAATTTTATTATCACTATGCCAATTAGCATGTGGCTTGGGCAGTAATCCAGAGATTATGATCCTCAAGGACCTGTTCTCTAGTTGCATTCCGAGTACTTGATAATCCCTACACAGGGCTGAAAATGTGTTGCTGGAAAAGTGCAGCAGGTCAGGTAGCATCCAAGGAGCAGGAGAATTGACGTTTCGGGCATGAGCCCTTCAGCAATGAGGAAAGGGTGTCCAGCGGGCTAAGATAAAAGGTAGGGAGGAGGGACTTGGGGGAGGGGTGTTGGAAATGTGATAGGTGGAAGGAGGTTAAGGTGAGGGTGATAGGCCGAAGTGGGGGTGGGGGCGGAGATGTCAG
Source organism: Chiloscyllium punctatum (assembly GCF_047496795.1). Taxonomy (NCBI): domain Eukaryota; kingdom Metazoa; phylum Chordata; class Chondrichthyes; order Orectolobiformes; family Hemiscylliidae; genus Chiloscyllium; species Chiloscyllium punctatum. The sequence continues at coordinate 140,547 of NC_092754.1, read as the reverse complement.
GAAGAAGATTGCAGGTTAGGAAGGTGGTGCTGAGTTTGAGGGTTGGGACTGAGACAAGGTGGGGGGAGAGGAAATGAGGAAACTGGAGAAATCGGAGTTCATCCCTTGTGGTTGGAGGGTTCCTAGGCGGAAGATGAGGCGCTCTTCCTCCAGCCGTCATGTTGCTATGGTCTGGCGATGGAGGAGTCCAAGGGCCTGCATGTCCTTGGTAGAGTGGGAGTGGGAGTTGAAGTGTTGAGCCACGGGGTGGTTAGGTTGGTTGGTCCGGGTGTCCCAGAGGTGTTCTCTGAAACATTCCGCAAGTAGGCGGCCTGTCTCCCCAATATAGAGGAGGCCACATCGGGTGCAGCGGATGCAGAAAATGATGTGTGTGGAGGTGCAGGTGAATTTGTGACGGATATGGAAAGATCCCTTGGTGCCTTGGAGGGAAGTAAGGGGGGAGGTGTGGGCGCAAGGTTTGCATTTCTTGCAGTTGTAGGGCAAGATGCTGGGAGTGGAGGTTGGGTTGGTGGGGGGTGTGGACCTAACAAGGGAGTCACGGAGGGAGTGGTCTTTTTGGAACGCTGATAGGGGAGGGGAGGGAAGGGAAATATATCCCTGGTGGTGGGGTTTGTTTGGAGGTTGCGGAAATGACGACGGATGACGCTATGTATGTGGAGGTTGGTGGGGTGGTAGGTGAGAACCAGTGGGATTCTGTCCTAGTGGCGATTGGAGGGGCGGGGCTCAAGGGCAGAGGAGCGGGAAGTGGAGGAGATGCGGTGGAGGGCATCGTCGATCACGTCTGGGGGGAAATTGCGGTTTTTGAAGAAGGAGGCCATCTGCATGGTGCAGTATTGGAACTGGTCCTCCTGGGAGCAGATGCTGTGGAGACGAAGAAATTGGGAATATGGGATTGCGTTTTTACAGGGGGTAGGGTGGGAGGAGGTGTAGTCTAGGTAGTTGTGGGAGTCGGTCAGTTTATAGTAAATGTCCATGTTGATTCGGTCGCCCAAGATAGAAATGGAGGGGTCTAGGAAGGGGAGGGAGGAGTCTGAGACGGTCCAGGTGAATTTGAGGTCGGGGTGGAAGGTGTTGGTAAAGTGGATGAACTGTTCAACCACCTCGTGGGAGCACGAGGCAGCGCCGATACAGTCATCGATGTAGCGTAGGAAAAGGTGGGGGGTGGTGCCAGTGTAGCTGTGGAAGATGGACTGTTCCACATATCCTACGAAGAGGCAGGCATAGCTGGGGCCCATGTGGGTGCCCATGGCTACTCCTTTGGTTTGGAGGAAGTGGGAGGATTGGAAAGAGGAGTTGTTCAGGGTGAGGACCAGTTCAGTCAGCCGTGCCGGCGTGGGGGTGGGGGCGGAGAGGTCAGGAAGAAGAATGCAGGTTAGGAAGGTGGTGCACCGGAGCACCACCTTCCTCACCTGCAATCTTCCTGACCTCTCCGCGCCCACCCCCACTCCGGCCTATCATCCTCACTTTAACCTCCTTCCACCTATCGCATTTCCAACGCCCCTGCCCCAAGTCCCCCCTCCCTCCCTTTTATCTTAGCCTGCTGGACACACTTTCCTCATTCTTGAAGAAGGGCTCATGCCTGAAACATTGATTCCCCTGCTCCTTGGATGTTGTGCTTTTCCAGCAACAGCTCTGATCTCCAGCATCTGCAGTTCTCACTTTCTCCTCGAAGAATCCCTACTCAGGTCCTCCTTCCTAGCCGTGCCTCTGTTGTTAGTCCCAACGTGAACCACAACAACTGAATCTTAACTGAATCTTCTCCCTCTGGCTCCAATATCCTTTCAAGCCGGTCAGCAATATCCTGCACCCTGGCACTGGGAGGCAACACACCATGTCGGACTCCTGATCCAGCTCGCAAAGGATGCTATCTATCTCCCTAATTATAGAATCCCTTATGACAACTACTTGTCTTTTTGCTCCCCCCCCCCCCCCTCCCTCTTGAATGACTTTCTGCACCATGGTGACGTGGTCAGCTGGCTTATCCTTTCCACAGCCCTTTCCCCTCATCCGTACAGGGATCAAGAACCTCATGTGTTGGACAAGGTCAAGGGTGAAGGTTCCTCCACTCCTGAACTCAGAATACCCTTACCTATCTCACGTAAAGTCATACCCTGTTGTCCCTGATCACTAACTGAATTTGGATTACTTAACCTACTGGGTGTAACTGCCTCCTGAAACAGAGTCCAGGTAACTCTTTTTTTCCCCCCCCCCCCTCCCAGATGTGCCGCAGTGTTTGAAGCTCAGATTCCAGATAATCAGTTCTGATCCAGAGATCTTCCAGCAACCAATGCTTGCTGCAGTGTGGTCACTGCCTTTCACTGGTCTTAGAGGAAGATGGCCCAGTGATAATATCACTGGGCAGTTAATCCAGAGACCCAGTTTTAATTTCTGCCATGGTAGGTGATGGAATTTAAATACAATCAAAAGTCTGGAATTAAGAGTCTAATTATGACTATGAATTCATTGTAGATTGTCAGGAAAACCCCATTTGGACTAATGCCCTGTAGGGAGGGAAACTGCCATCCTTAACTGGTCAGGCCTACCTGTGACTCCAGGCCCCACAATGCAATGTGGTTGATTTTTAACTGCCCATATTGAGAATAGATGCAGGTCTAGCCTGTGTCCTCATCCCATGAATTGATTTTTTTTAAAAGTCCCTGACTCCTCTTCAGACATTTCACTTGCTACTGACTGCTGTTGTTCATGCCCCCCGCCACACTAGTTTGAAACTTCCTCAGTGACACTAGCAAACCTCCCTGCCAGGATGTTGGTGCCCCTCCAGTTTAAGTACAACCTGTTTTTTTTTTTAACGGGTATTCCCTTTCCTGGAAGGTATCCTAATGATCCATATACCTGAAATCCTCCCCCCTCTCCCTTCTTTAGCTATGTATTTAACTAAACCATCTTCTGTTCTGAGCTGCACTGTCATATGACCCAGGAAGTAATTCTGTGATTACAACTCTATAGGTCTTTCATTTCAATTTACTACCTAACTCCCTGTGCAAGACCTTATCTCTCTTTCTAACTATGCCAACCAACATGGACTACAGTCTCCAGCTGCTCTCTCTACTAACTTAAACAAACTAAAGCCAACTTGACTCAATCTTCATCCTGATCAATACCCACCTTTCTAAGTGTTGATTAATCTTGTCCCTCGACATTTTTCCAATAATTTCCCTAGCACTGATGGCAGGCGTACTGCTCTGTAATTAATTGGCCTATCCCTGTTGCCCTTCTTGAACAAAGGAACTACATAAGCTATCCTCCAGTATCTGGCGTGTCACACGTGGCCAGTGAAATGTTAAATATCTCTGCCAGGACTCAGCAGTCTCTTCAGTTCCCTTCCCTAGCCTGGGAACATCTCATCAGGCCCTGGGGACTTTTGCACTTTTATTCCGATAAAACATCTGACACCACCTCCTTCTATAACCTAACATCTGTTTTAGAACCTCACATCCCAACTGAAATCTCTGGGTACAGTGTTTTCCTCCTTTGTGACTATAGATGGGTAATGTCTAAAAAGAATATTTCTCATGTCCTCTGGTTCCTTGCACAAATTCCCCCCCTTAATCTCTAACAGGCTCTACTGTCCCTGCTAATTCTCTTAATATACTCAAAATGTCTTGGAGTTGCTTTATTCTGTTTACCAGAAGTATTGGTGGCTCCTCTTTGACTTTTTTTTTTAAACCAACCCCATCATGCATTCTATACTTTTAACAGGCTTCCCTGTTTTTAATGCACTGTACCTGACATATGCTTCCTTCTTTTTCTTTATCATCTTGATATCCCTTGACATGTAGGGTTCCCTGGACTTGCCCTTGCCTTTTCTCGGAACATACTGGCCCTGAATTCTCGCCATACTACCGTTAAAAGCTCCCACTATCCAAATGTAGATTTCCCTGCACGTAGCTGCGCCCGGTCTGTTTTCCAGATGCTGTCTAATCTTATTGAAATTGGCTGTTCGCCCAATTTTACACACTTTTTTGTGTTGTCCTTCTCCCTTTTCATAATGACTTTGAAACTTAGTTATGGTCACTATCCCCAAAATGCTGACTCACTGACACTTAACTGCTTGACAGTATATTCCCTTGGATTAGGTCTAGCAATGACCTATCTCTTGTAGAACTATATATATATATATATAAATGCACTTTAGAAATTCCACTATGTCTAATCCTTTCAGACTAAGGCGATTCACGGTTAATGTTAGCAAAGTCAAAACTCCCTGCAGCTATAACCCTATTTCTCTTGTACCTTTGTGTTTTGCCTACATATCTGCTTCTGTCTCCCGTCTGGCTGCTGGGAGACCCATAGTATAATCCCAGCAAGGTAATCACCCCTTTTATTTCTCAGCTCTATCTAAATGCTCTCATATGTACAGCCTTCTAGGGCATCCTCCATCATTACTGCAGTGATGATTTAATTTGTCAATAATGCAATAGCCACATCACTCTTGGATTTCTTCTCGTGCTTCTCTCCCACCCCTCCTTGTCTGTGCTTCTACCAATCCATTCTCAAGTGTTGATCGATGCTCTTAAGCTCTTAGCTTCATTTGCTTTGCCGGTCAGCTCCTTGTATTAAAATATGCACACTTTAGCTTTGCAGACCTTCTGTACGCCTTATCTTGCCTATGTCTTCTCCACTGCCTGAACTGTCCTAGTCACCCTCCTATGTCTGAATGGACCTTGCTCCTGAATTTTCTCTTTGCCCATCCCCTTCCAAATTAGTTTAAAACCTCCCTGACAGCACAAGTAAAACTCTCAGCAAAGTTCAGGTGCCATCCATCGAGCTTACATAGGTCCTGCCTACCTCAAACGTCCCAGTGATCCAGAAACCCAAAGTCCCTATCTCTTGGGCAGACCTTTTAGCAATCTGTGTTCATCTGACCTATCTTTGTATTCCTGTGCTCAGCATATGGCACTGAAGGTAATCTAGGGATTACAACCTTAATAGCCCTATCAAGGTTATGTTGCATTGAAGTTTTCTCAATTTCCTGTTATGTTTTCCTTATTTTAATTTGCATTTGGTCTTTCATGTTTCGACTTTGGAAGTTTTTTTTAATACAATTCAGTTGAATTTAATCAATTTTTATTTCTTAATCTGAAATCGTTTTTAGCACCTTTTTCAAACAAAAAAAATTTCTTGTTTCTAGGGGCAAACTTGTTTTCAAAGTCATTACCACAACCATCTGAGAAGCCTTCAGCTGTTTAGCCTGACCAATTGCATTCTGCTGCTTTTATTCAAGATATTTTAATTGCAGACATTTGTCTTGCACCCTTAAGCATGCCTTCATCTTGCAGCATATATGTTTAATGGCTGATATCTAGAAGAATAATTTGTGTGATGACTCCTGGGATTAAGCTGATAACTTATTGCTGTATTTTGCTCTCATGTTTTCTCCAATTTGGAAGTCAATAAAGCACATGCTATGTAAGACTGAGGCTTGATCTTTAGGATGTCGAGTGAACTTTACTGACTCAATTGTTGTAGTACCTCCTGTCGGAGAACAATACAATATCGTGCTTTATTTTAGAGTCATCAAGTACGAAAACAGGCCCTTCGGTCCAGCTCATCCATGCTGGCCACATATCCTTGGTGCTTGGTGCATATCCCTCTAACCCCTTCCTGTCCTGTACCCAAGTGGTTGCCTTTACAATTTTGTAATTGTACCAGTCTCCTCCACTTCCTCTGGCAGCTCATTCCATATATGCACCACCCTTTCGTGAAAATGTTGCCCCTTGGGTTCCTTTTTAAATTTTCCCCCCTTTCCCTAAACCTATGCCCTCTAGTTCTGGACTCGCCCAACCCAGGGGAACGATCTTGTTTACTTACCTGATCCATAACCCCCTGGATTTTATAAACCTCTATAAGGTCACCCATTAGCTTCCGACACACCAGGGAAAATAACTCCAGTTTATTCAACCTCTGTAACTCTAATCCTACCCAATCCTGGCAACATCCTTGTAAATCTTTTCTGAACCCTTTCAAGTTTCACGACATCCTTCCAATAGGAAGAAAATCATATTTGCACACAATACTGCAAAAGTGGCCTAACCACTATCCTGTATAGCCACGACATGACCTCCCAACTCCAATACTCGTTGCTCTGAACAATAAAGGAAAGCCTACCAAGTGCCATCTTCACTATCCTGTCTACCTGCGACTTCACTTTCAAGGAGCTATGAACCTGCGATCCAAGGTCTCTTTGTTCAGCAACACTCCCTAGGACCTTACCATTAAGTGTATCAATCCTGTTCTGATTTGCCTTTCCAAAATGCAGCACCTCACATTTATCTAAACTCCATCTGCCATTCCTCAGCCCATTGACCCATTTGATCAAAATCCCGTTTTACTCTGAGGTAAACTTCACTGTCTACTATACCTCCAATTTTAGTGTCATCTGCCAAAGTACTAACTATGTTCATATCCAATTCGTTTATATAAATGACAAGCAGTGGACCCAGCACCGATCCTTGTGGCACTCCACCGGTCACAGGCCTCCGGTCTGAAGAACAACCCTCCCACCACCACCCTCTGTTTTCTACCATTGAGCCAGTTCTGTATCCAAATGGCTAGTTCTGTCTGTCTTCCGTGTGATCTAACCTTGCTCACCAGTCTACCATGAGGATTCTTATGGATCACTTCTGCTGTTCTGCTCTCATCAATCCTGTTTGTTACTACTTTAAAAACTCAATCAAGTTAGTGAGACACTGTTTCCCACGTGCAAAGCCGTGTTGACTATCCCAAATGAGTTCCTGCCTTTCCAGATACGTGTAAATCCTGTCCTTCAGGATTCCCTCCAACATCTTGCCCACCTTCAATATCCGGCTCACTGGTATATAGTTCCTTGACTTTTCATTATCTCTTTTAATAAATAGTGGCACCAAGTTAGCCGGTCTCTGCCTTCTGGCACCTCACCTGTAGCTTTCAGTGAAACAAATATCTCAGCAATGGGCCCAGCAATAACTTCCCTAGCTTCTGACAGAGTTCTAGGATATGACTGATCAGGTCCTGGGAGTTTATCCACCTTTGTGTTTTAAGATGTACAGCAACACCACCTCTTTAATATGGATATGTTTCAAGATTTTGTTATTTATTTCCCTACGTTTTCTATCTGCCATATCCTACTCCACAGTAAACACTGATGCACAATACTCGTTTATTATCTATCCCATTTCTTGCAGTTCCATGCATAGGCAACAGTCTTGTTGACCTTTAAAGGGGCCCTATTCTATCTCTAGTTACTCTTTTGTTCTTAATGTATTTGTACAGTCTCTTTTGGATTCTCTTCAACCCTAATCGTCAAAGCTTTCTTCTGTGCCCTTTTTGCCCTCCTGATTCCCTTTTGAAGTATACTCCCACTGCCTTTATACTCTTCTAGGGATTCATACGATCTCTGCTGTCTATACTTGACATATGGTTCCTCCTTATTCTTGACCAAAACCTCAATTTCTCTAGTCATACAATATTCCCTATACCTATTACCCAACAGGAACATACCATCTCTGGATTTACGTTATCTCACTTTTTAAAGGCTTCCCATTTTCCAACTGTCCCTTTACCAGTAAACTTCTACCCCCAATCAAGTTTTGAAAGTTCTTCCCTAATACTTTCAAAATTGGCCTTCCTCCAATTTAATCTTTAACTTTTATATCCAGTCTATCTTTTCCATCACCATATTTTAAAACTAATGTGGTCACTGGCCCCAAGTGCACCCCCACTGACACCTCAGTCACCTGCCCCCTCATTTCTGAAGAATGAGTCAAGTTTTGTACCATTTCTAGTGTGTGCATCCACATACTGAATCTCAATTTTCTTGTGCACAGTTAACAAATTCTTCTCCATCCAAGCCCATAACATTGTGTCTTTGGAAAGTTAAAATCCCTTAGTATAACCACTCTTATTTTTACAGATAACTGAGATCTCCTTATAAACTTGTTTCTCAATTACCTGCTGACTACTGGGAGGTCTGTAGTACAATACCAATACCAATGATCATCCCTTTCTTATTTCTCCGTTCCACCCAAATACCTTCCCTGGATGTATTCCCAGGAAAATCCTCCCCAAGTACCGCCATAATATTATCCCTAATCAAAGCGCCACTCCCCTTCCTCTCACCCTTTTCTATCCTTCCTAGAGCATCTACAGGAAAAAGTGAGGACTGCAGATTAAGGAGGTCAGAATTGAAAATTGTGCTGGAAAAGCACAGCCAGTCAGGCAGAATCTGGGGAGCAGGAGAGTCGACATTTCAAACACGAGCTCTTCATCAGGAATGAGGGGGTGACCGAAGGGAAACACATTGGGGGAGGGTTGCTGGGAATGCGATAGGTAGATTGGGGGTGAGGGTAGGGGTGTGTGAAATGGTGATAGGTTGAAGAGGAGGGTGGGGCAGATAAGTTGGAAGGAAGATGGACAGATAGGGCAGTGCAGAGTTGGAAGGTTGGATCTGGGATAAATTGGGGGGAGGGGAAATGAGGAAACTGGGGAAATCGGCATTGATCCCGTGTGGCTTGAGGGTCTCGAGGCGGAAGATGAGGTGTTCTTCCTCCAGGTATTCGATGGCTAGAGTTTGGCGGTGGAGGGGACCCAGGACTTGCATGTCCTTGGAGTGAGAGGTGGAGTTGAAGTGTTCAGTCACAGGACAGTGGGATTGTTTAGTTTTCGACTATACTATCTACATCCTGGGACATTAAGCTGCCAGTCCTGTCCATCCCTGAGCCTTGTCTCAGTAATTGTTATGATATCCCCGTCCTGTGCTTCCAACCATGCCCTGAGTTTGTCTGCCTTACATGTAGGCCTCTTAGATTGAAATAAATGCAGTTTAATTTATCAGTCCTGCCTTGTTCTTTGCTTTGAGTACATTTATACTTCCAGTCCTCCTGCAGTAGTGGGAGTGGTATTTTTAATTAGGGGCTACCATAGTTTTAAGGGCTTAGGTCGAGAGGAATTTAAGTGCGAACAAGAAAATCTTGAGTCAGTGTGTGGATGTACTGAGTAAAGAGGGTGCAAAACCTGACCTCCTGTTGGGAAATAAGGCAGGCTAGGTGACTGAAGTGTCAGTGGGTGAACACTTGGGGGCCAGTGGCAATAAATCTATTAATTTTAGAATAGTGATGAAAAAGGATAGACTGGATTTAAAAGTTGAATTTCTAAATTGGAGGAAGGCCAATTTTGAAGGTGTTAGGCAAGTACTTTCAAAAGGATATTATTAAATTGGAGAGGTTCAGAAAAGATTTGAGGATGTTGCTTGGACTGGAGGGTTTGAATTGTAAGGAGAGGTTGAATAGGGTAGGACTTCTTTCAATGGAGCAGAGGAGGTTGTGGGATGACCTTATTGAGATTTATAAAATCATGAGGGACTTAGATAAGGTAAATCGCAAAGGTCTTTTCCCTAGAGTTGGGGAGTTCAAAACCAAGGGACTTATTTTTAAGCTGAGAGGAGAAAGATTTTAAAGGTAACTGAGGGGTAACTTTTTCATAGGATGGTTCATATTTGGAACTGCCAGAGGAAGTGTGAATGTAGCTACAGTTGCAACATTTAAAAGGCATTTGGATAGGTAAATGAAGTGTAAAGATTTATAAGAATATGGACCAAATGGGGCCAGTTTAGTTTGGGAGACTTGGTTGGCATGGACAAGTTGGACTGAAGGGTCTGTTAAAGGCAGTCAAGGGTAGCCAATTGAAAAAGGAAGGGAAACAAAATGTTGGAAACTAGTGATATGACAGATGATTAGGAATTTTGAGAACCAGCAACAGATGACTCAAAAGCTAATAGAGGGAGTAATAGATTATGAAAATAAATTAGTAAGAAATATAAAAACAAAGAGCTTCTATGAATTTGTAAAGAGAGTACTACACTGTTTCATGGATCCAGACTATTTCCCAGGGCAGAAATGGCTAACACGAGGGGTCATAGTTTTAAGCTGGTTGGAGGAAAGTATAGAGGGGATGTCAGAGGCGGGTTCTTTACACACGCAGTTGAGTGCATGAAATGCATTGCCAGTAGCAGTTGTGGAAGCAAGGTCTTTGGGGACATTTAAGAGACTGCTGGGCATGCAAATGGTCACAGAAATGTGAGGGTGCATACATGAGGATCAATGGTCGGCACAACATCGTGGGCTGAAGGGCCTGTTCTGTGCTGTACTGTTCTATGTTCTCTATGTTCAGGCATGTTAAGCCCTTGGTATCTGCTATAAGCCTGAGTTTGACTTGGCGCACATATTTAAGAGTTAACAAAGCAAGTGTTGATCCTACAGAAAATAATCTGCAGAATTACTGTTGAGAATAGAGAGATGGCAGATGAATTGAATGGAAATTTTGCATCGGTCTTCCATAGTGAGGATATAAGAAGCATGCTGGAAATACTGTTAAATCAGGACTTGAAAAAGTGGGAAGGCCTCAAGTCCAGTTACCAGTGAAGTAGTACTGAGTAAATGAATTTCATCGGTGTTTTTTCTGCGATAGTGTATTTTAAATTTTCCAAAACTGAAGTTTAAGGAAGGTTCTGTTTAGATTGGAAAATAATTCTTGTAACTTTTTTATTCAAAAAGGGAGACAAAGCAGGAAACTACAGGCCAGATAGCTAAATATCTATCATAGGACAAACATTAGAAGCTTTGATTTAAAGACATTATAACAAGGCACTTGGATAAGTTCAAGATAATCAAGCAGAGTCAGTGATTTTATCAAAAGGAAATCATGTTGAACTAATTTATTCAAGCAGAGAGTAGAAATAAGTGAGCATTTTTCAGGCTGGCGGGATATTACAAATGCCCAAGGGGTTGGGGCTGGGCCCTCGACTGTTTACAATGTATACAAATGCTTTGGGTGAAGGGATCAAAGATATTGTTGCTAAATTTGCTGATGACCCAAAGATTGGATGGAAAAATGAGTTATGAAGAGGACATAAAACTGCAAAAAGATATATATAGATTGAGTGAGTTGACCAAAGATCTGGCAAGTGGAGTATAATGCAAGGAAGTGTGAAATTGTCTATTTTGACAGCATAGGAGGTACAGCTAGTAATCAGGAAAGCTAATAGAATGTTCTGATTTTATTGTAAGTGGGATTGAATGTGTAAGTTCTGCTTAGGTGGACAGGGCATTGGTGAGACCAGATCTACAGTACCATGTACAATACAGACAGTTCACAGATTGTGAACTAGCTGTGTTCTGAGTCTATTTGCAAGTAAATTTTGTATATGGGTTGGTGCACAATGCAGGACAATGTAAAGCAGTCGTTAAGAACTAAGGGAAATGTCAGTATGTTGGACGTTTATAATTACATTCCTCTTTTTTTTCTCACTGGTACAATCTGGGTGTTGCCAGGTGGCCAGCATATAATGCCCATCCTTAGTTGCCCTTGAGAAGGTAGTGGTGAGCTGCCTCCTTGAATTGGCTACCCCATGATGCCCTGAGAGAGGGAATTCTAGGATTATGGTCCAGTGACCATGAAGGAACAGCGATATATTTCCAAGTCAGGTTGATGAGTGTCTTGGAAGGCAATTTGCAGGTCATGATGTTCCCATATATCTTCAGCCCTTGTCTTGCTAGATAGAGTAACCTGTGTTTGGAAGGTGGTGAATTTCTGCAGTGCATCTTGTAGGCAATACACACTGCTGCTGATTGGTCGTGGTTGCAGGGGGCTGGGTGCAAATGCCAGTCATGTGGATTGCTTTATCATGGATGGTCTCAAACTTTGTGTTGTTGGGGTATTTGCCCAGCTAAGTGTGGGGGTATTCCATCACACTGGTGACTTGTGCCTTGTAGGTGGTGGAAAGGTTTTGGGGAGTTGAGGTGAATTACTTGCCACAGAGTTCTGAGCCTCTAACCTGCTCTTGAAGTCACTAATTATATGGCTAGTCAAGTTGAATTTCTTGTCAATAGTAAACCCCAAGGATGTTGTTGATTGTTAGATTTGTTGATAGTAACACCATTGAATGTCAAGGTGCAGAATCTGGACTCAATGAGTTAAACTACAGGCAAGGAAACAACCTGTTTTTAACCTAGTACCATCCTCATTCAGTATCAATACTCCTTGTTGAGCAACACTTGAAGAAAACAGAGGCTGCTGGCATGGGCATAAAATTTACTCCGGGAGAGGGATTTCATTGTTGTTAAGTGTGACTCGACAGTAGCGTTACTGATTGAGTTGGTCAGGTCCTAAGAGATATAGCAAAAGGCAGACAACATATTTATCTGGATGCCTGATATTTGCAACAGACATGTCTCAATCCCCATCTGTATATTGTCCCACTGAATTCCTTATTACATCCCAACTTTGAAAAGCCTTTCCTGTATGATGTCATGATCCACCATCTCATATCTTTCCTTAAGCCTATCCACCACAAATCTCTCTGTTGGAAAGTTGCAAAGGCTGAGACTTCTGCACTTGCAGTCACAATTTGCTGCTCCCGAACACTGCCCAAATCAGATTATCCAGTCCGAAGAGGTATGATTGCTTCCTCTCTCTCTCTGCATCACAATGTTTGTTGTTCAGCATCCAGCTCATAACGGGCTAGATGGGTGCTTGCCAATATTTTTTTCAACTGTTGCAAAACATCAGTTTTTATATTCCAGTCCCCTTGCAAAAAAAATTTACAGTTCTTAATCACTTGCTGTACAGTGGCTCAGTGGTTAGCACTGCTATCTCACAGCACCAGGGAGCTGGGTTAGATTCCCGCCTTGGGTCTGTGTGGAGTTTGCACATTCTCCCCGTGTCTGCGTGGGTTTCCTCTGGGTGCTCTGGTTTCCTCCCACAATCTAAAGATGTGCAGGTTAGGTGAATTGGCCATGCTAAGTTGCCCGTAGTGTTAGGTGTGTTAGTCAGGGGTAAATATAGGGTAGGGGAATGTGTCTGGGTGGGTTACCCTTTGCAAGGTCAGTGTGGATTTGTTGGGCTGAACGGCTTGTTTCCATACTGTAGAGAATCTAATCTAATCTATACCAGTGCAAGAACTTTGAATCTTGCATCACGCCATTCCTATCTCTTTGTAATTCAGTTCTATAGTCACTCCAGTTAAGGACCCCTTACTTAAGGAAAGATGTTGTTTAATTCAAGGCAGTTCAGAGAAAGTTCACTAGAATTATCCTTCGTATGGAGGGATTGCCTGATGAGTAAAGGCTGGACAAATTTGGACTCTACTCACTAGGGTTTAGAAGAATGAGAGGTGGTCTCATGGAAACATTTACCACCTGTTTACCTATCTTTGCTTCACAATTTGCATTCCTCCCTATCTTTTATCAGCAAATTTATCACTTACACCTTCTCTTCATCCAACACATTTACATAAATTGCAAATTTGAGATCCCAAAACTGTGACGTACCATTTGTCATATTCTGCTAGCCTGAACATAACACATTCGTGCACACCATATCTGATTCCAATTGGCCATGTTAGTATCTTATCTCTTACATGTGAGCTTTTATTTTCTGGAGTTACTATTGATTTCGCACCTTAAGTGCATTTTGGCAGTCCCGAATGTCTGCCTTTGTCTTGCTTAATTAACAGTGCTGCTTTCCACCATTCTTTCGAGCTTTGTATCCTTCCTAAATATAGTGTGTTCTTTGTCGTCTTGTAGCTACATTTCTAATGGATGCCAGTTTATGCATGTTAATTTCTACTTGCGCTGTTGATTTGTGCATTGTTACAAATGTTGCATACATTCAAATGAAGAGGCTTTACTTATGTCTTTATGTAATCTCCAGCCTTCTTCATGGTGCACTTTTTAAAAGTTTTCATACTCTTGTTCTTTCTTCGCATACTCTAATCATTTCTCTCCCCTCCTTTCTCTCAGAAATAGATGTTGCATGCATTATTGACATCGTCGGTATTAAACATCGCAATAATTCAGGAGTTTATTTTCTCTGAACAGACTTCTGTGTCAGGTCAATTTCTAGACTTTTCTGAATAGCTATCTTGCACTTTACATATTTATCAATGGGAATTCATCTTCATAAGGAAATGTTTTAAAAACTTTGTTAATCGGTCTGCAAACCTGAAATTTCATCTTTGGTGTCACGTACTTAATTCCATGGAGTAGCAAGCAAACATTGTACTTGACCTTATTTTGGTATAGCTTAATACACTTTATTTGTGTAAGAACTGTATGCAATCACTTATGAGGCAGTAATGCAAGTGTAAAAGACATGGATAAATATTGTAACAAAAGGTAAAGATGCCATTAGTCCCAGAGGACCATAGCCTTGTGCTCTCATTGGAGAGAGATGATTAGTGGTCAGTTTAACCTGATGGTCTCATCGTCTCAGGCAAGACTGAGGAGGCAGGACCTTCATAATAACCTCGGCTGGTGCTGGAATTCAACCTATGTTCTTGGTGTCACTGTGTATTGCAAACCAGCCATTCGACCAACAGAGCTAATTGACAAAGCAAGCACATGGTGCGTCTTAAACAAAAACACAATTTCTGGAGAAACTCAATGTAAGCATCTATGGTGAGAAAACAGAGTTAATGTTTTGGGTCCAGAGACCCTTCACACCACAGCCACATGATGCATATTCTGCATTTTTTTCTCTCTCTCTATTTTGTGTGCTACTGTAGAAGATAGCTCTTATTCGGGTACAGTTCCACATGTGCTGATGTTTTCCAGTATCTCAGCAAATGGGTGAGCCTTGAGTATCAGTAAATTACATCGCAACCTCGTCCTGTTCAGTTTTCTTGTAATATTCTTGAGAGTCATTAAAGACATTAAGCTTCTGTCCTTTTCCACAAAATGAGGGAATGTTTGTTGTCTGTAGGACAATTTTGGGCAATACAGTTGCTCGTTGGCTAGCATTGCTGCCTCACAGTGCCAGGAACCCAGGTTTGATTCCAAGCTTGGGCAACTGCCTGTGTGGCATTTGCATATGTTCCCAGTGGGCTTTCGTTGGGTGCTCTGGTTTCCTCCCACTTTCCAGAGATGTGCAGGTTAGGTGGATTGGCCATGCTAAATTGTCCTTGATTGATAAAGTCTGTAGCCTTAGAACTTGTCCTTATACATTTAGACTAAAATGTAATACTGAATTATAGAACACATTTGCTGCACACCAGAAAATAAGCCAACAGGCAAGGAGGGTCAGGCCACAAAAAGGGATAACCCAAATTATGCAGAAGATAAAAACATCTGTTCTCATCAAGTGATAACAGATGCTCTAAGGCAATTAAGAAGTTTTGCCTTAACATCAGTGAATCTATGTAAACAGGACACAGTGATAACATTCACAGCTGTTTAATTCTGACCTCAACACGAAACTCTGTATCATCAAAAGCCTTGTAATTAATGGTCAGGTCCTATCAATTATAAAGGATTCTTATTACCTGTATGTAGGTTTACTCGCTGAGCTGGAAGGTTAATTTTTCAGACCTGTCATCACCATACTAGGTAACATCTTCGGTGAGCCTCCAGCTGAAACACTGGTGGTGTAGCCTGTTTTCTATTTATATGTTTGGTTTTCCTTGGGTTGGTGATGTCATTCCCTATGGCGATGTCATTTCCTGTTCTTTTTCTCAGTGGGTGGTAAAAGAGATCCAAGTCAATATGTTTGTTGTTAGAGTTCCAGTTGGAATGCCATGCTTCTCAGAATTCTTATGCATGTCTTTGTTTGGCTTGCCCTAGGATGGATGTGTTATCCCAGTCGAAGTGGTGTCCTTCCTCATCTGTGTAAGGATACTAGTGAGAGTGGGTCATGTCTTTTTGTGGCTAGTTGATGTTTATGTATCCTGGTGGCTAGTTTTCTGCCTATTTGTCCAATGTAGTGTTTGTTGCAGTCCTTGCAAGGAATTTTGTAAATGACATAGTTTTGCTTGTTGTCTATATAGGGTTTTTCACATTCGTTAGCTACTGTTTTAGTGTGCTGGTGGGTTTGTGGGCTACCATGATGCCAAGGGGTCTGAGTAGTTTGGCAGTCATTTCCGAGATGCCTTTGATGTAGGGGAGAGTAGCTACCTGGATTACACCTCTTCCCACCCTATCTCTTGCAAAAATGCCATCCCGTATTCCCAATTTCTCCGCCTCCGCCGTATCTGCTCCCAGGAGGACCAGTTCCACCATAGGACACACCAGATGGCCTCCTTCTTTAGAAACCGCAATTTCCTTTCCCACGTAGTTAAAGATGCCCTCCAACGCATCTTGTCCACATCCCGCACCTCCGCCCTCAGACCCCACCTCTCCAACCATAACAAGGACAGAACGCCCCTGGTGCTCAGCTTCCACCCTACAAACCTTCGCATAAACCAAATCATCCGCAGACATTTCTGCCACCTCCAAAAAGACCCCACCACCAGGGATATATTTCCCTCCCCACCCCTTTCCGCCTTCCGCAAAGACCGTTCCATCCGTGACTACCTGGTCAGGTCCACACCCCCCTACGACCCACCCTCCCATTCTGGCACTTTCCCCTGCCACCGCAGGAACTGTAAAACCTGTGCCCACACCTCCTCCCTCACCTCTATCCAAGGTCCTAAAGGAGCCTTCCACATCCATCAAAGTTTCACCTGCACATCCACTAATATCATTTATTGTAACCGTTGCTCCCGATGTGGTCTCCTCTACATTGGGGAGACTGGGCGCCTCATAGCAGAGCGCTTTAGGGAACATCTCCGAGACACCCGCACCAATCAACCAAACCGCCACGTGGCCCAACATTTCAACAACTCCTCCCACTCTGCCGAGGACATGGAGGTCCTGGGCCTCCTTCACCGCCGCTCCCTCACCACCAGACGCCTGGAGGAAGAATGCCTTATCTTCCGCCTCGGAACACTTCAACCCCAGGGCATCAATGTGGACTTCAACAGCTTCCTCATTTCCCCTTTCCCCCACCTCATCCTAGTTTCAAACTTCCAGCTCAGCACTGTCTCCTTGACTTGTCCGACCTGCCTATCTTCTTTTCCACCTATCCACTCCACCCTCTCCTCCTTGACCTATCACCTTCATCTCCTCCCCCACTCACCCATTGTACTCTATGCTACTCTATCCCCAACCCCACCCTCCTCTAGCTTATCTCTCCATGCTTCAGGCTCACTGCCTTTATTCCTGATGAAGGGCTTTTGCCTGAAACGTCGATTTCGCTGCTCGTTGGATGCTGCTTGAACTGCTGTGCTCTTCCAGCACCACTAATCCAGTATTTTCAGCATCTGCAGTCATTGTTTTTACCTTGTAGGGGAGAGTGGCTAGGGTTTCTGGGATGTGTTTTGTCTGCTTGATTGGGTTTGTTACTGAGAAATAGGACTGTGTTCATTGTGTACCCTCTTTTTGCATATACTGTATAGGTGATTTTTCTCTGCTCTGCATAGTTCCTCTGCAGTGCAGTGTGTGGTGGCTCATTGAAATAATTTTGCAATGCAGCTTCATTTCTGGATATTGGGATGAATGCTTCTGTAGTTCAATATTTGGTCTGTATGTGGTGTTTTCTTGTAGATGCTGGTTTGAAGTTCCCCATTGGCTGTTTGCAGCACTGCGACATCTAGGAATGGTTCTTTGTTGCTGTTTTCCTCTTTAGTGAATTTTCTGCCAGTAAGGATATTATTAATGGTCTTGAAAGTTTCCTCTAATTTGTTTCGTTTCGTGATGACAAATATGTCATCCACGTAGTGGACCCAAAGTTTGGCCTGGAGGGTTGGCAGAGTTGTTTGTTAGAGTCTCTTCATTACTGCCTCTGCTAAAAACCCTGATATCAGAGATCCCATGGGTGTTCCGTTGGTTTGTTTGTAGGTTTTGTTGTTCAAGGTGAAGTGGGTGGTAAAGCATAGGTCCACTAGCTTAATGATACTGTCCTTACTCATGAAGTTGGTGGTGTTTGGTGTATGTGTCTTTGGTTCTTCTAATAGTGTAGTCAGTGTTTCTTTGGCCAGGTTGATGTTGATGGATGTGGACAGGGTTGTTATGTCAAAGGAGACCATGATTTCATCCTCTCCTATCTTGGTGTCTTTGGTCTTCAGAAATTCTTGGGTGGAGTGGATGGAGTGGCGTGAGTCTTCTACTAAGTGTTTTAGTCTTTGGTGTAGCTCTTTGGCCAATTTGTAAGTTGGTGTTCCAGGTAGCCAGACTATGGGTCAGTGTGAGGGTGGGGGGCTCCTGGTTTATGAATTTTTGGTAATCTGTAGAAACGTGGTGTGTTGGATCCGTCTGGTTTCATTTTTTGGACGTCGGTCCTATTCTCCAGATTTCTGAAGTTTTTTTTGAGTAGGGTTGCAATTCAGTTCTCTCGTTGTGGGGTCAGGTCTATTGCTACTTGTTGGTTTCTGCAAGTAGTGCATTTGCTTTCTCAATGTAGTTTTGATTTAAAATGACTGTCAAGCATCCTTTGTCTGCAGGTTGGATCACAGTGTTTTTTATTTAGTCTTTCTAGAGCTTTCCTTTCTTGTATTATGTGCTTCCTTCCTTTTTCCTGCTTGATGTTGGTCTGATTGTCTGTCTGATGGTTTGCTGGGTTTCTTCTGGGAGTTGGGTGTCTTTCAGTGTGGGTTCTAATACTGCTAAGAAATCTTTCTTGTCCGCATCCTGGAAGTTGTAATTTAATCCTCTTACTAAGACAGCTCTTTCAGTGGCTGTTAAGGGTTGGTCAGATGATTTTTTTTTAATCCATGCTTCTGTGTTGTCAGTGTTTGTTATTTTGTGTAAGTTTGTGTAGTTTTTTCTGCAGGTCAGGCGTTTTCATTTTCTGTGTTTGTTGCTGACTAAATCTATGACTTTTTGTATTGTCTGTCCATTCATGGTCTGTTGTAGTAGAGAGTGCTTCATCCGGAGGCTCACTGAAGATGTTACCTCGTATGGTGACGAAATGTCTGAAAATGAACCTTTCAGCTCAGCGAGCAAACCTAAACCTGAGCTACAAATCTTCTTAAAACTCACAAATTGTTATTACTCTTGCAAGCTAGGCAGAAGCAGAGGGACAAACATTTTTCTGTTAAAAGTTGCTGACTTGAGAGTTCAAAAGGACATGAGAGAGAGAGACCATTTTAGTGCTGAGACTGCGGAAGCCAGTAGAAAATTTACTGTTTGTGCTTGCTTGCTATGGATTGAATTTAATTGTGTTTTGAGTCGCCATTACTGGTTATGAAATGCAAACTCTGTGAAAAGTAATATTGATGAAGCTTTAACTTGCTGTTCTTACAGACCATGACTGCCCCACTGTCAATTCTAACTAATCAGATCTTGTGTCTTATTTGAATTGAAATTGCAACTCTGAAAAGAAAGCATGTGTAATTTGAGACTAATGGATCAGTTTAAATACAACCTTACAGTAACATCTCAGCCTCAGGTACAGAATGATCCTGTACTTAAGATAAAAAGCGGGAGTCTGTTTCTAACTTAAAATTATTCTAAACCTAGCATTGAAGAGGTTCTGATACAATCTGTCGGGAAGCCATTTTATGGTCAAAAGTTTGCCTCCTTGCTAAGAAGTCATTTTGTTAAAAAAAGGTATCTGACATGCAAGCTGTGCAAGGTTACCATATGAACTCTTCCAGTTAATTCAGACTGGTACCTCTTTATGATAGGAACTTATCTTGCCAGTAAACACCTAACTCAGCTGGATTTGTTTTTCCCACCTGACGAATGGCTCACGGCCTGTAGGAGTGATCAGTCAAGCATGCACAGACCTGTCAATTAACTTCTTCACAAATT
Source organism: Chiloscyllium punctatum (assembly GCF_047496795.1). Lineage (NCBI taxonomy): Eukaryota > Metazoa > Chordata > Chondrichthyes > Orectolobiformes > Hemiscylliidae > Chiloscyllium > Chiloscyllium punctatum. The sequence goes on along the minus strand of NC_092754.1, from coordinate 120,925 downwards.
ATCTTTCACTGTTATCTGTCTAATTAAGAACATGTGTTTTTGTAAACCTTTTGTCTAAAGGAAGCCATTTTATATCAGAACAGCAGAGTAGCCTGCTAGGACTCTTGAAGAGCTGATATCCTACCCTCCTGGGTTATTAGAACCTAGTTAGCCTGGTGTATAGGTATCAGTGTTATGTTGTAACAGTGGTGTTATTGGTAAATAAAGGGGAAGACTAAAATTAAACTAAACTGTCTGTGAGAGGTTTTATTATTCCAGCCTGCCAAAGAGCATGATTTCTGGGACAAACCAAGACAGGCTTACATGTTGAGTCCGCTAGGTGGATTAGCATTGTAAGTACAGGGTTATGGAGATAAGTTAAGGGTTTGGGTGGGATGCTACTTGGAGGGTCTGTGCAAACTCTGGCCACATGGCTTGCTTCCTACGTTACAGGGATTTTGTGATTCTAATTTTGGGAAACTTCATTATCTCTTCTTTTATTTCACACACCTCCAGAAGCATTCTGCACTTTCCTGACACTTGCTTGTCAAAATCTAGGTTGAGTTAGCTCGTGTTGTACTGCAATAACAATGATTTAGTCAATTTTCTTTGTAAGTATAAACGCTAAAATGGATTAGAAAAATTATGTGCAACTGATTTTGGTGTGTATTCAACTCATCACTGGAATAGGCAGGTTTATAACAGTGTTCCCAGACAGTAGCAGTGGTAATATTACTAGAGTAGCAATCCAGAGGCTTGGACTGGTGCCCTGATGATGAGTTGAAATCCCTGCATATCAGGTTGAGGAATTCAGTTAGTTAATAAATCTGGAATAAACGCTGGTCTCATTAGTAATGATTCATCTGCTTCAGTCATATCTGTTGGGGAAACCAATCAGTTATCTTTAACCGGTCTAGTCTTCATGTGACTTCTGTCTGAGTAACATGGTTGACACTTAACTGGCCAAGTAAACCACTCCATCGTAATTGTGTTTTCCATAGTATTTAGAAAATTGTGCTTAAGCTTTCAATTTCTTTTCTGATGTGAGAAAACATCAACTTTTGTAGTAATTGTGCTCCAAGTTGACTATGTAGTGATTGATATGTTTTTATTTCTGTAGAGGATAAGGCTGCCCAGTCTCTGTTGAATAAGCTAATCCGCAGTAATCTGGTTCAATCGACGCATCAAGTTGAAGTACTCCAGAGAGATCCAAATTCCCCTCTATACTCTGTGAAGTCATTTGAAGAACTACATTTGTAAGCATTTTTTTTTCTCTTTTATTACTGTTCAGGTTTCTGTTATGCCAGTACAGTCCATCCAGATATAAATATCTATATCTAATTCAAGTTACCAAAAACATTCTATATACTGTTACAAAAATGCTTTTAGTATTGCTCGGACGATTTAAGGTTTGAAGGATTGTGATTAAATTGTATTTCAAGTTTGTAGATATGTCTGGAGTGGTATTTGTGCTGTAATATTCTGTGTTCATTTAGTAGGGTTCTGGTGGATTGTGTGGGAATCTTTACTGGAAGTGAGAACTTCATAGACATGCCTATTCAATTCTTAGGCTCTCCCCTTCTGAGCACAATCATTGCAAGTGTAGTGGAAGAAAAGTTAATCCAGTTCTTCACTTTATGAATTACTGATGGTGATCCAATTGGTTGAAGGTTTCAACTTTCTGTCTAAACTACTCAAGAAGTTGAGTGGTCTGCAGCCTGCCATCCACTGATGTGAGCTTCAGAAAGATTCCATCAAACCTTCAAAACAATGATCAGCGCATAGCATTGAAAATATCTTTGTCAAAGAAAGGTTACAAAAATGATCTCTGGGATGAAGGGCTTGTTGTATGGGTCCATACTCGATGAATATTGAAAGGATGAGGGGGTATCTGATAGAAACTTGCAGAATACTGAGGGACCTGGATGGAGTGGACATAGAGATGTTTCCAGTAATAGGGACTAGGACCCGAGAGCACAATCTCCAAGTGAAGGGATGACTCTCTTAGAACTCGGACGAGGAGGAATTTCTCCAGAAGCAGTAATTAATCTATGGAGCTCATTACCACAGAGGGCTGTAGAGGCAGAGTTATTGAGTGTATTTAAATGAGATAAATTCTTGATTAGTATGGGAATCAAGGATTGCGAGACAATGGAGTTGAGAAACGCATCAGCCATGATAGATCAGCAGAGACAAAATAAACTGAAGATGCTGGAATCCAAAGTAGTTAGGCAAGAGGATGGAAGAACGCAGCAGGCCAGGCAGCATCACGAAGTGCAGAAGTCGACGTTTAGGGTGTAACCATTCTTCAGGACTGGGGGATGGCTGTGGGGGAGTTGCAGATACAGGGGAGGGGCAAGCACAGGGTGGTGAAGTAGGTATAGGTGAGGACAAGTAGAGGGTATGACCTGTTTGGTCACTGGGAGGAATGAATCCAGTTGGTGGCAGGGAACAGTGGAAGAGATTCAGGGGAAGAGGTTATTTGAAATTGGAGAACTCAGTGTTGAGTCCTCTGGGTTGCAGGGTGCCCAGGTGGAATAGGAGTTGTGGTGTGTTTTAACAAGGGAGGAAGCCAAGGATGGTCATGTCAGAAAGGGGAATGGTTGGGGAAATTGAAATGGGCAGTGGCTGGGAGGTCCGGTCGGCCACTGTGGACCCGGCTGCGATACTCGCTGAGCCGTCCCTAAGATTACGCTCGGTCACCCCGGTGTGGTCTTCTCTACATCGTGAGTATCTGCTACAGGAAACTAGGTTGGAAGAGAGGCAGTTGAGTGTCCTTCTCACCTGTTTGGTGCCCTGGATGGATGTGAGGAGCATGACTTACTGGCAGGTTTTGCATGTTTCTGATTGCAGGGTAAGGTATCTGGGGGTTCTGTGGTAGGCGTGGCATGAACCAAGGACTATCTGAGGGAACAGTCCTTGCAGAAGGCAGAGAGAGGTGGGGAGGGGGAAATGTTCTTGCTGGTGGGGTCTATTTTAAGTTGGCTGAAGTGTTTGGGGATGATGCGTTGGATGCGGAGGCTGGTGGGTTGGTAAGTGAGGGCAAGGGGGACTCCGTCTTTATTGTATTTGGGGGGTTTAGAGTGGTGGAACGGGGAATGGAAATGATGCAGTGGAGAGCCGTCTGGATGACGGCAGGTGGGAAAGCACATTGATCAAAATGGGTGGATATCCCTCCTGTCGTCATCCAGTCAGTTCTCTGCCACACCACCTCCATTCCCCGTTCCACCGCTCTAAACCCCCCCCTCTCCCAAGTGCAATAAAGCGAGTCTCCCTTGTCTTCACCTACGACCACACCAGTCTCCGCTTTCAACACGTCATCCTCAAACACTTCTGTCAACTCAAAATAGACCCCACCACCAAGGACATCTTCCCCTCCCCACCCCCCTCTGCCTTCTGTAAGGATACTTCTCTCCGACAGTCTTTTGTTCACGCTACCCCTGCCACCGAACCCCCAGGTACCTCCCCCTGCAACCGGCAAAGATGCAAAACCTGCCAGTACACCACCCCACTTGCCTCCAAATCATCCTTCCATGTGAGACAGAGATTCACCTTCCTCTCTTCCAACCTAGTTTACTGCATCAGGTGCTCCTGATATAGTCTTCTGTACATTGGGGAGACTGAATGTAAACTTACAGAACGGCTCACTAAGCATTGCAGCTGGGTCCACAGGGGCCAACCGGACCTCTTAGTCACCGCCCGTTTTAATTCCCCTTCCCATTGTCCCCTTCTGCCATGTCTATCCTCGGCCTCCTTTATTGCCAAAACAAACCACAGCTCCTACTGGAGGAACAGCGTCTTATCTTCTGCCTGGGCATCCTACAGCCTGGAGGACTCAACATTGAGTTCTCCTCCAATTTCAAATAACCTCCCTCTCAATCCCCTACTCCCTTCCCAGCCCATCCCCCTCCCTTCCACTGCTCGCTGCCACCAGCAGGATTAATTCCTCCAATTGAAGGACGCTCACCTGCCTTTCTTCCAGCTCTTACCCTCTACCTGTCTTCACCTATTCCCACTTTACCACCCTGTGCCCAACTTCCCCCTCTTTCTGCAGCTCTCCCACACACCATACTCCAGTCCTGAAGAAGGGTTACACCTGAAACGGCAACTTCTGCATCACAACATCCCTGGTCATCTAAAGTTCATTTAACTTGCCGTACCTATTCTTCATTCCCGCAGGAATGTGCCACTTCTGAACTCTTATTAGCAGTTGTTTGAAATACTCACACATGTCCGATGTAGATTTGCCCTGAAACTGCAGCCTCCAATCAAAGTTCTCCAGTTTCAAATAAAATTGTAGTATGCCTTCCACCAATTAAATACCTTAACCCAAGGACTGCTGTTATCCCTATCAATGAGTATCTTAAAACTCAGTGATTTCATGTTTCCTATTCCTGAGTTCTCGCTGCACAAGTCCTCAATGTATCCTCCCTCAAATCAGCCATGAGATAGTCACTCCTTTAATAGTATTGCAACTCCCCTACCCCTTTTACCTCCCTTTCTATCACACCTGAAACATCTAAATCCTGCAACATTCACCTGCCAGTCCTATCCCTGTTTAACCAAGTCTCATAATTGCAATAATGTCATAGTTCCACGTACTCACGAAAGCTGTAAGTTGATCCAGCTTGCCTGTTATGCTGTTTATGTTGAAACATATGCATTTCAGACCTCTTTTCAGAGGCATTTCCCTACCTGTTCTCGTTCTTAGTAATATTTGCCTTGGTTTCTACTTCTCCCTCGATTTCTGCATCTACTACCCTACTCCTCTGGTTCTCCTCTTCTTGCTTCACTAGCTTAAACACTCCTCAACCACTTTACTAAATACCCTCCCAAAAAAGGCCATCAGTCCCAGTCCTGTCCGGGTGTAACCCATGCAGTTTGTACAGATCCCACTTTTCCCAGACCTGATCCCAATCTCCCATGAATCTGAAACCCTCCCCCTCACGCCATATTTTCAGCCACACGTTTATCCTATATATCCTGCTGTTTCTACTCTGGCTCTTGACACTGGTAATTATCCTGAGATAACTACCTTTTGAGGCCCTGCATTTCAACACTTTGCTAGTTCTGTTCATTCTGCTTTTAGGGTCTCCTCTCTTTTTTTTAGAAACCTATATCATTAGTACCAATGTGTACCACAACAACTGGCTGTTCACCCTCCTCTTCCAGAAGTCCTGCAACAGCTCAGAGATATCAAGGACCCGAGCACCAGGGATGCAACACACCATCATGGACTCTTGTTTGCACCACAGAAAAACCTATATATTACCCTTACAGTTGAATCCCCTAAAACTATGGCATTTCTATGCCTATTTGATGTAGTAGTTGATGACAGAGGTTCATCTTGGAGTGCCGTCACTAGCGGTGTTCCGCAAGGATCTGTTTTGGGACCATTGCTGTTTGTCATTTTTATAAATGACCTGGAGGAAGGGTTAGAAGGTTGGGTGAGCAAGTTTGCGGATGATACGAAAGTCGGAGGAGTTGTAGACAGTGAGGAAGGATGTGGCAGGTTACAGCGGGATATAGAGAAGCTGCAGAGCTGGGCAGAAAGGTGGCAAATGGAGTTCAATGTAGCCAAGTGTGAGGTGATTCACTTTGGTATGAGTAACAAAAAGATGGGGTACTGGGCTAATGGTCAGATACTTGGTAGTGTGGATGAGCAGAGGGATCTTGGTGTCCATGTACACAGATCTCTGAAAGTTGCCACCCAGGTAAATAGTGCAGTGAAGAAGGCATATGGCGTGTACTGGCTTTTCTTGGTAGAGGAATTGAGTTCCGGAGTCCTGAGGTCATGCTGCAGTTGTATAAGACTCTGGTGCGGCCGCATCTGGAATATTGTGTGCAGTTTTGGTCGCCATACTATAGGAAAGATGTGGAGGCACTGGAACGGGTGCAGAGGAAGTTTACCAGGATGTTGCCTGGTATGGTAGGAAGATCCTATGAGGAAAGGCTGAGGCACTTGGGGTTGTTGTCATTGGAGAAAAGAAGGTTTAGGGGTGACTGGATAGAGGTGTACAAGATGATTAGGGGGTTAGATAGGGTTGATAGTGAGAACCTTTTTCCACGTATGGAGTCAGCTATTACAAGGGGGCATAGCTTTAAATTAAGGGGGGGTAGATATAGGACTGATGTTAGGGGTAGGTTCTTCACTCAGCGAGTCGTAAGTTCATGGAAGGCCCTGCCAGTAGCAGTGGTGGACTCTCCCTCTTTATGGGCATTTAAGCGGGCATTGGATAGGTATATGGAGGATAGTGGGTTAGTGTAGGTTAGGTGGGCTTTGATCGGCGCAACATTGAGGGCCGAAGGGCCTGTACTGCGCTGTATTCTTCTATGTTCTATGTTCTATTTCTTCCTCCCTCTGTAGCAGAGCCAACCATGGTGCCATCAAATTGTTTGAAAGAGATCACTTCAATTTGAGTTTGGTTGCATCAGTGAGAAGGCGCAGGCATATTGGTGTAGAGTGAATGAAAAGGCTGGATTAATATTGAAGTGTTTTACTGATTGCTTTTCCTTTTTAATCAATATTGTTAAAGGAAAGCAGTTTTGAAGGAGAACCTCTGGAGTTATTATCAGGTCACTCTTGTCTGAAATGTGTCATATTACATTTGCAACATAAACAGGAATTGCTGAGGAACTCAACAAATCTGGCCACATTGTTGAGTTTTTTTCAGGCTTTTCAGATTTTGTCTCAAATTTCCAGCGTTTGCAGATCTTTATTTTGTTATGTTTGTTATGTTTGTATTTTATGGAAGTTAGCATTGTTAGTTCTTTACTGCCATGATATTTTCTAGATAAATTAGAAAATATTTGCTGAGCTTTTTCTTTTCTGAAGACCGAGTCCTTGAATTCTGGGCTGTCTTTCCAAAGCATTAATCATTGCCTAATATGTGAATCAGCACTTCTTTAACTATTTCTAAATGCCCCTATTTCTTGATAATACACACGTGATTGTATTATTACAGATTGGTCATGATAACTACATAAATTTCCGTTTCTCCAATCAGTATAGTGTATTCATACTGTGTTCTGTCTCCTCAACGTTGGAAAGATTTGACGTAGGAAATGAAGTAGGTCGTTCAACCCGTCTAACCTGATCTGTCATTCATTGGTATAAAGGCTGATTTTATAATCCTCACCTCCACTTTACCTACCTTATCCCCACAACGTTTGATTCCCTTGCTGATTAAAAATGTCTGTCTCACCCTTGAATGTACTTAACAAACTAGCCTCAAAAGCTGTTTGCACTAAAGAATTCCACAGATTTGATTGATTATCCTCTGAGACTATGCCTTCTCCTCCTAGACTCTCCCACATAGGGAAGCAACCCCTCAGTATCTTCTCTGATAAGCACTCTAAGAATCTTGTGTCACAATAAAGTTTCCCCTCATTCTTCTAAACTCCATGACCAAACTACTCAAGCTCACCTCGTTAGTCAGTTTTTAATCCTGAAATCAACCTAGTGAACCTTCTCCAGACAACCTCTCATGCCATGATATCTTTCATCAGCTAAAGCGATCAAAACTGTTCACCGTATTCTAGGTATGGTTTGATCAGTACCTTGTATAGTTTTACCAGGATCTTCCTATTTTTATACTCTTTCCTTTGAGCATAAAGATCAACAGTACATTTGCCTTTCCTATAGCCCACTGAACTTGAATGGCAGCTTTGTGATTTTTGCATATGGATCTCAGTCCATTCGTGCTGCAGGTTTTGGCAACCTTTCTCCATTTACATTTCCTTCAGCTCTCATATTCCTTCTGCTAAAGTTACATTACATTTCCTTACATTATATTCCATATGCCAAGTTTTTGCCCACACTCTGAAGCTGTCTGTGTCCTTCTGCAGATTCATTGTATTATCTTCATTACTTGCCGCCTTTTTTTTGTCATTCACAAACTTGGCAATAGTACATTCAATTCCATCATCCAATTCATCAATATATTGTAAATAATTATACCCTCAACACATCCTTGTGACCCTTGAGTAATTGCAGGTTGCTGTGCTGAGAATACTCCCGTATCCCACTTCTGTATTCGTGTTAGCCAATCCTCTCTCCTTGCTAATATACTGCCACCCATACCATGACCTTTAATCTTAAGTAGTCTTATAGGCAATACTTTATTGAAAAACCTTTGGAAAGCGAAGTAGATTGTATCAGCTGCTTCCTCTTTATCTATCCTGGGTGTTAACTCAAAGAATTGTGATAAAATTTTAAGGCATGATTTTCCCTTCATGAAGCCATGCTGATTACTTTGTTTTATGTATTTTAAATCCTCTGTCTTTATGACCTTTTTATAAAAGACTCCATATTTTCCCAGTGACAGTTGTTAAGGTCACTGGCCCATAGTTAAGTATTTTTGTCTCCTTATTTAATAAGGGCACATGTTTGGACTTGAAGGGTCACTCAACCCGAAATGTTAATTATGATTTTTCTCCACGGATGCTGCCAGACTTGCTGAGCTTTCCCAGCGGTTTCTATTTTTGTTGCATTATATTGGCAGTTTTTCAATTCAATGTATCCACTATCACTGGGGCTACTTTGTTAACAGTTCTTGGATGCAGCCCATCAGGTTCAGGGACATTTTAGCCTTAAGCTCCATTAGTTTCTCCCATACTTTTTCTTTAGTGATATTTATTATGTTTATTACCACCTGCCTTTTGAGTCCTGTGATTATTTAATATTTTTGGTATGCTATTAATGTCCTCTACCATGAAAACTGATGGAAAGTATTTATTCACATCCCCTGTCATTAATATTTCTCCAGCCTTGTTCTGTTGGGGGCCTAAGTTCGCTTTGGCCGCTTTATTATTTACAGACAGCCCCCAGATTGTGTGAACGGGTTCCATTCTTCAGTCAGTTCAAAGGTTAACTTGTACCCAAGTCAGAACATGTAGGACAGCGTAATATAGCCATTTGTAAGTACAAGGAACCTTTTGTATTTTGAATCTTTAAAATTAATATACTCCTGTGTGGGATTACATTCTAAAATGAGTTTTGTAAGTCAGATGTTCATAAATTATAAAGACCCCCTGTATTTAAAGAAGCTTTTAGAACTGTTTTTACAATGTTACTCACTAGTTTACCTTCATAGATTATTTCTTTCCTTTTTTAATCATCTTTTGGCTTTAAACATTTTCCCAGAATTCTGCCTTACCGCTCATTTCTGTCACATTGGTTTTTTTCTTTCAATTTGAAACTATCCTTAAATTAATCACAGTTGGTTTATCCCCCCTTTAGAATACTACTCCTTCATTTATATAAAAGATTTGGACATGAACATAAAAGATATAATTTTGTAGATGCCACCAAAATTGGAGATGTAGTGGACAGCAAAGAAGGTTACCTCTGAGTACAATAGAATCTTGATCAGATGGGCTAGTGGGCTCAGAATTGGCAGATGGAGTTTAATTTACATAAATATGAGGTGCTGCATTTTGGAAAGACAGATCAAAATGAAAATATGTGTAGGGTATAAGCAGGCAGTGAAAAAGTTAAGTTTGGAGTTTTGTGAAACAAGAGGTTCAGCTGAGCATGACTCATCAAATAAGAACTTAGTCAACAGTGGAGTGCTGGAGGCAAGGATAATAGGTTAACAAGATGGAAAGGCAGTCATTATGTAGAGCCATTTAACAATATTGGAAGCATTCAGTATGCAAGGTCAGCTAATGAGGAAAAGTATCCATTGTATGAATCTAGTTAACAAGGTTAAGAACATTCATTATGTAACAGTAAAGAGTTTGGTCTCTGCTATTGATGCTGGTTGATTGTAACAGTCACCCACTTAATATGTATGTTACCTTATCTGGATGCTCCTCCCTGTAAAATGACTAAATAGTGCGTTGAGAAACTGCTGTTCCAGAAAAGACCGTGAACTCATGTCTCTGTGCACATGGGCGATTGTGTGCGCTCTCCATCTCTCCCTGTCTCCCCCCCTCCCTCCTTGGGAGGTAAAACTATTGAGTTTTGCTTCAATTAAGGGGTGAATGGGACGACAAGAGCAGGACTTGTTCACTTAATGGTAAGGTCCTGAGGAACGTTGGTAAATAAAGAGACCTTGGAGTGCAGTTTCATAATTCCTTGAAAATGGAGTCACGGGTAGATAGGATAATGAAGGTGTTTGGTATACTTTCCTTTATTGGAAAGCTCATTGGGTATAGGAGTTTGCAGGTTATGTTGCAGCTGTATGGGACATTGGTTAGGCCACTGTTGGAAAATTGTGTGCAATTCTGTTCTCCTTCCTATAGGAAGGATGGTGTGAAACTTGAAAGATTTATAAGAATGTTGCTAGGGTTGGAGGATTTGAGCTATAGGGAGAGGTTGAATAGGCTGGGGCTTTTTTTCTGTGGAGTGTCAGAGGCTGAGGGGTGACCTTATCAAGGTTTACAAAATCATGAGGTGCATGAATAGGGTAATAGATGAGGTATTTTCCCTGGGTAGGGAGAGTCCAGAGCATGAGGGCATAGGTTTAGGGTGAAGGGAAAAATTTAAAAGGATCTAAGGGGCAACTTTTTCACTCGGAGGGTGGTGTGTGTACAGAATGAGCTGCCAGAGGCTAGTACAATTACAACATTTAAAAGGCATCTGGATGGATCTGTAATTAGGAAGGGTTTAGAAGGATATAGGCCAAATACTGGCAAATGGGATTAGATTAGGTTAGGAATCTGGTCAACACGGGCGAGTTGGACATCTGTGACTGAATCACTACAAACATTTCTGAGAATTTCCAGCTGTTTTCTTAAATGTCTGTCATTGTTAGTGAGGAAAGAGATCAATCTGGGACTGGTACATTTGGGAAAAGGGAGCAAGTCAAACAGTCAGGGCAAGAAGGAACAAAGCAGAAAACAAGGTAGGACTGAAAAATTAAACTGTATGTACTTCTGTGTAAAAGGCCTAACAGGGAAGACAGATGAACTCAGCATGGTTAGGAACATGGGACTGGGATAACATGGTACTTACAGAAACATGACTCAGGCATGGACAGGACTGGCAACTTAATGTTCCAGGATTCAAATGCTACACGAAGGAGAGAAAGGAGAGCAAGAGAGAAGGGGGGAGTGGTGTTTTTGGTAAGGGACAGCATTAGGGAGGGTATTCCTGGGAATATATCCAGGGAAGTTATTTGGATGGCACTGAGAAATAAGAAAGATGATCACCTTATTGGGATTGTATTATAGACCCCCAATAATCAGCAGGAAATTGAGAAATTTGTAAGGAGATTTCATATATCTGTTCAACGAATAGGGTGGTTATGGTAGCAGATTTTAACGTTCCAAACATAGACTGAGATGCCATAGTGTCGACCTACTCTTGGGGAAATAAGGCAGGGCAGGTGACTGAGGTGTCAGTGGGGCAGCACTTTGGGACCAGCAACCATAATTCTATTAGTTTTAAAATAGTGATGGAAAAGGATAGACCGCATCTAAAAGTTGAAGTTCTAAATTGTAGAAAAGCTCATTTTGACGGTATTCGGCAAGAATTTTCAAAAGCTGATTGGTGGCAGATGTTCTCAGTTAAAAGGATGTCTGGAAAATAGGAAGCCTTCAAAATTGAAATAACGAGAATCTAGAGACAGTATATTCCCATTAGGGTGAAAGGGAATGCTGGATGACTCGAAAAATTGAAGGTTTGGTTAAGAAGCAGCATATGTCAGGTATAGGTGGGAGAGATGGAGTGAATCCTTAGAGTATAAATGAATCCTTAGGAGTATCTTAAGAGGGCAATCAGGAGAGCAAAAGGGGGACATGAGATAGCTTTGACAAATAGGGTTAAGGAGAATCCATAGGGCTTTTACAAATACATTTAAGACAAAAGGGTGACGAGGAAGAGAATGCGACCCCTCAAAGTCAAGCAAGGCAGCCTATGTGTGGAGACGCAGGAGATGTGCAAGATACTAAACGAGTATTTTGCATCAGTGTTTATTGTGGAGAAGGACATAGAAGATATAGAATAAAGGGAAATAGTTGGTGACATCTTGAAAAATGTCCATATTACAGAGGAGGCGGTGCTGGATGTCGAAACACATTAAGGTGGATAAATCCCCAGGACCTGATTGGTGTACCTGAGAACTCTAGGAAGCTAGGGAAGTGGTTGCTGACACCCTTGCTGAGATGTTTGGATATCGATAGTCGCAGGTGAGGCACTGGAAGACTGGAGGTTGGCTGATGTGCTATTATTTAAGAAATGTGGTCAGGAAAAGCCAGGGAACTATAGACTAGTGAGCTCTTCAACCATGTCCTGAAACAAACTCGCTACCACAGCCACATTTGCGGAACACTTCAACCCCAGGGCATCAATGTGGACTTCAACAGTTTCCTCATTTCCCCTTACCCCACCTTACCCCACCTTACCCCAGTTCCAAACTTCCAGCTGAGCACTGTCCCCATGACTTGTCCTACCTGCCTATCTTCTTTTCCACCTATCCACTCCACCCTCCTCCCTGACCAGCATCTTCATCCCCTCCCCCACTCGCCTATTGTACTCTATGCTACTTTCTCCCCACCCCCACCCTCCTCTAGCTTATCTCTCCACCCTTCAGGCTCTCTACCTTTTATTCCTGATGAAGGACTTTTGCCCGAAACGTCGATTTTACTGCTCCTGGGGTGCTGCCTGAACTGCTGTGCTCTTCCAGCACCACTACTCCAGAGCCTGACATTGATGGTGGGCAAGTTATTGGAGGGAATCCAGAGGGATAGGATGTACATGTATTTGGAAGGGCAAGGACTGACTTGGGATAGTCACTGTGGCTATGTGTGGGGGAAATCATGTCTCATGAACTTGATTGAGCTTGTTGAAGAAGTGTCAAAGAGGATTGATGAGGGCAGAGTGGTGGATGTGATCTGTATGGACTTCACTAAGGCATTTGACAAAGTTCCTCATGGGAGACTGGTTGATAAGGTTCATGGAATTCAGGGAGAAGAAACCACTTGGATACAGGACTGGCTCAAAGGGAGAAGACAGAGTGGTGGTAGTGGATTGCTTTTCAGACTGGAATCCTGTGACCAGTCGTGTGCCACACGGATCAGTGCTGGGTCTGCTACTTTTTGTCATTTATATAAATAATTTGGCTGTGAACATAGGAGGTATAGTTAGTAAGTTTGCAGTTGGCACCAAAATTGGAGGTGTAGTGGACAGTGAAGAAGGTTCCTTCAGTATAATGAGATCTTGATCAGATTGGCCAACGGCCTGAGGAGTGGAAGATGGAGCTTAATTTCAAGAAATGCGAGGTGCTACATTATGGAAAAGCAAATCTTAGAGGGATTGTACACTTAACAGTAAGGTCCTGGGTTGTGTTGCTGAACAAAGAGACCTTGGAGTTCACATTCATAGTTCCTTGAAAGTAGAGTTGCAGGTAGATAGGAATCTTTGGCCTGTAACCTGTGTCATGTGATAGCGAGACAAAGAATAGGGAGAGATATCAGCTAAAAACCTGGCTGTAGGGATGGTGCAGGAGGGAGGGTTTCAGGTACTTGGATAATTGGGGCTCATGCTGGGGAAGGTGGGACCTCTACAAACAGGATGGTCTTCACTTGAACCAGAGGGGTACTAATATCCTGGGTGGGAAGTTTGTTGGCGCTATTCGGGTGGGTTTAAACCAGCACAACTGGGGGATGAGAACCTGAGGTGTAGTTCCAGTGCACAGGAGGATGAGAGTAGGGAGGGCATAGACTGGATTTCACAGTCTCGGGAATGTCCTGCCAGACAGCAAGCTGATTTGGTCTGTCTACTTAAATGTCAGAAGTATCCGAAATAAGGTAGGGGAGCTTGCAGCATGAATAGGTACCTGGGACTTCAATGGCGTGGCCATTTTGGAGACGTGGATAGAGCAGGGTGAGGAATGGATGTTGCAGGTTCCAGGGTTTAGATCTTTCATTAAGAATAGGGGAGGTGGTAAAAGGAGGGGGCGGTGTGGCCTTGTTAGTCAAGGATAGTACAATGGTGGCTGCAAGAATGTTTGATGAGGACTTGTCTACTGAGGTAGTATGGGCTGAGGTTAGAAACAGGAGAGGTCACACTGCTGGGAGTTTTTTTATCGGCCTCGACAGTGTTCCAGGGAGGTGGAGGAGAGGATTGGCAAAATGATTCGTGAGAGTGATATGAACAGGGTGATCATTATGGGGGATTTTAACTCCCTCAACATTGACTGGAAATGCTATAACTCTAATATGTTGGATGGATCAGTTTTTGTCCAGTGTGTGCAGGAGGGTTTTCTGACACAGTATGTCAAAGAGCTAACAAGAGGGGAGGCCATACTGGATCTGGTGCTTGTTAATGCAGGTTAATAAAGATGCTTGTTAATAAAGGCCAGGTTTTTGATTTAGTGGTAGGTGAGCACCTTGGAGAGAGTGACCATAATTCAGTTGCAAAATGCAGCAGATGGGGACACTTAATGTGGAGCTGGTTTAAGGAACCGATATTTACAATTTAGATTAGATTAGATTACTTACTTAGTGTAGAAACAGGCCCTTCTGCCCAACAAATCCACACCGACCTCTGAAGAGCAACCCACCTAGACCCATTCCCCTACATTTACCCCCTCACCTAACACTACGGGCAATTTAGCATGGCCAGTTCACCTGACCTGCACATCTTTGGACTGTGGGAGGAAACTGGAGTACCCAGATGAAACCCAAGCAGACACGGGGAGAATGTGCAAGCTCCACACACAGTTGCCTGAGGCGGGAATTGAACCCAGGTCTCTGGTGCTGAGAGGCAGCAGTGCTAGCCACTGTGCCACCGTGCCGCTGCGTGTCCTTCATTGGTATGTCCCTGTCAGGAAGGGAGGAAGTGATAAGGTAGGGGGACAGTGGTGTACTACAGAAATTGCATCTCTAGTCAAGCAGAAGAAGGACCCTTATGTAACATTGAGACGAGATGGTTCAGACGAGGCGATGGAGAGTTACAGGTTAGCCAGGAAGGATTTAGAGAGTCAAGGAGGGGACATGAGCAGGTAGAATAAAGGAGAACCCTAAAGCTTTCTATAGGTGAGTGAGGAATAATAGGATGACAAGGGTAGGAATAGGGCCAGTCAAAGACAGTGGGAAGTTGTGTGGGGGCCCTGTGGAGATCGGAGAGGTGCTAAACGAATATTTCTCAACTGTTTTCACTCTGGGAAAAGGAGAATCTTTGAGTCATCATTGTCTACAGGTTTAGTACCAGAGGACCGGAAGATTGCAAATGCTGTGTCCTTGTTCAAGAAGGGCAGTAGAGATGACCAGTTAGCCTTACGTCTGTTGTTGGAAAAGTTTGGAAAGGATTATAAGCGATAGGATTTATAATCATCTAGCAGGCAACAATTTGATTTCAGATAGTCAACATGGTTTTGTCAAGGGCAGGTCATGTCTCACAAACCTTAGTTTTTTGGGAAGGTGACCAAGCATGTGGATGAGGGTAGGGCAGTTGACGTGGTATACATGGACATCACTTAAACCTTTGATAAGATTCCACATGGTAGGCTGTTGGAGAAAATGCAGAGGCATGGGATTGAGGGTGATTTTGCGATTTTGGATTAGAAACTGGCTTTCTGAGAGAAGGCAGCGAATGCTGGTTGATGGGAAATATTCAGCCTGGAGTCCAGTTACGAGTGGTATGCCACAAGGATCTGTTTTGGGACCACTGCTGTTTGTCATTTTTATAAATGACTTAGACGCAAGCACTGGTAGATGGACTAGTAAGTTTGGAGATGACACTAAAGTCGGTGGAGTAGTGGACAGTTTGGAAGAATGTTGCAGGTTGCAGGGGGACTTGGATAAACTGCAGAATTGGGCTGAGAGGTGGCAAATGGAGTTCAGTGCAGCTAAATGTGAGGTGATTCACTTTGGGAAGAATAACAGGAAGACAGAGTACTGGGTCAATGGAAAGATTCTTGGTAGTGTGGATGTGCAGAGGGATTTTGGAGTCCATGTACGTAGATCCCTAAAAGTTGCCACCCAGGTTGATAGTGCTGTTAAGAAGGCATATGGTGTGGTGGTGTGTTAGGTTTCATTTGGAGAGAGATTGAGTTCTGGAGTCGCCTTGTCATGCTGCAACAATACGAAACCCTACTGTGGCCACACTTGGAATATTGTGTACAGTTCTGGTCGCCATATTTCGGGAAGGGTGTGGAAGCATTGGAAGAAGTACAGAGGAGATTTACCAGGATGTTGCTTGGTCTGGAGGGAAGGTTTTATGAGGAAAGGCTGAGGGATTTGGGTCTGTTCTCATTAAAGAAAAGAAGGCTAAGAGGGGATTTGAAAGAGGCATACAAGATGATCAGAGGATTAGATAGGATAGATAGTGAAAGTATTTTTCCTAGGATGATGACTTCAGCTTGTACGAGGGGGCATAACTACAAATTGAAGGGTAATAGATTTAAGACAGATGTCAGAGGCAGGTTCTTTACACAGAGAGTGATAAGGGTGTGGAATTTCCTACCTGCCAATGTAGTTAACTCAACCACATTAGAGAGATTTAAACAATCTTTGGATAAGCACATGGCTGATGATGGGATAGTGTAGGGGGGATGTGCTTAGATGAGTTCATAGGTCGGAGCAACATGGAGGGCCACAGGCCTGTTCTGCGCTGTATTGGTCTATGTTCTATCGTGGCGGCATTTGGCATACTTTATTGGTCAGAGCATTGAGTATAGGAGTTGGGAGGTCATATTGTGGCTGTACAGGACATTGGTTAGGCCACTTTTGGAATATTGTGTGAAATTCTGGTCTCCTTCCAATGGAAGGATGTTGTGAAACTCGAAAGGGTTCAGAAAAGATTTATGAGAATGTTATCAGGATTGGTGGATTTGAGCTCCAGGGAGAGGCTGAATAAGCTGGGGCTATTTTCTCTGGAGCGTCGGAAGCTGAGGTATGACCTTACAGAGGTTTACAAAATCATGAGGGGCATGAATAGGATAAATAGACAAGTCTTTTCCCTGGGGTGGGGAGTCCAGAGCGAGAGGGCATGGGTTTAGGGTGAGGGGGAAAGATATAAAAGAGACCTAAGGAGCAACCTTTTCACACAGAGGTTGGTGCATACGTGGAATGAGCTACCAGAGGAAGTGGTGGAGGTTGGTACAATTACAGCATTTAAAAGGCATTAGGATGGGTATATGAATAGGAGGGGTTTAGAGGGATATGGGACTAAGTTAGGTTGGGATATCTGGTCGGAATGGACGATTTGGACCGAAGGGTCTGTTTCTGTGCTGTACATCTCTATGATTCTGACTCTAAAGCACAGGAACAGGCTCATTAGCCCATGAAAGCTGCGCTAACGCATGATGCCTTTCCTCTGGCAGCGCCTTCCGAGCACTCAAAATTTTCTTTTGTTAACAGAAAGAAAAAAACTTGCCTTTCATGTATCCTTTAAACTTGCCCCCTTTAACCTTAAACCTATATCCCCTCATAATCAACATTTCTATCCTGGGAAAATACTATCTATCCAATCTATGCCTGTCATAATGTTGTGTCTTATTATCAGATTATCCCTTGTCCTTCATTCAAGGGTGAAAGGAAAGGCTAGTAGGTATAGGGAATGCTGGATGACTAAAGGAATGGAGGTTTTGGTAACGATAAAGAAGAAAGCATATGTAAGGGATAGACAGGAGAGATCGAGTGAATCCTGAGAAGAGTGTAAAGGAAGTAGGAATATACTTGAGGGAAATCAGGAGGGCAAAAGGGGGACATGAGATAGCTTTGGCAAATATAATTAAGGAGAATCCAAAGCGTTTTTACAAATACATTAAGGACAAAAGGGTAACTAGGGAGAGAATAAGGCCTCTCAAAGATCAGCAAGGCGGCCTTTGTGTGGAGCTGCAGAAAATGCGGGAGATACTAAATGAGTATTTTGTCTCCGTATTTACTGTGGAAAAGGATATGGAAGATATAGACTGTAGGGGAATAGATGGTGACATCTTGCAAAATGTCCAGATTACAGAGGAGGGAATGCTGGATATCTTGAAACGCATAAAGGTGGATAAATCCCCAGGACCTGATCAGGTGTACCCAAGAACTCTGTGGGAAGCTAGAGAAGTGATTGCTGGGCCTCTTGCTGAGATATTTGTATCATTGATAGTCACTGGTGAGGTGCCAGAAAACTGGAGGTTGACTAACCTGGTGCCACTGTTTAAGAAGGGAGGTAAGGACAAGCCAGGGAACTATAGACCAGTGACTCTGATCTTGGTAGTGGACAAATTATTGGAGGGAATCCTGTGGGACAGGATGTACATGTATTTGGAAAGGCACAGACCAATTAGGGATAGTCAACATGGCTTTGTGCATGGGAAATAATGTCTCACAAACTTGATTGAGTTTTTTGAAGAAGTAACAAAGAGAATTGATGAGGGCAGAGTGGTAGATGTGTTCTATATGGACTTCAGTAAGGCGTTCAACAAGGTTCCCAGTGGGACACTGATTAGCAAGGTTAGATCTCATGGAATACAGGGAGAACTAGCTATTTGGATATAGAACTGGCTCAAAGGTAGAAGACAGCGGGTGGTGGTGGAGGGTTGTTTTTCAGACCGGAGGCCGGTGACCAGTGGAGTGCCACAAGGATCGGTGATGGGCCCTCTACTTTTTGTCATTTACATAAATTACATTGTCTTAAAAGTTGCAATTGTGCTAGCCTCCACCACTTCCTCTGGCAGATCATTTCATACCCGTACCATCCTCTGTGTGAAAAAGTTGCCCCTTAGGTCTCTTTTATATCTTTCCTCTCTCACCTTAAACCTATGCCCTCTAGTTCTGGACTCCCCGACCACAGGGAAAAGACTTTGCCCATTTACCCTATCCATGCCCTTTATAATTTTGTACACCTCTATAAGATCAGCCCCAGCCTGTTCAGCCTTTCCCTATAGCTCAAATCCTTCAACCCCAGCAACATCCTGTAAATCTTTTCTGAACCCTTTCAAGTTTCATGTCTCCTTCCTATCGGAAAAATGTTCAGAATTACACACAATATTCCAAAAGTGGCCTAATCAATATCCTGTACAGCCACAACATGACCTCCCAACTCTTGTACTCAATACTCTGACCAATACAGGAAAGTATACCAAACGCCGCTTTCACTATCCTATCTACCTGTGACTCCAAGGAGCTGTGAATCTGCACTCCAAGCTGTCTCTGTTCAGCAACACTGCCTAGGACCTTACCATTAAGTGTATAAGTCCTGCTAAGATTTGCTTTCCCAAAATGCAGCACGTTGCATTTATCTGAATTAAACTCCATCTGCCACTTCGTAGCCCATCTGATGAAGATCCTGTTGTAAACTAAGGGAACCTTCTTCGCCATCCACTACACTTCCAATTTTGGTGTCATCTGCAAACTTACTAACGCTACCTCTTCTGCTTGCATCCAAATCTTGTGTATAAATGAGGAAAAGTCGTGGACCCAGTACCGATCCTTGTGGCACTCCACTGGTCACAGGCCTCCAGTCTGAAAAACAACCCTCCACCACCACCCTCTGACTTCTACCTTCGAGCCAGTTCTTTATCCAAATGACTAGTTCTCCCTGTATTCCATGAGATCTAACCTTGCTAACCAGCCTCCCATGAGGAACCTTGTCGAATGCCTTACTGAAGTCCACATTAGATCACATCTACCACTCTGCCCTCATCAATCGTGTCAAACTCAATCAAGTTTGTGAGACATGATATCCCACACACTAAGCCATGTTGACTATCCCTAATCAGCCCTTGCCTTTCCAAATACATGTACATCCTGTCCCTCAGGATTCCCTCCAATACCTTGCCCACCACCGAGGCCAGGCTCACTGGTCTATAGTTCCCTGGCTTGTCCTTACTACCCTTCTTGAACAGTGGCACTACGTTGGCCAACCTCCAGTCTTCTGGCACCTCACCTGTGACTATCGATGATACAAATATCTCAGCAAGAGGCCCAGCAATCACTTCTCTAGCTTCCCACAGAGTTCTCGGGTACACCTGATCAGGTCCTGGGGATTTATCCACCTTTAACTGTTTCAAGACATCCAGCACTTCCTCCTCTGTCATCTGGACATTTTGCAACATGTCACCATCTATTTCCCTACAGTCTATACCTTCCATATCCTTTTCCACAGTAAATACTGATGCAAAATACTCATTTAGTATCTCCCGCATTTTCTGCGGCTCCACACAAAGGCCGCCTTCCTGATCTTTGAGGGGCCCTATTCTCTCTCTAGTTACCCTTTTGACCTTAATGTATTTGTAAAAACATTTTGGATTCTCCTTAATTCTATTTGCCAAAGCTATCTCATGTCCCCTTTTTGCCCTAAGCTACTTGGATGGTGCCTGAACTGCTGTGCTCTTCCAGCACCACTAATCCAGAATCTGGTTTCCAGCATCTGCAGTCATTGTTTTTCCCTCAAGTATACTCCTACTGCCCTTATACTCTTCTAAGGGTTGACTCGATCTATCCTATCTATACCTGACTGACATATGCTTCCTTCTTTTTCTTAACCAACCAGTCTCAGATTGATCTCTTTCCCCACTATCTCCATGGGTCTCACAACCCCACCTTACTAGTTTAAATTCGCCCGAGCAGCTCTAGCAAATCTCCCTGCCAGTATATCAGTCCCCTTGCAATTTAGGTGCAATCCGTCCTTCTTGAACAGTCACTTCTACCCCAAAAGAGATGCCAGTGGTCCAAAAATGTGAATCCTTCTCCCATACACTAGCTGCTCAACCATGCATTCATCTGCTCTATCCTCCTATTCCTGCCCTCACTAGCTCATGGCAGCAGGAGTAGGTTACTTTTTTTTTTAGATTACTTAGTGTGGAAACAGGCCCTTTGGCCCAACAAGGCCACACTGACCTGTTGAAGCACACCCACCCAGACCCATTCCCCTATGTTTACCCCTGCACCTAACACTACGGGCAATTTAGCATGGTCAATTCACCTAACCTGCACATTTTTGGATTGTGGGAGGAAACCGGAGCACCCGGAGGAAACCCACACGGACACGGGGACAACGTGCAAACTCCACACTGTCAATCGCCTGAGGTTGGGTCTCTGGCACTGTGAGGCAGCAGTGCCAACCACTGTGCCAACGTGCCACCGATAATCCAGATATTATGACTCTCGAGGACCTCCTTTTTCTAATTCCTGCCTAACTCTGTAATCTCCCTTCAGAATCTCAACCTTTTCCCTTCCTATGTCATTGGTTCCAATGTGTACAACGACCTCTTGCTTGCCCTTCTCCCCCGTGAGAACACCCTCTCTGAGACATCCTTGATCCTGGCACCAGGGAAACAACACACCATTCTGGTTTTTCGCTGATGGCCACAGAAATGTCTGTTTGTACCTCTAATACAGTTGCTCTCTTGGAACTAGAAGTACCCCTCGTTGCATTAGGGCCAGTCTCAATACCAGAAACTTGGCTGTTCGTGCTACGTTCCCCTGTGAATCAATCACCCCCTACACTTTCGAAAACAGCATACTTGTTTGAAATGGGCATAGCCACAGAAGACTCCTGCCTACCTGTCTCACCTTTTTTGGAGTTAACCCATCTACGTGACTGTCTGAAACTTCCCCCACTTTGTATAACTGCCATCCATCACATACCGTTGCTGTTGCAAATTCCTCATTGCTTCCAACTGTCTCTCCAACAATCCATTCGATCTGATAGAATTCACAACCATCAGCATTTATTGCAGATCTAATCTGCAGTAACCCTTAAACTCTCTTTAAACTCTCACATCTGAGAAGAAGTGCATATTACTCTACTAAAGGCCAGTTTTGCTCCTTCACAATCTGCAGACCCAGAAAATAACACCATCTTATTCCTCTATAAAACACTGCCCCAGGTTAAATTAATAGTTATGACTTGTATTTCAAGTTTAATCGAGACATATCTCAAAAACATAATCAAGGAAGAACCCACTGTCATCACTACTGCAGACTTTCTGTAGGCCACACTTGAAACAATTCACTTATCTGTTTCTGTGCTGTGACTTTGACCAAACAGTTCCTCCAAGATCAGTTGTGAATTTTACTTTGTTAATATTCCCAGACACACTCCAAATGTCCAGCGATGCATGAATTCAAACAGCAAAGGCAGTAACTGTGCAGGCTTACTGTGGTGTCAGTTTCTTTCTTGTTCCCTCCTCCTCCCCCTCCTCCTTCCTCCCCCTTGCACTGACCTCACCATTTGCTTCCTTTCTGTTTTTCCCCTTTTAAAACTGCTGTTGTTTTGACTTTTTTTCCAAAGTTCCCAGCTTTTATTTTCTTGTGACCATATGTCTCTCATTAGGTGATCACTTTATCAAGTACCTTTGTTTTGTCCACATTGTTCAGCATATTGCTCTGAATCACTTGGAGTGTTTTTGTTTTGTAGTGCTACTTTTATTCATATGTTGTGAGCCCTGAAAGGCTGCCAGGTTTTTGCTACATCTGGCTAGAGACCAATAAGTTTTGTATCGAGTAGAGGACATTTGAGTTCATAAGTACTTAGAGAATAAAGCCACACAATTCTAGTTTTGAGCAAAGAAAATGCAGTTTCAAAACTAAAAATTAAAGGTTAGTGATATAAGGTAGACATGGAAGAAGTTAAAAAGGAAATTCAGGAGTAATAAATTTTCTCATATGAGTAGTGATGATGTGGAACACTCTACTTTGAGCTGAATAACATTAGATGCAGAATAAGCTGGGAGGGGAAGAGGGAGGGACTAGAGTTAGGTGAAGAAGGAAAGGAAGAAGTTGGAGTGAATCATACTCCCTAGTAGGGGGAGAGAATTTAACTGATCTGTTTCTGTGCTGTGTATTCTATGAATTTTTTTTTTGATTTCAAAAACAACGGCTGTAGAACTGAACATTTGTATTACTTAATACAGCCTTTCATTGTTAGAGAAGATATTGTTACACATATCTGCAATATCTGTGATGTGTATAAGTATTTGGGCTCACACATAAACATAATTAGCAGAATTCATCAATATCCTCAGGTTCGAGGGCCTGAAGTGCATGCAGCTGGTCCTATAAAAGCAGCCCCCATTCCCAGCCT